>NW_006786304.1:4070273-4070731 GCF_000442215.2 Lipotes vexillifer | reverse complement strand
GGGGGTTGGGGGGGGGAGCAGGGAGCGGGCGGAGGGGGAGGGGAGGGGTGGGGACACGGGGTTCCAGCGGTCCTTAGGCCTTGTCTTCGTCTCCTGCTGTGCCCCTAGGGGCCCCAGGACCCGCACCGAAGGGACTTGGGAGGGGGGCGCTTTTTCCGTCGTCCTTTCCCCGAGTGCATGAGCCCTCCTCCACCCTTCCCTCTGTCTGTGGACCCTGCTCCCACGGGTCCCTTCCGTCTGTCTGTCTCAGGACCTCCCTTCCGTCTGGGTGTGTGTCAGCCCCTAACGGGCTTCCTCCTGTTGGGCTGGGTTCTGCCCGGCTGTCTCAGGCCCACCCTCCCTGCTCTTCTCCGGTGTGTGTTTCTGTCTCTGGACCCCCCAGTTTCCACGGTCTGTAGATCCCCGCATTCCCTCTGTGTCTTCCAGGCAGATCCCCCCTCTCGCCCCCCACCCCCACC
>NW_006786304.1:4057232-4068561 GCF_000442215.2 Lipotes vexillifer | reverse complement strand
GGGGGTTGGGGGGGGGAGCAGGGAGCGGGCGGAGGGGGAGGGGAGGGGTGGGGACACGGGGTTCCAGCGGTCCTTAGGCCTTGTCTTCGTCTCCTGCTGTGCCCCTAGGGGCCCCAGGACCCGCACCGAAGGGACTTGGGAGGGGGGCGCTTTTTCCGTCGTCCTTTCCCCGAGTGCATGAGCCCTCCTCCACCCTTCCCTCTGTCTGTGGACCCTGCTCCCACGGGTCCCTTCCGTCTGTCTGTCTCAGGACCTCCCTTCCGTCTGGGTGTGTGTCAGCCCCTAACGGGCTTCCTCCTGTTGGGCTGGGTTCTGCCCGGCTGTCTCAGGCCCACCCTCCCTGCTCTTCTCCGGTGTGTGTTTCTGTCTCTGGACCCCCCAGTTTCCACGGTCTGTAGATCCCCGCATTCCCTCTGTGTCTTCCAGGCAGATCCCCCCTCTCGCCCCCCCCCCCCACCCCCGGTCTGTTTGTTTCTAACTCTCCTACTTTCCACTCCGCCATCCTTTTTTACTTAAAGTCCCCTCCTTCTTTTCTGTCTGTGGGTCTGTGTCTGTCTGAGGGTGTCTCTGGCCCACAGCTCCCACTGCAGTCCTCTGCCTGTGGGTCAGCTACCCAGTCTCCCCCCTCCAGCCCCTTGTCTCTTAGTGATTCCACCCAAGGCCCAGAGTCTTTTTCCCCACGTGGCCTCAGGTTTGGGGCTCTTTGCAGCTAAGTCTGTCTAACTATCTACTGCCCCTGCCGCTCCCCACCCCCGCCCAGCCCTCTTGCCTGTAGCTCTTCTCACATTCCTTTCTCTCTGTCTCTCTCTCTGTTTCTCTCTCCAGCCACCGTGACAGGTCCCTTCCCAAGCCCCTAGGGACAGCAGAGGACTTGGGTACCAGCAAGCACCCCCAGGGCACGAGAAAAGCCTCTGCCATCTGCCCTGCCTCATCCTGCCCCACGCCAGGCCCAGCCTCCCCGGCCCCCGGCTGCATCAAGTGGAGGAGGAGGAGGTGGAGGAGGGTGGCACCATGGGCCTGGGCCGTGCCCTCCATGCCCGGGGGATGAAGACACTGCTGCCATGGACAGCCCGTGCCAGCCGCAGCCCCTGAGTCAGGCTCTCCCTCAGTTGCCGGGTTCGGTGTCAGAGCCCTTGGAGCCTAGCAGGGCCAGGATGGGGGTGGAGAGTTACCTGCCCTGTCCCCTGCTGTCCTCCTACCACCGTCCAGGAGGGCCTGGTGAGGCCTCGGCGGGGAGTGGGACCCCCAGAGCCACAGCTACCTCCACCACAGCCAGCCCCCTGCGGGAGGGCTTCGGTGGGCAGGATGGCGGCGAGCTGCGGCCGCTGCAGAGTGAGGGTGCTGCGGCACTGGTCACCAAGGGGTGCCAGCGACTGGCAGCCCAGGGCGCCCGGCCCGAGGCCCCCAAACGGAAATGGGCAGAGGATGGTGGGGATGCCCCTGCCCCCAGCAAGCGGCCCTGGGCCAGGCAGGAGAACCAGGAGGCGGAGGCAGAGGGGGAGGGCTGCAGCAGTGGCAGTGGTGAGGCCAGCGCGGGGCTGAGGGAGGAGGTGCTGCCCGCTGCACCTGAGCGCCTGGCCCTGGACTATATTGTGCCCTGCATGCGGTACTATGGCATCTGCGTCAAGGACAGCTTCCTGGGGGCGGCACTGGGTGGCCGAGTGCTGGCAGAGGTGGAGGCCCTGAAGCGGGGCGGGCGCCTGCGTGATGGGCAGCTAGTGAGCCAGCGGGCTATCCCGCCACGCAGCATCCGTGGGGACCAGATTGCCTGGGTGGAAGGCCATGAGCCAGGCTGCCGAAGCATTGGTGCCCTCATGGCCCACGTGGATGCTGTAATCCGCCACTGTGCTGGGAGGCTGGGCAGCTACGTCATCAATGGGCGCACCAAGGTGAGGCTACAGGGACCGGGTGGTGGGGTGGGGGGCTGCCCAGCACTTGTTGGATGCCTAGTGTTCTGAGCACCAGTGGGTTTGGAGATAGGCTTCTGGGGTCACAAAAGAGTTTAGGCAGCTCTGGCGCAGGGACTGTTGGAGCTCACTTTGGGCTCTCACTCCCTGTGGCCTTAGTTTGTGTACCTGTAAACCATGGGTTTGGCCCGTAGTCACCATGGTTCTTGACCTTGCCAGGGATCCTCTTGAAGAACCTGAGGAGAGGTGCCGACGGTCAGAGTCCCACATCTGTGCATGGGCCATGGTGGGGTTCACAGCCGCCTGATGTCTGTTCGTGGATCCTAGACCAAGAATGTTCAGTGTAGACAGGCACGGGTTTCTGCCTCTGCCGTCTGTACCTGTCTGTCTGCCCCGGTCTTTGTTCTTCCCTGTTCCCTTATTTTTTCATGTACTTGTGTATGTCTAGTCCATCCTGTCCATTGTCTGTCTTTGGTCTGTCTGTTCTGCCTCCCGGGTAGGAGAACCAGAAGGTGGAGCGGGGAGGGGGGCAGTGGTGAGGCCGATGCCGGGCTGAGGGAGGAGGCACTGCCCACTGTGCTTGGTGCTGGGCTACATTGTGCACTGTATGCCATACTATGGCATTTGCATCACGGACGGCTTTCTGGGGGTGTCTGTGTGCCGGCCCAGGTGGAGGTTATGTCCCCATCTTTCCCATCCCTCCCCATCCTAGACCCTGTCCTCCATCCTGTCTGTTCTGTCTCTCCATCACTTTCTCCTTGTCTGGCTCTGGTCTGTTTCCTTGATCCTCTGCCGTTGTATCTTTTCTTGGTCCCTTTCTCTTGTTTTAGAGTAGCAGTTATCTTTTTTTTTGGAAGCTGGGCCTTTTTAAGAATCTTCCAAAAACTACAGACCGTGTCTTAAAAAAATGCTCATTTGATTGGAGTTTATGGTCAGTGATCAGGGCCTTCTGGGGATGCAGCTGCCCATTCAAGAACCTGGGGTTAGGAGCCTGCACAAGACAGTAGTCCGTAGGGCCTTTTGGCCTGCTGACATGTTAATTCTCCTTATGGAGGGGTGTGAGGATCCTGGCCTTGAGTCCAGGGTTTGGTGGTGTTAGGACAAGGCCCTGTAGGGAGTGCCCACTGCACAGCACCAGTGATGCCTGGCTGATGGCACAGACTGTATTTTGCCCTGCAGGCATGAGGCTGTGCTCCTGATGTCCTCTCCCTCCTCCCTCAGATCCTGTCTTGGGTTCTGTCTCTGCAGCTTCCGTCTCAGGCTGGAGCTGGCTGGGGGACTAGGGCTCCGCCAGGCTGAAGCCATACTGGCTTCCCCACCCCAGCTGGAACTTGTCCTGCTTCCCTCTCCCTCCTGTTACTTTGGTAGCTGGAGGGCCAGAGGCGGCCCCTCGCAGGGACAGGAGAGATCAGTGGGAATCTCCCTAGCCACAAAGTGTTCAGCCCCTTCTCCCCAGGGTCACCCATCCTCACAGGAGGGAGGTTGGTGGGGAGACCACAAGAGTTGAGTGGCCAAGGGCAGGATGCTTCTCTGAGCCTCCGTTTGCTCATCCACAGGATAGGAAAACCAGGTTAACTCCCCAGCTAGGCTGTGGCCATTTCAGGAGGGGAGGGGAGGGGAGAGAGCGCAGATCTCTTTTCCTTTGGTGCCTTGGATGTGGTTGGGAGCAGGCTCTGGAGGGGTGGTGGGGTGGGTGTTGAGACTTTTTAGCCCTGGGAGGTAAGAACAAGCTGGCTGGACTAAGAAGAGGGGGGAAGAGCCAACCCAGCCACTGGAGTTCCTCTCAGACCCTCCCCTGTCCCAGTGAGGCAGCAACTGCAGGCTTCCTCGCCTTCAGAGGGCAACATCTGGCCTCCCTCCCCAGGCTCTGGAGTAAGACAGTGTGGGGTGGTCACAGTGGAGGGGGGGCCTCAGATCACCAGTGTGGCTTGGGCTGGTAACAACCTGCCTCTCGGTCCCTGAGTGCCGCTCCTGTGCTCTTTTGCCTTCCTCCTCTCCCTAGATCCTCTGCTCAGTTGACCTGCAGGTGGGAGGGAATTGACTCCCATTGGCATCAAGGACTACCATAGGTGACCCCGGGAGCCCTCTTTAAGAGCAGTTTGGAGGTGGGGCCTGTTGCTGTTGGCTGAGACCTGGGATTCTGATTGGGGGGGCAGGGTGTGCATGCACAGTGATCCTAGCTGCCCCTTCCTGGAGATGGAAGTGTGAGGAGCAAGTTTCCGTGTTGCTCTGGTTGTTGTCCCTTCCCTTGTGAGGGCAGGAAGTAGATGCTTCTCGGGGGCCGGAGGATGCCACCCCCAGCCCCACTCCCAGGTGAGTATATGTGGGGGGAGGGGGGCCTTAAAGGGCCTGTTCCTGTGCCTACCTTCACACACACAGGAGTCCCATTCCCTGACAGACTACAGAGTGTGTCCCTGCCTGCATGGTGGGAGACCCTGTGAGGGTGCACGGGAAGGACGGAATGGAGGCCCTGAGACCCAGAGGAGTGCTTTTAATTAGCAGCTCCCTCCTTGGCACTAGGGAGACAGGCCTGGCCCTAGGGGCCAGTAGTAGGTAAACAGGTACCTGTGCTGATTTTGCATTGAGAGGGATGGAATGGGAAATCACCCAGGTGCCTTCAGCTAGAGGACTCTAGGTGCTCCTGGCCCTGAGACCTGAATAACAAGGGGGACGAGTGGAAGAGTGTTCAGGCAGGTGCAGAGGCCTTGAGAATGAGCTTGGCCTGGTCAGAGAAGAGTGAGGAGGATTTCGAGGCTGGAGATAGTGTATGAGGCTAGTGGCCTTGGAGGCTGTGGTCAGGAGTGTGTTCTCTTGGGATGCAGCGAGGAACTTGAAGGGGTTTGAGCAGTGGTGAGCTGGAGTAAAGGGCCTCTGGCTGCTGTGGGGATGGGTTGTGTGGGAAGAGGTTGCAGCACTGGACCCCTTCCCCCACCCTTGAGCAAAACCGGCAAAATCTCCAAAAAAGTAGTTGTTAGCTCCATTTCGTGGGTGAGGAACTGGAGACGGGGAAGTTCCGTCATCTGCCCAATGTCACAGCTTATGTGGCAGCACTGAGACTTGAACCCAGGAGATAGGTCTGCAGGAACACCTGGGCCCTTTTCCTAACATCGCATCCATCACTTTGCTGGGTACCTGATGAGAAACAGGCCCGGAGTGGCTAGGCCCAGGACTCAGAATGGCCAGGGCTGCCTAGGGCAGTGGCGGCTATCCAGGAGAGGAGGCGAGAACCCTGTGGCTAGACCTGTACACACAGAAGCCGAGACCTGGAACAATGTCTGACTCAGATCTGTGGGGGTCAGGAGCTTCCAAAGGTCATGTTCTCGGAGGGGTTCATGCTACTGCTGTAAAGCAAAGGTGTTCATTAGCCCCGTTTTACAGATGAGGCATTTTGAGGCCCATTCAGGTGATGAGACTGTCTAAGGCTACTTGGCAGGTTATCCTTGGAGTTGGGATTAGATCTCAGGTTCTGGTCACGTTCTAGGTTTTGGTACCTGTTCAGTTGTGTAGGAGACAGATTACTTAGCGGGTGTTCTTTATAGTTAAGGTCAGTGGTTCTCAACATTGCTGCACATTAGAATTACCTGGGGAACCTTTAAAAGTTCCAGGCTCCACCTGAGACCAAGTACATCAGAACCTCTGAGGTGGGCCTCGGTATCAGTGTCCCAGGTCATTCCAGCTCTACAGCTCAAGGAGAGAACTGGTGTGGGGCTGCGAGGCCACATCCCTGCACACCAGGAAATGTTGAAATTGCTTTTATCCTAGTGAATTGTCTGACGTGGGGTCAGGTTATCTTAAAAAAACCAAGCCCTCAGTTGCTCATTGAGCTGCATTTTGGCACCAGACGCGGGGGGTAGGGGGTGGGTAGGGGCGTGAGGTGTGTGTGTGTGTGTGTGTGTTGGGCTGTTGAGGCCCAGGAGCTGAGGTTTCTTGTGGATGGAGGCTTGGCTGAAAAGGGAGAAAAGGAGAAAGTCTGGGTGCTGGAACCCTTGGAGCCCAGGATACCTGAGGAAAGATGAGGGGTTGAGAGGGGTAAGAAAGAGGAGGTGATGGCTGCTTGCTCAAAAGTCCCTGCCAGCTAGCCTCAGTAAACCCTCTCCATCCGTCTCTGCCAGGCCATGGTGGCATGTTACCCAGGTAACGGGCTGGGGTACGTGAGACACGTTGACAATCCCCATGGCGATGGGCGCTGCATCACCTGCATCTATTACCTGAATCAGAACTGGGACGTCAAGGTAGGATGTTGGGGGTGGGGTGGCGTGCATCCATTGCATTTTCCTTTCCCAGCTCAGCTTCTAGCATTGTCCCCTTCCTCTTCCCAACCCACTGGAGGGCGGTGGAATGTGCCCAATGGCTCTTTCTGGGAAATGGGACCTCCTCTTCAGCTGACTGTGTGGTGGCAGTTCCCCCTCTTTCGGGAATGGTGCTGTCTGCCCAGCCCCCAGCCTAACCAGCACTTCCCCCGCCCCATTTCCTGTCTTCTTAAGTAGCTTCCTGCCCATCTCCATGGGGATGCAGACTCTGGGTTGTCATTCATTTTGAGAGCCTGAGTGGTGGGAGGGAGTGATGTGTGCAGTTATTATGCCCCCTGGTGGGCTCCTGGGGGCCGGCAGTGCAAGGCAGGGGCTCTAGGCAGGACTCCCAGCCTGCCTCATCCTCTGGCCTGCCTTCAGGTGCATGGCGGCCTGCTGCAGATATTCCCTGAGGGCCGTCCTGTGGTAGCCAACATTGAGCCACTCTTTGACCGGCTGCTCATTTTCTGGTCTGATCGGCGGAACCCCCATGAGGTGAAACCAGCCTATGCCACCAGGTATGGTCCATACTTCCGGGAATGTGCCCAGGAGCTCCCCCTGTGCCAGCAAAGTCTTGTCAGACCCCTGAAGTGACTAGGAAGTGATGGAGTGCCAAGAGGGGGCGGCTCGGGGTGGATATAGTGGCTGGAATTGAAGAAAAGTGATCTCTAACCACCCTCTGGGGCTGCTCTGGTCCCCAGGTACGCCATCACTGTCTGGTATTTTGATGCCAAGGAGCGAGCAGCAGCCAAAGACAAGTATCAGCTAGGTACCGGCCTCCCAAAGTGTCCCCTCCCTCAGGTCCCTCCTATTCCATGTACCTCCCTAGGCCTCAAGCCACCTCATCAGTCTCTCACTGGATCCTGTCACTCATTTTTCCCCATCTTTGCCTACCACCCCTAGACAGTTCACTCTCCTGGTATCCCCAGCATGAGCCCCATCTCTTCTGGTCATCTCCCCTTCTTCCCAGGTTTCCTTGGTCTCTTAGTTCCGTCCCTGATGACTCAGTCTCCTGTCCCCCTTCACCCCCAGCATCAGGACAGAAAGGTGTCCAAGTACCCGTATCACAGCCGACTACGCCCACCTAGTGGCCAGCCCCAGAGCTGCATGGACAGACAGCTTGCCCTGACTTCGGGAGAGCCCTGGGCCCCGGTGCTGCCAGTCACGGTGCCTGCTCCTTCCCTGCCACTGCCGCTGCTTCTGACTTTGCCTCTCTTCTGCCTGGTGTGGAGGGCTCCATCCATCGCTGAGGACTAAGGAGGAGGAGAGACCTCTGCTGCCCTGGGATGGGGGCTGGGGTTGTGACCTGGGCAGAGGCCGGTGTTGGGGACTGCCATTACTGGAGCTGGGGGCCTGTGTCCTGCCCTGTCTGGTCATGCATGTCCCTCTCAGGTTTGGAGAGCTGGAAGGAGGCATTGCCACCTCCCACCAGAATGAAGGATTTGGGGTTGGGGTGAGTCATGGCCTCTTGCTGGCAAAGGTTTGTGGGGGAGTATCCCCAAGCCCCCCACTCCTCCAGCCTGGAATGTGAAGTGACTCCCCAACCCCTTTGGCCATGGCACCTTTTGGACTAGGCTGCCGCTGCTTGGGCAGGATAAAAGGTGCTGGGAGGAGCATGGGTCTGCAAGTCCTGTCAGCCAAGAAATAAAAGTTTACCTCAGAGCTGCACACATCTGACTGACTCACTCCCTGTTGGTAAGAAGATCCCTCCATCTGCAGTTGAGGGCCTTTATTGACCAAAGAGGGTAAGGAGGTCTGAGAGCCAGTGAGCAGACGGTGGCTGAACCTGACTTCAGCGGGCCACCAGACAGAGTTGGAAGGCTGGGGGCACGTTGCCCAGGCCAGTGCACTGTGGGGTGAGGCCGATGTTGGTGGGGCTCCCCACAGGGAGCAGGCAGAACTGCTGTAGAATGGAGGTGAGGAAGATCTCGGATCGGGCCAGGCCTGCACCCAGGCACATTGCTTTCCTGGCGACATGGGGTTGTGGAATCAGAAACCCATGCACCCCACGGCATGTCCAGGCTGGTCCCCTCTCTGCCCAGCCCAGCCCAGACCTGGGGCAAAGGGCATGAAGGAGTTGTTGCTCTGGAACTCACCCTTGTCATTCAGGAAGTTGGTGGGATTGAAACAGTCTGGGTCCTTAAATTGGGTGAGATCCTGGTGTGCAGACACAAGGAGAGGAATCATGAAGGTGCCCTGGGGAGATGTGCAAGGGTTACTTGAAAAATTGGCACGTGACTCTTCCAAACATCCATCCAAGACCCCATTTCGAAGTCAGCGGCAAGGAAGTCTGCCTACTTTCTTGCTCCCAGAGTCAGCGCTCTGGACGCTTAGGCCTGCTGATCTCTGTTAATAGGCCCTCCCCAGCCCCTGCACAGGATCCCCAGTCTTGGTGGGCACCTTGGGCAGGAAGTGGCTGCGCAGGTGGGCATCACAGGTGAGGGCACGCGGCAGCTCCAGCGGTAGCACGCTGAAGACGCTCTGGATCTCCTGCAGCGTGGCGTTGGTGTAGGGCAGGCGTTCTTAGTCCTCCAGGCTTGGGGCGCACATTCGACCTACCACGGGATCCAGCTCCACCTGTGCTTTGGCTGGGGCCGGCAGAGATGTGAACTATGCGTACCCCAGCCTCCAGCCAACCCAAAACCCTAGCCGCCTCATCCCTGGCTGTCCAGGTCAGAAGCCTCCCACCTCTGGGTATTTGAGCAGAATGAGGAGTCCATAGCGCAGGGTGGTGCTTGTGGTCTCGGTCCTGCCAAGGAAGTGGTTATGCGTCGTCATCACCAATGTCTCCTGGAAATGGCTCTCCGGGTCCTTCTGTGGGTAGAGGAGCCAGGCGTCTGCTGGTGGGCAGCAGGGCCCTGTACCTTATCCGTTTGATCCAGGAAGCAATCGAAGTTGCGGGGTTCCCCGGGCTGCTGGTTGCTGCTGGGTTTGCTGAGAGGTGAAAACTCTAAGCTCTGCTAAGTTTCAGAAGATTCCGTGGTGTGGGCCTGGGAGCCATTTTAGGAGGGAGGGGGAAAATGTACATCTCGGGGGACAGGAAATCAATAGGACCTTGAACAAGACCATTAGTTTCCCCATGGGGAGACTGGACCAGGACTTTGATGTTGTAGGTTCTAAAACTCCTCCATTCCAAGATTCTAAGACTGCCCCATTCTAATCCAATGTAGGTAGGTCCATGTACTCGGAATTTGGCATAGATTGGGCACACGAGGGAGGGGTGGGGGCCGACCCTCTCACCTCACCCCATCTGGAACTCGTGATGCAGAAGTTGTCATTGAAGAGGTCCAGGAGCCTCAGGAACTCTGGGTCCTCGTAGTCATAGCGGTTCTCAAAGACCACGGAACACATAACGTTAGATACAGCATTATCTAGTAGCCGCCGGGGGGTCGAACGGAGCTCCTGGGAGTGGGAACATGACAAGGTCATATGCAGTGGCTCGGACCCCACCCAGCTCTTGGGTTTACTGGTTTCATTCCACCCAAACGCCTTCCCTAGGCCACACCCACAACAGGTCCCTATCCTTTTCCGACCAGGCCGTACCAACGCTGTCTTGAAATTCGCCAAGCAGACAAGGCGCCTCTTCCAGGACACGGTCCTCGATGGTCCGCGTACTCAAGCCGAACTCCTTAAGTGCTGCAAGTGCAAAATTGCGCAGCGTCCGCCAGCGCTGCCCGTTAGAAGCCACGATGCCTGGGGGAGTGGAACAAAGAAGGGGCCGGGCCGGGGAGTTAGCCACGCCCCATCCCGGAAGCATCCCGTAGTGGAGTCGACTTCCTCGCAACTCTTCGCTCTGCTTCATTTCCAGGTCTTTTGGTTGCTACCCCAGCCTTCTCGGCCCTGTCCACACACGGGCCGCACCTCTGCTGGTCCCGATTCCTGATCCCCGTGCTTGCTCTCTTTGGCCTTGACTCTTAGGCTCTTCTCTTCTACTGGCTGCCCAAGGATCCAGCCTCCCCCACCGCCATTCGACCCCTACACTGTGGCTCCTCCCCAACGTCTCCTCAGAAGCCTTGACTCTATTAGGCCCCGCTCCATTTCCCCCGGTCTCGCTCTGTATCGCAAACTGGACGTTCCCGGCCCGCACTTCCGCCGCCCAGGCCTCACCGTTTCCGCGTGTGAAGAGTTCGAAGACCGCCCTGGCCCCGCGGCCGGAGAAGGCATCCGCTTGCAGCACTAATGCGTCCCGCTGCGCTGCTGCACGGCACCACTGCAGGGCGCGGGCCCAGCCACACCGTGAACACCGGATCCCAGCGGCCAGGGAGCTACACGGAGCCGGTGCTCAGCGGGCCCCGGTCTGGGCTCCTGACCCCTCCACCATCGAGACCCCAGAGCCCGGCCCCCAGCTCCCTTCTCCTTCAGACCCAGGAGTCCAGCCTCACCGCCTTCCCTCAAAATCTAGAAGTCCAGGTCCCCAGCCCCCTGCACCCTCAGAACTAGGTATCTGGGCCCTCAGTACCTCCCCAGCCTTGAGCCAGAATAGACCTCTCTGCTCCCCGTCCCCTGGGACCAGACTGCCCGCCCCAGGCTCCTCCTCCCTTGGGACCCGGGAGTCGAGGTGGGGGGTGGGGTGGCAGCGCGACTCCGCCCTGAACCAGGAGCTCAGGGCCACTGCGCCTTTTCCCTCCAGATCTAATTTCCCACCCCCAGTCTCCTTTCCCAGAAGGCAGGACTCCAGGCCCCTCACCCTCTGTCAGGACTCACGGGGTCCGAGCCCTCAGCTCTGTCTTCATTCAGAGAACCAGGAGTTCTAGCCCCCAGCCCCACCTCCAGGAATCCAGAATCCTGTTACCCCACCCACTGTCGGGGCTACCTCCGTGAGTGCACGGTCCAGGTGTCCAGACTCGAGCTGCAGCAAGTTCCGCAGAAGCGGGAGCGGTACGGGCCCAGGGGTAGGGCCGCCTGCGTCTGAGCGCCAGGTGCACCCCAACCCCGCCTGGCTGCCTGCATCGCTTTGCCTCTCTTTGATTCCCTTGGGGTCTTGGGTGGAGCAGGGATGGAGACTGAAAGTGGGAGGGGTGGCCGCCTTTGGGATGCTCATTCTGTAATTCCCCAACCCAAAGTCTGCACCCCGCCCCCAGCCCTATCATTGCTGGCCTTGGCTCCTCCTGGCTTTTTTTTTTTTTTTTTTTT
>NW_006786304.1:4045463-4057098 GCF_000442215.2 Lipotes vexillifer | reverse complement strand
TTTTTTTTTTTTTTTTTTTTGTGCCTGCCTCAGCCTGTCCTATTTGGTAGCCTTAATGCACTAGCATTTTCATGTCAGCATACCTGGTCAACAGGTGCACCCTCTTGAACCCCCAGCACCTGTGGGTCCATCTCACTTGGCCTGTAGCTGTGCCTTCCTAATCCCCTGGACACCTCTGGGCCCATGACCACGGAATGCTGTACCTTGTACTTCTGACAACTCAAAACATCCTGACTGCTGAATACACTTAGAACACTCCTGGGGTTGTGTCCATTCGCCTGGCACTCCTGTGCCTGTGATTCCTGGGGACTCACACCTGAGCCCTTGTCACTTCCACACCCACTGCTCTTGGAGCTCTGTATGCCATACATGTCTCCCAGATGCTCACTCAAGTCCCCTAGCGTCCTGGTGCCCATCAGCTTGGCACTTCCATGCCTATCCTATGACTCCTGGCTGCCTTCACACGGTTGATACCCTTGTATTTCCACACTTACGCCCTGCCCTGAACTCCTGCCATCTCTATTCCCAATGCTCTGGCTCCCAGATGCCCCAAATGTCCTATGCCTATGCTGCTACACCCCTGGTCTCCAGTCCCCCAGACTCCTCAGTGGGCACCCCCGCCTGATGCCAGGCCATGATGGGCCAGGGGCGGGGGTTGTGGCTGAGTCTGTACTTGGAACAGACTGTTCAGGAATGCGGCCCACCCTGCCGCCCACCCTGCCGTGCCGGATCCAGCCTTCTGCCAGGTGCCTGGCACAGGGCCCAGACCTGGGGAGACGGTGAGGGGGCTGTGCAGAGTCTGGGACAGGGCTTGTCTCTGGGAGTGTCTGTCTCACTCTCAGTCTCTGTGTTTCTCTGTTCATCTCTCTCTCTCTCTCTTCCCATTTCTCTCTCTCTCTGTCTCACTCTCAGCGTCTACCTGTGTTCACGTTTGTCTTCTCTCTCGTGCGCTCTCTCTTTTCAATGTCTGTCTTTTTCTCTCCCTACCTCTGCCAGTTTGTCTTTACCTTAATCTCCCTCTGTCTCTGCTTTCCCGTCTTCGTGCCTGTTTGTGTAGCACGTCTCCCTACCTGTCAGCCTTTGTCTGGGAACCTGGTGACTGGCAGGGGCTGAGGGGCACTGCTCAGAGGCACTGACTCTGCAGACAGCAGGGCTGCAGCAAGCATGCCCTCGCCACCCCGTCCCCCAACTCCCACCCCAGCCTCTCCGATGGATCCTCTTTCTCAGGCTCTTTTCAAGAGCAGGCATTTTGTCTTGTTCACTTCTGTATCCCCAGCACATAAAATAGTGCTCAGCACACAGTTGGCACTCAGTAAATGTTGCTGAATGAATGCATGGCTTTCTTCATCCCTATTTCTGTCTCTGTTTCTCTCTCTCTCTCTCTTTTTTAATTGGAGTATAGTTGCTTTACAATGTGTGTTAGTTTCTGCTGTACAGCGAGGTGAATCAGCTATGTGTGTACATATATCCCCTCTTTTTTGGATTTCCTTCCCATTTGGGTCACCACAGTGCATTGAGTAGAGTTCCCTGTGCTATACAGCAGGTTCTCATTAGTTTTCTATTTTATACATATTCGTGTATATACGTCAATCCCAATCTCCCAATTCATCCCACCCCGCTTTCCCTCCTTGGTGTCCATACGTGTGTTCTCTACATCTGTGTCTCTATTTCTGCCTTGCAAACAGGTTCATCAGTACCATTTTTCTAGATTCTACATATATGCATTAATATAAGATGTTTTTCCCTTTCTTACTTACTTCACTCTGTATGACAGTCTCTAGGTCCATCCATGTCTCTACAAATGACCCAGTTTTGTGGCTGAGTAATATTCCATTGTATATATGTACCACATCTGCTTTATCCATTCTTCTGTTGATGGACGTTTAGGTTGCTTCCATGACCTGGCTATTGTAAATAGTGCTGCAGTGAACATTGGGGTGCTTATGGTTAAAATATTATACTTCCCTTTTTTTTTTTCTTTTTTGTGGTGTGCGGGCCTCTCACTGTTGTGGCCTCTCCTGTTGCGGAGCACAGGCTCGGGACGCGCAGGCTCAGCGGCCATGGCTCACGGGCCCAGCCGCTCCGCGGCATGTGGGAACTTCCCGGACCGGGGCACAAACCCGCGTCCCCTGCATCGGCAGGTGGACTCTCAACCACTGCGCCACCAGGGAAGCCCTATACTTTCCTTTTAATTCATTTGGTTCCACATTACAAATCTAATCTCAAGTTTGTCATTTACTCTTAGACAATATAAATTCTTGTCTCTGTTTCTCTCTGTTGTTCTATAATTCGGACTCTATTTCTCTCGATCTCTATCTTTGGCTGAATCCTTGTGACTGTCTCCCTTCCTGCTTGTCTCTGTTTCTTCTCTTGAGGCTTCTCTCTGGTTCTCTTTTTGTCCTTTCAGATCTCTGTCTCTCTTCAGCTCTGTGCCTCTCTTAATTTCCATCTTGACTTTAGCATCTCCTTGTCTTCCTTCTCTTTGGGCATCTCTATCTCTCCCCTTTTCTCAGTTCCTCTCTTTCTCCTCCTCTGTCTCTCTGTCTCTCTCACTCCCAATCTTTGGTTTTCAGGATCTCTCTCTATGTATCTCTCTCTCTCTGTCTGTCTCTTTCACTTCGTCATGTGTTTCTCTTTCACATCTCTCCATCTTTCTTTCTCAGGACCTCTGAATCTCTCCTTTCCCCCCTCCACCTCTGCGTCCCTGCCTGGGCCCTGGGGCAGACTCTGTGCTTGGCCTGTGGTGGGAACAGTGTGGGGATTAGGGAGCCACCACCCCATGTGGGGGCCACCTATAAGCCTCCCTCCAGCCAGGCCCATACTCAGCAGAGCATGTCCCAGCTTCTGGGTGACCTTGGGGAGACTCCACTCAGGCTAGGGCCTTCCAGGTCACCTCTGCCCATGGCTGGTGGGGCCAGCCTCCTTCCGTCTGACTCCAGCTCAATGAAACTTGAGATGCCTGCTCCTTGAGAAAAGCTACTGTCAGCAGATGTCAGCTTGTCAAGTCCAGTCCCAAGCTGGGAGGCCCCATGCCTGGGACTGCTGTCCCCACCCCAAAGGGAGGAATTGCAAGACAAAGAAACAGTCCAATGAGAGGGATGAGAAATGGGGGAGAGTTTCGGTCTTCCAGTGCCTCACTTCCACATTCATTGCCCTTCCGCTCTTTCTCTGGTCATTTTTGTTTCTTTCTTTGTCTCTGTCTTCTATTCTCTTTTTTTTTTTTTTTTTGCGGTACGCGGGCCTCTCACAGCTGTGGCCTCTCCCGTTGCGGAGCACAGGCTCCGGACGCGCAGGCCCAGCGGCCACGGCTCAGGGGCCCAGCCGCTCCGCGGCACGTGGGATCTTCCCGGACCGGGACACGAACCCGTGTCCCCTGCATCGGCAGGTGGACTCCCAACCACTGCGCCACCAGGGAAGCCCTCTTCTATTCTCTTGGCCTCCCTAGATCTCAGTCTCCATATCCCTCTGCTTTCCTCTGTGTCTCTGACTCATAAGATTGTGAAGAGCAGTGTTGCAGCCAGATGATCTGCGTTCCAAACCCAACTCTGCCCGTTTCTGGCTGTGTAATATTGGGCAAGTCACTTCACCTCTCTGAGGAACCTCTGTTTGCTCATCTGTAAAAATATATAATAAAACTGCTTTGTCTCATAGGCATATTTAAATGAGGCATTTGGACCAGTGTGTGAATAGGAAGCACTAGGTAAGTGTTAGTAATTGTGATTTCTCAGCCTCTGGGTCTGTTTATTTCTCCGGGTCTCTCACTTTCTCCCTGCTTACATCTCCATCTTTGTACAGTGCCCTGTATCTCTTGCAGAACTTTTCCATATCTCTCTAGGCTGCTGTCTTTTTCTCGGCCTTGGCTTCTCTGACTCTGTCTTCCTTCGAGCCCTCACAGCCTTTACCTTCCAGCCTGTCTCCAGGAAACAATTTCTCCCAGTTTTTAACCGCCCTAAGGGTGAGGGTTGAACTCATCACAGCCAGGTGTCGCCCCTCTCTGCAGCCAGACCTTCTCCCTATCCTAGAGGACTATCCTCCTCCCTTTAATTCAGCCAAGGCAGGTTCGAATCTATTATAAAGATAATTTATTATAAATTGATACAGAATCCCCCAAAGTGTGCGCAATAGAACGAGTTTTGTGGATAAAACAAGGCATGCGCTTCCCCTTCCCCTTGGCTTTCTCTGCCTCTGGGGGCTCAGAAGGTGAAGACAGGAGCGATGGGGGATGGGCATGTGGCAGGTGAGGGGAACCGAGTGTGACAGCGAGAGGGATGGGGCGCAGGGGAACGGGCGGTCCTCAACGCTCACTGGCGAACCTGGAAGGGATGCGGCGTCAGCGCGAGCGCAGGCACAGCTGGAAAGGCTGCGGCAAATTGCACAGGCCGGAGCTGAGCGGGGTCAGGTCGATGTCCTCGGGCGCCCCCAGCGGCTCCAGCAAGAAGCTCTGCAGGATAGCGGTGAGGAAGAGGAAGAGCTCCCCGCGCCGCAGCGACTCGCCCAGGCACAGCCGGCCTCCCACGGGGAGAAAGGGTGGGCAGGAGCAATGAGACAAGATGGGGTGAGGGGCCCCCTCAACTTTCAAAGGAAAACATGAGAATAATGGCTGGGTACTCACGGACCCATCCATCTAAAAGTCTGGAAAAGACAGTTTTAAGTAAATCGTGGACCTGCTGCAAGTGCAACATTGCAGGGGTTCGAGTCCCAGCTCTGACAGTACTAGTTTCGTGATCTTGGGCAAGCCACAGTTTCTGGGTAGGTACCTGAAATGGGGAGGGTAATAGTGCCTCACTTTGTTGTGTGAACATATATAATGATCTAAGCACTATACTGCTATTAATTTAATCCTCTTAATAACTCCAAGAGGTGGACCTTTTTATGATCTTCATTTTATAGGTGTAAAAACCGAGGCACAGGGACGTCCCTCATGGTCCAGTGGCTAAGACTCCGCACTCCCAATGCAGGGGGCCCCAGTTTGATCCCTGGTCAGGGAACTAGATCCCACATGCCGCAGCTAAGAGTTCGCATGCTGCAACTAAAGATCCCGCATGCTGCAACTAAGACCTGGTACAGCCAAATATATAAATAAATACATAAATAAATAAATATTAGAAAAACAAAACCGAGGCGCAGAGAGGTGAAGGAACATATGCAAGGCCACACAGCTAGAAGATGACAAAGCTGGGGTCTGGCAGCAAAGCCCAGCTCTTAGCCACCACTCTCAGAGGTAGCACACGGTGCACAGTAGGCAATATGGTAAGTTACCTATTATTATTCACCCCACCCCCTTTTCTAATACTGAGTTAAACAGGAAAGATTTTTTTCAGCCGGGTAAAGACCAAAGCCAAGAAAAACCAGGACCGCTTCAACAGCACCACTCAGTGGAGAGACTGACAGTGACCAAGTCCAAGTTAAATTACAATATTATCCTGACTCCCTGCCTCCCTCCGTGGGGATTTCAGTTGCTATCGGCCTATAGGAGCAGAGTTGGGAAGGAGAAGGAATGTCTTTGCATATCCAAAGCTGAGGATGGGATGGGACAAAGAAGTGAGAGGGTTTGGGGAGTGGAACGAGGCCTGGGGAATGCAGGTGGAATACGGGGCCAGAAAGACTGGATGTTGCCCCTGACCACTCTCACCGGCTGAGAAAGGCACGAAGGCAGGGCTCTTCTTGAAGGACTGATTGGCATCCAGAAAATGCTCAGGGTTGAATTCCCAGGGCGTCAGAAATTGGCTGGGGTCGTACTGGACTGTATTAAGGAGGGTGATGATATCCGCGTCCCATGTGGGTGGAGAGGCAGAATCAGTGGTGTTAGAAGGGCTGGGAGGTTCCCAAACTAGGATTTCCACTGTACAGAGCTGGGAGTCCTGGGGACATGATAAGGGGTGGTGGAGCATAGGACTCCACAGGGGTCCAGGAAGTCTAGGGTGTGGGAGTCTAGGGTTCCCAGTGATGGGTGCTGGAAATGGTTTTGTTGGGGTCTGAGGCAGGGATGCGGGATACCCCCTTGTAGGAACAGATTTGGGGTACCTGGGGCGGGAGTGCGGTCTCTGAGAACAGTATTTAGGTACAGGGGCTCCCCAGGATGAGGTCTCAGGCCTTGGGGATTTCAGAGAGGGTCTTAGGAAAGGAGCCTGTCATAGGGAAGAGGTCTGGGGTTCAGGACGTGGTCTAGTCCACTCTGCTGTGGCATACGGCTGAGTTTCTGGATTTAAGGGCCTCAGATGTCTGTTGCTAGGGCTTGGGTTGCCAGTTGCTAAGGTCCGGGGTGCTGATTGCTAGGGCCTGGGATATTCCTTGCTAGAGACGCAGATGCCTGTTGCAAGAGCCTGGGATGCCTCTTCCTAAGGTTTCAGGTGTCGTTTGCCAGGTGTCCAGAGCACCTTGGGCATCAGGAAGCCTTGAAAAGTCGTGTCCCGAGTGACGCGGTGTGGAAAGCTCATGGGATGACGTCTGCGAAGCGCTGCACCTCGTGGATCACCGCATCTGTGTAAGGCATGGCCGCTCGGTCCTCCAGCGCAGGCAGCCACGCGCGTCCCAACACGCGGTCGATCTCCTGTACACGGGCGGCAGGTGGAGGGGGAGCGTTGTTGAGGGCATCAGCAGGCTTGACTGTGCTGAGAAGAGGTGTGTGACTGCGTGTGGAAGGGGTCCAGTCAATGCTTTCCAGTCGGGGGGCGGGGCGCGCTGCAGGGATGCATGTGAAGGTTAGCCGGAGCTTCGGAGGGAGGCATTGAGTTCAGAGATGTAGGTGAGGGCGTAAGTTTCGTTCGTGCCAGGGCTCCTAGGGGCGGGGTTGTGCGGAGGGGGTTCGGGGCTGCTTAGGGTCCAAGGCCCCTGATGGGATTGCCGGCGGGACTTCGAGGACCAGGGCTGCAGGAGGATGGATGGAGTGAGTGGGGTGTGCGGGAGAGCTGAGAAATCGGGGGTGAAGCAGGCGGCAAAGACCCAGTCTGTCTCCCCACAGCGTCCTGGAGGCCAAGGTTCCGCGAAAGACCCAGAGGTGGGGTTTGGGGAGGCGGGGTCGCAGACTGTGCGGTGCGGGCCGTTCAGACTGTGTGGGAGGAGATGGGTTCCTGGGGAGGCCCGGTGGCTGAGGCTCTGGGGCCGGGCTCTGGGCGGGCTGCGCGAGTTGTGTGGGCAGGGTCAGAGGTGGGCGGCAAAGCAAGATCTTGCGGCCGGGGTCTGCGTCCCGGCAGACCCGGCAGGCTGTGTGGACCGCGGGGACCACGTGGGTGGGGTCAGCCTCCGGTGGGCTTGCGGGATTGGCTGTGCGACCCAGGCGCGGGCTGGAGGCTCTCACTCCAGACGCACTGGGCTGGAGCTCATTGTTTGTGGGCGGGGCTTCGAGGCGGGAGGAGCGGGTGTGCGCTACCGCGCCGCGTGGGCGGGTCTCCCCACCAGGCTCCTTCCTTCGTGAGCGCGAGGAAAGCGTGGCGCAGCGTGGTACCCCCGGTCTCGGAGCCTCCAAAGAGCAGATTGTGTGTGGTCATCAGCAGAGTATCCATGTGGAAGTGGCTCAGCGGGTCCTGCTTCTCCTGCGGGGGATAAGAGGTGGGGATGTGACCAAGGCCGGGGGGAGATCCTGCAGGCTCGGATCCTGTGCGACCCGTTCTGCGACCTGCACAACTGCTACTGGGTGCCACTTCAGCCCCTCCTCTCTTTAACTTTCTTTCCTTGGGGGAGCTGGGGAGCGCGGAAGGGCAGGGTAGGGAGAATCTCAGCCGCGGGGCCCACAATAACAAATCCTTAAGGATTTCTTAAAGAGCTGTTAATTGGCGGAGGCCCCGAGTGGCCCCAGCAGAGCCAGGTGTTCCAGCTTCACTTCCCGGATGTGGGGAGATTAAACCCAAACTCGCGCTCAACTCGGGATCCTTGTTGGTTTGAGGCAGGATAGCAGGTCAGACCAGAGATGAGACTTCCAGGCAGGGCTTACCTGTGCCATCTTGGTAAGGAAGCAAAAGTCCCGGGGAGAGTCTGGGTCGAGGGAGGCCTGGTGGTCACAGACACTGCGGGCGATGAGGTCCTTCATGCGTCCGAAGTTCTGGAAAAGGTGTTGGTGCAGCCCGGGCACCCAGTCCAGGAGGCTCGGAAAGATATTGTACCGCTGAGGATGGAGCAGAGCTGTAGGGATTAGGAGGAACAGGCAGGCAGGGAGGTAGGGTGTGTGTGTGTGTGTGTGTGTGTGTGTGTTGACACTGCATGTTTCCCAAGTCCTGTTCTCTACCTGCTTGTGTGTGTGTGTGTGTGTGTGTGTGTGTGTGTGTGTGTGTGTGTGTGTGTGTGTGTGTGTGTGTGTGTGTGTGTGTGTGTCTAGCGTGGGGCGGGGCTATGTGTAGGTGGAGCCCCTGTGGAGTGGGCAGGGCCGCATGCCTCGGGGGCGGGGTCAGACAGAAAGGGGCAGGGCCTTGCAGGGCCAATCGCAATTCCTTCCCTGCCCGCTGCTTCCCCTATTATCCCTGGAAGGGCTGGACCCCCAACCCTCTCGCCCGTGGAACTAGGCCTCCTGACCTCTCCCCAGGGGCTGTTCATGATGTGGAAGTTGTCATTGATGGGGTGGATAAGGGTGAGCAGACGCTTATCGTCGTAGTCGAAACGGGTGCCGAAGATCACGGAGCAGATAATGTTGGACACCGAGCGGCTCAGCACAAACTTGGGGTCGAAGGGCTCGCCCGAGGGTGAGGGGCTAACGGGTCGGGGATGCGGCTCGGGAGACGCAGTGTGCAACACACCAGACCCCAGGCGGTAACAGCACTAGCAGCACAGAACACACGCTCCTGGCCACCTAACGTGCAGCATAACAACACCCCAAAAGTATCTGGCAACACAACAGGCAGCACAGAATCCACACCATCCTGCAGCACATCGACAGCAATACCAAACTGCCGTACAGGATATTCTCGGCAGCACAGCTCACAGCATAAACAATACAACATACACACAACATACAACACAATATTACACACAGTGTCTAACAATACTACAGCCTCACTTGGCAATGACACACAGCAACACAACCTAACACCCAGTGATCTGATGACCCAACAGATCACAGAAAACAACATGAAAACAACACATTCCTGCATTAGCCATTACATGATAACACGGCCCAGCAAACTGAATCTGGAGTTAAATAGACATAGTTTGTATCTTGGCTTGGACTCTTAGTCTAGGCATGACCTAGGTGAACCGACTTCCCTCCTCTGAGCCTCAGTTTTCTCATCTGTAAAATGGGTGTGTTCTGGAGGGTCTGGTCCGACTGGCAGTGGCTGCTCCAGATGTGTGCTCAGGAGCTCTGAATGTGTCTGGGGGTAGAGGGGCTGCTCTTAAATCATCTCTGTCCACACCACCTTGTCCCCCTTTTTCCTAGTTCTCCCAGTGACTTTTAATCCCTCCCATCTTCCTGCATTATTTGCATGGGTCCGGGGCTCACAGCCAGCTGCAGTGATGCCCTGAGTGGGTTCCTTGGGAACCCCACCTCCCCCTCCTATAGGCTCACCTCAGCTCTTCTCACTGTGGCCAGTGGTGTCCATTTGCCCTGGATTGGGGTGAAATCTTCTCCATTTTTTGCCACTGGGGACCCTGGATCTGGTTCTGGGTCTGGTTTGGGGTTACAGAGCTCTGGCAAAATGAAGGGGCAAGGATGGGGTCAGGATCTCTGTCCTGGGCAGAAGTTTTCTCATTCTCTGGGGGCCCATTTTCACAACTCTTCTCACCCTTTTCTGTCTCTTGCAGTTTGTCTCTGAAATTCTGTATGCGTCTCTCTTTGCTTCTGCTTCTGAAACGTTTTGTCTCTTTTTATGTCTCTGTCTCTCTCATTCTCTCTCCCTTTGTGTCTCTGGGTCTCTATCTTTCACCCTCTATTCCATCTCTAATTCTCTTTTGCCCTTTCTCTTTCTCTCTGCTTCTTTCTCCCTGTAATCCTTCTCAGTCACCGTCTTCTCCTGACTGTCTGGGTGTCTCCCTGTCTCTTTTTCTTTCTGTCTCTCACAACTCCAAGAGCTGGACTGCAGTGGACAGGACTGAAGTCAGGCTAAGGTTGAAGAAAGATTTGGGAGAAGGGCGGGGCAGGCAGAAGCCTCAGGAGAAAGGACCTCAGACGTGAATGGTACCCCCGCTACTGCCCACATACACCTCTGATCTCTGGTGGCCTTGGCCTTGCAGCAGCTTGAAGCAGGGTTTCAGTTCCCGGCCAGTGATTGTGGTTGGTTCGCGGTGGTGAGAGCACCGAATCCTAGCCATAGACCACTGGTCAGTGACAAGGCCCCTGGCCCTTCGGCTTTGCAGAAAAGAATCCCCACAAAGATGGAAAGTAGTGAAACAAGTAAAGTATTTATTAGGAGAAAAAAGTACAGTACGTGTGGATAGACACACGGGCAGACTCAGAGAGAGAGTCATGTCCTTGTGGCAGTTTAAATCACTTCTTTCTTCCAGGTTTCCTTTGGCCAATCATTTTGATTTGCCTGGCTGAGAGTCCGGATTCAGTTTATCTCAGGACCCTGCCATGTGTGCGTGCACATCTCTTAGCCAAGCTGGATTCTACCGAAGAGGTCTGTGGGTAGTTAGCATCACTTACTATGGGGTGGCGCCCCCTCCCATTTTGACCTCGAAGGAGCTTTTTTGTGCATGTGTAGTCGGGGAGGTCTCCTGACTTAGAGAATGAGAAATAAGTGGTCTCTTATCTTCTACCTGGGTAGGGCCCAGCCTCCTCCCTCGATTGTCCTGCTATGCTTGTCTTGGAGTATTGGTCCACAGGGAACAAATCTCCAATTGCTTTACCCTGGGGGTGGGGGGGGCATTTACCTCCTGCCTCACCTCCACCTCCGAGGCTCTCTTAAGCTCCCCACCAGCTCTGTCTGCTCTTGGCTTCCGCCCCAGAAACTGGCCACAGTTACTCAACTCCTTGCTAGGTCAGGAGGGCAGATTGCAAAAACCTGGAGTTGGGCTAGGACTCCAGTTCCTGGAGGTTAGGGTTGGGGAGAGAGCCCCAGAGGTCAAGGGTCTGGGAGGCCAGGTGGAGGTGTTGGTGACCCCCAGGTCTGTTGGTGGACATGATGGTAGTTTTCCCATGGGGGCAGGGGAGGAAGTGCTTGGAGGTTCTGGGGGATTTGACACCCCAGTCCCAGGCATATGTTGGGATGGAAGTGGGGCCCGTGCTATTATTTAAGTCCCAGAAAGGCAGGTTAGGGCAGGTCCTGGAAGAGGGGTGAAGGCTTGATTACGGGATTATGTATTTCTAGTTTCCCTTGGCATCTACCCCTACTTCTGGGGGAAAGGAGCAGTACTGGATCTATCTGAACCCCATAAGTGACATTTCCCTGACGCTAGAACTGTGTTGAGAGGGGCCTGATGGGACTGCCTTACTGGGGAACTTGGGATTCATGAGAAGGGGAGTCTTAAGGGGCTTTGAGTCTTACCTAATGTCCACTTGGGGGCAAAGTCCAACCCAGTTGGGAAACGCTGGTGGAGAAACTGAAACACACCAAGGGCAGCTGAACCTTCCTCATCTCTAATTAGCCCCTCCTTGAGCCCCAACTGTTACACTTTTTCCTGCTCCCTCAAACCTCCATGACCCTTTCCTTCCACGTCACTCTGCTGGTGGTCCCATTTCTTATCCCATAGAGAAAATAGCAATCGGAAG
>NW_006786304.1:4040414-4045439 GCF_000442215.2 Lipotes vexillifer | reverse complement strand
TCGGAAGAGAATTAGCTCTTTCTCCACCACTATGCTCACTCACCTACCAGAATCTGAGCCACATATGCGCCTTCCGGCTTGCGGGATCTTAGTTCCCCAACCAAGGATCAAACCCATGGCCCTTGCAATGGAAGCACAGAGTCCTAACCACTGGACCGCCAGGGAATTCCCATAAATGTTTTTATGTTTTCCCTGGCCCAGCCCTGGAATCAACCACTTCTTGAAAGAGTCCTGGTTCCTTTTATTGGAAGATGGTATTTAGAAACCAAGATCTGGGTATTAGCTGGGCTTATTGCTAGTGGGATATCCTTGTTTATTGGCCCTCTCAGTGGACAAAACTTGGAGAGCTCTCTCTCTTTCTCTCTCAAAAACAATTCATATTGATATCTCTGATTTCGATCTAACACACAGGGTCAAATTCTAGAATTTGAAAATTCTTTTTTTTAAAAAATTAATTAATTAATTATTTTTTGGCTGTGTTGGGTCTTCATTGCTGTGCAAGGGATTTCTCTAGTTGTGGTGAGCTGGGGCTACTCTTTGTAGCAGTGTACAGGCTTCTCATAGTGGTGGCTTCTCTTGTTGCAGAGCACGGGCTCTAGGCATGCAGGCCTCAGTAGTTGTGGCACACGGGCTCAGTAGTTGTGGTGCATGCGCTTAGTTGCTCCACAGCATGTGGGATCTTCCCAGACCAGGCCTCGAACCCATGTCCCCTGCATTGGCAGGCAGATTCTTAACCACTGCACTACCAGGGAAGTCCCATGAAAATTCTTTCCTTTATAGCAAGAATTTGACTCTCATTTTTTTTTTACAATATATTTACTTATCTGTTCAACTTTCATATGTACATAAAATAGTCTCACAATTGCTAACTCATACCCAGTGAGAAATAAATTTACTAACTAGAGTGTAGTATTTGTGTACAGTTATTTTTGTCTTTAGACATACAATATACAGTCAAGTTTCTTTTTCCCAAAGTTATTTCAGTTAGTTCTTTTCATCCCCACCCTTTTTGAGTAAAACAGTTAGGTAAATACAGCATATAACTGGTAATACAGTTAGGTTCAGCTGTTACAGTTCATATTCCATTTTGAGTTCCCCTACATCCTGGTGGATTTTTAAAATTTACATATGATAAAATTCACTCTTTGTGCTGTACAGTTCTATGGGTTTCGACAAATGCGTAGAGTCATAATCCTACATACTCACAGTGAAGGAGGCGTTTGAGGGACCCTGAGTCCCATTATCCCTTTCTAATTCTATAATATATAATAATTTTGCTGACCCCAGAACTGTGATCAGATGTTAGCCCAAATCCTGGATCCCATGAAAGAATAGAGTTTTTTGCAGTTTTTGTCTTTCTTGTGTTCTGACTGCAAGATCTCCTGCTGCAGAAGAGGCACTGGAGAGGTTGCAGGAAGAGTTCGGGGAATTGTTGAGGAGCCTCAAGTCTACAGAGTCATGAGCTGCAGGGAAGGGAGACTGAAGGGCAGAGTGAGGGAGAGGCTGAGGCGTAAAGGATGGGCCTGAATAATAGTTTCAGTGGGAAAAGTTTTTGCAAGTGTTTGGCATGGGCACTGACCAGTCAGAATGGTTGCCAGCCTTTGACAAGAGTATGACTGCCAGAGCCTACTGGGTGATTCCTAGCACTAGAGCTGCTTATTGAATAAATGAACTGCATATTGAATAAATGAATGAACTGTGTTTTTAATTTTTTGTTTTGGTTACATGCTCTCTAAGCACCCAAGTGCTCCTCTAGGTTGGGTATCAAGGAATAGGGGGAGTTAGGGGATAGACGTCCCAGTGCTGGCTTCACCATCCCACAGTGGAAGGGAACTCTTTGAAGGCTCCAAGCTCCTCTGCACGGTCCATGAGAATTTTTTTTTTCCATGAGAACTTTTCTTCAGAACCTGGTACCTGGACAGCACCACTCTACACCTGGGTAGGTGGGCTGTGCACAGGGGCCATACTAGATGCTATGCCTGGGGAGGGAGGATGGTGTAGCCCCAAAGGACACAGCTCCGGGTTTTCAAAGGAATCAGAAATTGGGAGTAGTTAACACACCAGTCAGAATGGCCACTGTCAAAAAGTCTACAAATAACAGGTACTGGTATGGGTTGGAGGTAAAAGGAACCCTCCTACACTGTTGGTGGGAATGTAAATTGGTGCAGCCACTATGAAAAACAGTATGGGGGTTCCTTAAAAAACTAAAAGTAGAGGGCTTCCCTGGTGGCGCAGTGGTTGAGAGTCCGCCTGCCGATGCAGGGGACACAGGTTCGTGCCCCGGTCCGGGAATATCCCACATGCCGCGGAATGGCTGGGCCCGTGAGCCATGGCCGCTGAGCCTGCACTTCCGGAGCCTGTGCTCCGCAACAGGAGAGGCCACAACAGTAAGAGGCCCGCGTACTGCAAAAAAAAAAAACAAAAGAAAAACACCTAAAAGTAGAGTTACCATATGATCCAGCAATCCCACTCCTGGGGATATATACGGAGAAAACTCTAATTCGAACAGATACGTGTACCCCAATGTTCATAGCAGCACTATTCACAATAGCCAAGACATGGAAGCAACCTAAATGTCCATCGAGAGATGAATGGATAAAGAAATTGTGGTATACATATATATACAGTGGACCATTACTCAGCCATAAAAAAGATTGAAATAATACCATTTGCAGCAACATGGGTGGACTTAAAGATTATCATATTAAATGAAGTAAGTCAGACAGAGAAAGACAAATATCATATGATATCACTTATATGTGGAATCTAAAAAAATGATACAAATGAACTTATTTACAAACCAGAAATAGACTCACACACATAGAAAACAAACTTACGGTTACTAAAGGGGAAAGTGGCAGGGGGATAAATTAGGAGTTTGGGATTAACATATTCACACAAACTATATATAAAATAGATAAACAACAAGGAACTATATTCAATATTTTGTAATAACCTATAATGGAAAAGAATCTGAAAAAGTATATATACCTTACGTATAAATATATATATATATATATATATATAATATGTATAGCTGAATCACTTTGCTGTACACCTGAAACTAACACAACATTGTAAATGAAGAAATTGGGAGGATTTGGTGATGGAACAAGAAGTTGGTTGACTCAAAGTGCTCTTCTAATACCATGTGAAGCTCATTTTTAAAAATCTTCAAGCTGGGTTTAGCTCCAGACTGTATTCTCTGTTCTCCCGACTCATCTGCTTGCCTCATTCCCTCACTTCATTAAGGTGTTTGCTCAAAGTCTCCTCACAGAAGCCTGCTCTGACCATTCTATCAGAAAGCGCCACCTCCATTCCTCTGCAGCTGTTACCTGCTGTATTCCCTGAGGCACTCACTACTCCCTGACATTAGAATAGACACGTGTTTATCTAGTTGCAGCCTCTCTGCCCTCCTAGAAAGTAAACCCCGAGAGAGCAGGACTTATGTCTGTTTGCTACTATATAACACGTTGCTTGACACATAAGTGCTCGAGGAATGTTTAGTGAATCAGTAGATGTTATGGAGGTGTGGACTCTGGAGTGAGGCAGACCTGGGCATGAATCTCAGCTCTGCCTCACCCTTTCTGGGTGTCCTAGATAAGGGACCACTCCTTTCTGAACCTCAGTGACCTTGTCTGACAAATGGGGATGTTGGTCTCTGCACCAAAGGGTTGTTGAGGGAACTCAGTGAACTCAAGCATGGCACAAGCTTAGCGAAGCACCTGACAGTGTGAACAGCTGGTACCTGAGAACTGTTCTTAATCCTTCCTGGGCCTCCCAAAGCCCAGGTAAAGGTACACTGATATTCTCTCCCTGGGTGAGGCACGGATGAAAAGGGAGGGAGAATTCCAAAGAAGAGGCTGAGGTGCTTTGTTCAGTGTCAGTTTACAGCCCTGAGGCTGAGTTGTGCCCCAGTCCTGAACCTTTCCTCTATGTCAGCGGCAGGTGAGGGTGAGAGAAGGGGTGGAGAGAAATGAGAGTTCCAGTCCCACCAAGCACAGCCCAGCTCTGAGACCCCCTTGCCACCCCAGGAAAGCTTTAGAAGGGGTTTGAATCATTACATTCTAGAACCTGAGAATCCCAAACCCACCCCACTGACCTTAATACCTGAATTCTTACAGAAGGCGGAGAGAATAAATTGCCCCCATGTCCACCAAATCCTTTCCTGAGCCTACGTCCTTTCCTACATCTGCCTGTGGGAATGCAAGGTGGCACTATCTCTTTCCCCTTTGCTCCTGGGCTCAGGGAGCTCCCTGAAGAAAAGAACACTCACATCCCCCCATTACAACCCTGGGGACTCAGAGACACTCCCCCTCATTGTCCCTTCAGCCTGCCTTTGGCATGTAAAGGGTCAAGGGCAATGGGAATGTGGCTTCCTTATTCAGTCATAGACTTGGAGAGTTGGCCTGGGGTTGAAAGCGGAGACAGGGGAGCTGATGAAGTGAGGACAGACTTAAGGAACTGGGGATCTGAGTGGGGCAGAAGGAGAGGAACTCCCCCCTCCTCCTGGGAGCACATCAGTGCGGGTGAGAACTACCCATTAAGCAGTTCCACTACGTAGAGCAATGGTGGCTGGATTGCAGAAGGATACGCAAAGGAGAAATTGAGAGGAGCGCACACTTGGAAGAAATCAAACAACCACAGATGTTCCATCTCAGCAGAACAGATGACAGTCAGGTGAATATTACGGAAGGACTGCGAGGAAAGGCTACAAAGGCAGGAGCTTCAAAGAAGGGGGAAGAAGGGGAGGAAGGGGCACAAATCAGAAAAAACACAGGAAGACATCGGGAAGGGAGTTATCACACAAGCTGACAGTCAAAGGCACACTCCGCAAGGTGGAAGACCCCAGAGGTGAGAGTGAAAGACAGATGGAGAAGGGGCCCTGATGAAGCAGCCCAAATCACTTGCTGGTCATCTCTCAGGTCCCTAGGGGGATTTAAATGTAAGGGGGGGGGGGCTTCCCTGGTGGCGCAGTGGTTGAGAGTCCGCCTGCCGATGCAGGGCACACGGGTTCGTGCCCCG
>NW_006786304.1:4035677-4039551 GCF_000442215.2 Lipotes vexillifer | reverse complement strand
AAAAAAAAAAAAAAAAAAAAATGTAAGGGGGAATGGACCTACAGACTGTCATACAGCGTGACGTAAGTCAGAAAGAGAAAAATATTGTATGTTATAGCACATATGTGTGGAATCTAGAAAAATGGTATAGATAATATTATTTGCAGAGCAGAGATAGAGACACAGATGTAGAGAACAAACGTGTAGATACCAAGGGGGAAAGGGGGGGTGGGATGAATTGGGAGATTGGGATTGACATATATACACTATTGATACTATGTATAAAATAGATAACTGATGAGAACCTTCTGTATAGCACAGGGAACTCAACTCAGTGCTCTGTGGTGATCTAAATGGGAAGGAAGTCCAAAAAGGAGGGGATATATGTATATGTATAACTGATTCACTTTGCAGTACAGTAGAAACTAACACAACATTGTAAAGCAACTATACGCCAATAAAAGTTAATTAAAAATAAAATAAAATAAAATAAATGTAGGGGGAAGGATTTGGGTATTCAAGGGCTTTGAATGCTGGGCTGAGGAGCCCAGACTTTGTTTCCTAGGTCCCTAAACAAAGATGCTGAGGCGTCTCACTGTACACAATGTTTAACTCTTGGTTGACTAGTCAAGACAAGCCTAGGAATCTCCTGGCTGAGAGCGAAGGAAGAGGGGACCCTCACGATGTCCATACTCAGAGGATGAAGGAGATGAGTTTACTGGGGAGTTACGGAGTGGTACAACAGGGGAGGGATGGCTTCTCTCTGTGACC
This sequence comes from Lipotes vexillifer, assembly GCF_000442215.2. Lineage (NCBI taxonomy): Eukaryota > Metazoa > Chordata > Mammalia > Artiodactyla > Lipotidae > Lipotes > Lipotes vexillifer. The sequence continues at coordinate 4,038,801 of NW_006786304.1, read as the reverse complement.
AGGTCTCCACCATCACGGACCCTGTCAATTTCTACCCAAATCACTACTTACCTCCTCTTCTGCCTCTAGTCCCCAGCTCCTAGGTGGAACCAGAGGAATCTTCCTCGATACGACCATGTCACTCATTACTCAAGTCAACAAGTATTAATCGAGGACCAACCAACTACAGCTGACCCTTGAACAACACGGGTTTGAATTGTGTCGCGGGTCCACTTGACTTGGATTTATTTTTCAGGAAATATGTACTATATGTACATGATCAGGGTTGGTTGAATCTGCAGATGTGGAACTGAGGATTCGGAGGGCCGGCTGTAAAGTTACAGGCGGATTTTCCATTGCCAGGAGGCAGCTCCTCCAAATGCTGCATTGTTCAAGGGTCAACTGTATAGTTACTGGGAATACAGCAAAGAAAACAGAAAAAAAAAAGCCCTGTTCTCACGGAGTTGACACTCTAGTCGGGCTGTCTCCTGTGTACAGCTGTGAGAATTTTTCTAGGGTCGATTGCCAGAAGTGGAATTGCTGGGTTGCAGTATATGTGCAACTTGAACTCGGCTAGGCATTGCCAAATTGCTCTGCAAAGTTAGCTTAGCTAATTTATACTCCCACAGTATATAAAGATTCCTGTGTTGCTCCCACCCACAGTATATAAAGATTCCTGTGTTGCTCTTCAATATTTGTTCCTATCAATTATAAACTTTTGCTAATCTGACGAGTGTGAAATATCTCATTTTAATTTACTTTTCTCCAGATGATTACTGGGTTGGGCATTTCAGGTGTGTATCAGCCATTCCCTTTCCTCCTCTGTGAACTGCCTTTTAATACCTTTTGGTTTTTTTCTTGTTGGTTTATAGGAGTTTAGTTTGATCACTAATCCTTTGTTGGAAGGGCCAGTCCCTTTTTAAGAGCTGTCTGACTGGGTCACGTCCTCCCAGGATAATCTCATTTATGGTTAACTCAAAAATCAAGAGATTTGGGACTCTAATTACATCTGCAAAATCCCCTTTGTCATGGAATGTAACATAGTCAGGGGAGTGATAATGCCATCCTATTCATACATCCCGCCCACACTTAAGGGAAGGGGAGTATATGGAGGTATGGGTCATGCGGAATCATTTTCAGAATTCTGCTTGTCACAAATATTGTAAGAAGTTAAACAATTTTTTTTTCTTCTTAAAGGAGCTTTTGGTCTCATAGATTCTACTCTTTTTTTCCTCTCACTAGATTACCAGTTACCGGTTTATTATAAAGAATATTAAAGGGTACAAATCAACAGGCAGATAAAGGGATACACAGAGGGAGGTCCTGAACAAAGGAGCCCCTGTCTTTGTAGAGTTTGGGACCTGGCACGTGGAAGCATTCTGGTTCCCTAACTTAGAAGCTCTCTCTACTGTTTTGTTTGTGTGTGTGTGTGTTTGTTGTTGTTGTTTTGTGCTTCACTCATTTCTGCTATTTGAATGCCAGGCTGAGGAGCCCAGACTTTGTTTCCTAGGTCCCTAAACAAGGATGCTGAGTGGTCTCACTGTACACAATGTTTAACTCTTGGTTGACTAGTAAAGGCAAGCTTAGCAATCTCCTGGCTGAGAGCAGAGGCAGAGACCCTCACGGGTCTCTTTCTTTGACCTTTTAAAAGGTCTTGCTCTGTAATTATTTAAAAAATTTTTCCTGTATTGGGTGCTGAACTCATTAATTTTCAGTTTTCTTATTTTCATATAAGCACTTCTCTCTGAAGTCTGTATCCTTTAAGTATTGAGATGTAATGATTTCATCATTCAGCTCTAAACGTTTTCAATACCCAATATGATTTCTACTTGGTTCATTCATTGTATAGAAGTATGCTTTAAAATTTCTGACATTTTGGTGTTTGTTTTTCTCTTTTTGTTATTGATTTCTTTTTTTTTTTTTTTACATTGTGGACAGATTGTATTGTCTATACTATTATTCCATTAACATTTATTAAGGTTTATATCTTGGCCTGGTATGTGGCTAGTATTTGTAAAATTTCCATGTGTGTTTGAAAATAGTGAGGGTTCTCTAAGAGTTTAGGGTCCTCTAGCTGTTAAATGGGTCTACTTAATTAAGCATCTTTTTCAAATATTCTATACTTTTACTATTTTAAAAAATCTGTTTGATTTATCAGTTACTCATGGGGATAAGTTAAAGTCTTGTAATTTAGGGCTATATTGTTATGTGTCAGGATTTTTATATTTTCCAGGTGCATAGGTCCTTTTTTCACAATATTCCTGTAATTCCTAATAATTTCTTTTTGCCATAGTGTCAATCTTGTTTCATATAAGTATGTATAGCCACATTGTCTTTTTTTCAGGAGACATTAGTCTGGTATACCCTCTCCTATTTATTTATCTTCATCCTTACTGTGTCTTGTGTGATTTATTTTTTATTCAATCTATGAGTGTGGGTCATGGGGGGGGTTATTAATTGCTGAGTATGGTCTGTTTTTACTTATTATTATTTTTTAGATTTAATTTTTACAATTGAAGCATAGGGACTTCCCTGGAGGTCCAGTGGTTAAGACTCCGTGCTTCCACTGCAGGGGGCACGGGTTCGATTCCTGGTTGGAGTAACTAAGATCCTGCATGCTGTGTCGCAAGGCCAAACAAACAAAAATATTGCAGTATAGTTGATTTACGATGTTGTGTTAATTTCTGCTGTACAGCAAAGTGATTCAGTTATACATATATATACATTTTTTATTTTTCCTTTTTTTCTTTTTTTTCTTTTTGCGGTACGCGGGCCTCTCACTGCTGTGGCCTCTCCCGTTGCGGAGCACAGGCTCCGGACGCGCAGGCTCAGCGGCCGTGGCTCACGGGCCCAGCCGCTCCGCGGCATGTGGGATCTTCCCGGACCGAGGCACGAACTTGTGTCCCCTACATCGGCAGGCGGACTCTCAACCACTGCGCCACCAGGGAAGCTCCATTCTTTTTTTTTTAACATCTTTATTGGAGTATAATTGCTTTACAATGGTGTGTTAGTTTCTGCTGTATAACAAAGTAAATCAGCTATACATATACATATATCCCTATATCTCCTCCCTCTTGCGTCTCCCTCCCTCCCACCCTCCCTATCCCACCCCTCTAGGTGGTCACAAAACACCGAGCTGATCTCC
>NW_006786304.1:4012861-4035398 GCF_000442215.2 Lipotes vexillifer | reverse complement strand
AAAAAAAAAAAAAAAAAAAAATGTAAGGGGGAATGGACCTACAGACTGTCATACAGCGTGACGTAAGTCAGAAAGAGAAAAATATTGTATGTTATAGCACATATGTGTGGAATCTAGAAAAATGGTATAGATAATATTATTTGCAGAGCAGAGATAGAGACACAGATGTAGAGAACAAACGTGTAGATACCAAGGGGGAAAGGGGGGGTGGGATGAATTGGGAGATTGGGATTGACATATATACACTATTGATACTATGTATAAAATAGATAACTGATGAGAACCTTCTGTATAGCACAGGGAACTCAACTCAGTGCTCTGTGGTGATCTAAATGGGAAGGAAGTCCAAAAAGGAGGGGATATATGTATATGTATAACTGATTCACTTTGCAGTACAGTAGAAACTAACACAACATTGTAAAGCAACTATACGCCAATAAAAGTTAATTAAAAATAAAATAAAATAAAATAAATGTAGGGGGAAGGATTTGGGTATTCAAGGGCTTTGAATGCTGGGCTGAGGAGCCCAGACTTTGTTTCCTAGGTCCCTAAACAAAGATGCTGAGGCGTCTCACTGTACACAATGTTTAACTCTTGGTTGACTAGTCAAGACAAGCCTAGGAATCTCCTGGCTGAGAGCGAAGGAAGAGGGGACCCTCACGATGTCCATACTCAGAGGATGAAGGAGATGAGTTTACTGGGGAGTTACGGAGTGGTACAACAGGGGAGGGATGGCTTCTCTCTGTGACCAGGTCTCCACCATCACGGACCCTGTCAATTTCTACCCAAATCACTACTTACCTCCTCTTCTGCCTCTAGTCCCCAGCTCCTAGGTGGAACCAGAGGAATCTTCCTCGATACGACCATGTCACTCATTACTCAAGTCAACAAGTATTAATCGAGGACCAACCAACTACAGCTGACCCTTGAACAACACGGGTTTGAATTGTGTCGCGGGTCCACTTGACTTGGATTTATTTTTCAGGAAATATGTACTATATGTACATGATCAGGGTTGGTTGAATCTGCAGATGTGGAACTGAGGATTCGGAGGGCCGGCTGTAAAGTTACAGGCGGATTTTCCATTGCCAGGAGGCAGCTCCTCCAAATGCTGCATTGTTCAAGGGTCAACTGTATAGTTACTGGGAATACAGCAAAGAAAACAGAAAAAAAAAAGCCCTGTTCTCACGGAGTTGACACTCTAGTCGGGCTGTCTCCTGTGTACAGCTGTGAGAATTTTTCTAGGGTCGATTGCCAGAAGTGGAATTGCTGGGTTGCAGTATATGTGCAACTTGAACTCGGCTAGGCATTGCCAAATTGCTCTGCAAAGTTAGCTTAGCTAATTTATACTCCCACAGTATATAAAGATTCCTGTGTTGCTCCCACCCACAGTATATAAAGATTCCTGTGTTGCTCTTCAATATTTGTTCCTATCAATTATAAACTTTTGCTAATCTGACGAGTGTGAAATATCTCATTTTAATTTACTTTTCTCCAGATGATTACTGGGTTGGGCATTTCAGGTGTGTATCAGCCATTCCCTTTCCTCCTCTGTGAACTGCCTTTTAATACCTTTTGGTTTTTTTCTTGTTGGTTTATAGGAGTTTAGTTTGATCACTAATCCTTTGTTGGAAGGGCCAGTCCCTTTTTAAGAGCTGTCTGACTGGGTCACGTCCTCCCAGGATAATCTCATTTATGGTTAACTCAAAAATCAAGAGATTTGGGACTCTAATTACATCTGCAAAATCCCCTTTGTCATGGAATGTAACATAGTCAGGGGAGTGATAATGCCATCCTATTCATACATCCCGCCCACACTTAAGGGAAGGGGAGTATATGGAGGTATGGGTCATGCGGAATCATTTTCAGAATTCTGCTTGTCACAAATATTGTAAGAAGTTAAACAATTTTTTTTTCTTCTTAAAGGAGCTTTTGGTCTCATAGATTCTACTCTTTTTTTCCTCTCACTAGATTACCAGTTACCGGTTTATTATAAAGAATATTAAAGGGTACAAATCAACAGGCAGATAAAGGGATACACAGAGGGAGGTCCTGAACAAAGGAGCCCCTGTCTTTGTAGAGTTTGGGACCTGGCACGTGGAAGCATTCTGGTTCCCTAACTTAGAAGCTCTCTCTACTGTTTTGTTTGTGTGTGTGTGTGTTTGTTGTTGTTGTTTTGTGCTTCACTCATTTCTGCTATTTGAATGCCAGGCTGAGGAGCCCAGACTTTGTTTCCTAGGTCCCTAAACAAGGATGCTGAGTGGTCTCACTGTACACAATGTTTAACTCTTGGTTGACTAGTAAAGGCAAGCTTAGCAATCTCCTGGCTGAGAGCAGAGGCAGAGACCCTCACGGGTCTCTTTCTTTGACCTTTTAAAAGGTCTTGCTCTGTAATTATTTAAAAAATTTTTCCTGTATTGGGTGCTGAACTCATTAATTTTCAGTTTTCTTATTTTCATATAAGCACTTCTCTCTGAAGTCTGTATCCTTTAAGTATTGAGATGTAATGATTTCATCATTCAGCTCTAAACGTTTTCAATACCCAATATGATTTCTACTTGGTTCATTCATTGTATAGAAGTATGCTTTAAAATTTCTGACATTTTGGTGTTTGTTTTTCTCTTTTTGTTATTGATTTCTTTTTTTTTTTTTTTACATTGTGGACAGATTGTATTGTCTATACTATTATTCCATTAACATTTATTAAGGTTTATATCTTGGCCTGGTATGTGGCTAGTATTTGTAAAATTTCCATGTGTGTTTGAAAATAGTGAGGGTTCTCTAAGAGTTTAGGGTCCTCTAGCTGTTAAATGGGTCTACTTAATTAAGCATCTTTTTCAAATATTCTATACTTTTACTATTTTAAAAAATCTGTTTGATTTATCAGTTACTCATGGGGATAAGTTAAAGTCTTGTAATTTAGGGCTATATTGTTATGTGTCAGGATTTTTATATTTTCCAGGTGCATAGGTCCTTTTTTCACAATATTCCTGTAATTCCTAATAATTTCTTTTTGCCATAGTGTCAATCTTGTTTCATATAAGTATGTATAGCCACATTGTCTTTTTTTCAGGAGACATTAGTCTGGTATACCCTCTCCTATTTATTTATCTTCATCCTTACTGTGTCTTGTGTGATTTATTTTTTATTCAATCTATGAGTGTGGGTCATGGGGGGGGTTATTAATTGCTGAGTATGGTCTGTTTTTACTTATTATTATTTTTTAGATTTAATTTTTACAATTGAAGCATAGGGACTTCCCTGGAGGTCCAGTGGTTAAGACTCCGTGCTTCCACTGCAGGGGGCACGGGTTCGATTCCTGGTTGGAGTAACTAAGATCCTGCATGCTGTGTCGCAAGGCCAAACAAACAAAAATATTGCAGTATAGTTGATTTACGATGTTGTGTTAATTTCTGCTGTACAGCAAAGTGATTCAGTTATACATATATATACATTTTTTATTTTTCCTTTTTTTCTTTTTTTTCTTTTTGCGGTACGCGGGCCTCTCACTGCTGTGGCCTCTCCCGTTGCGGAGCACAGGCTCCGGACGCGCAGGCTCAGCGGCCGTGGCTCACGGGCCCAGCCGCTCCGCGGCATGTGGGATCTTCCCGGACCGAGGCACGAACTTGTGTCCCCTACATCGGCAGGCGGACTCTCAACCACTGCGCCACCAGGGAAGCTCCATTCTTTTTTTTTTAACATCTTTATTGGAGTATAATTGCTTTACAATGGTGTGTTAGTTTCTGCTGTATATTATAACAAAGTGAATCAGCTATACATATACATATATCCCCATATCTCCTCCCTCTTGCATCTCCCTCCCTCCCACCCTCCCTATCCCACCCCTCTAGGTGGTCACAAAACACCGAGCTGATCTCCCTGTGCTATGCGGCTGCTTCCCACTAGCTATCTGTTTTACATTTGGTAGTGTATATATGTTCATGCCACTCTCTCACTTGGTCCCAGCTTACCCTTCCCCCTCCCCGTGTCCTCAAGTCCATTCTCTAGTAGGTCTGCATCTTTATTGCCATCCTGTCCACAGGTTCTTCATGACCTTTTTTTTTTTTTTTTTAGATTCCTTATATATATGTTAGCATACGGTATTTGTCTTTCTCTTTCTGACTTACTTCGCTTAGTATAATAATCTCTAGGTCCATCCATGTTGCTGCAAATGGCATTATTTCATTCATTTTTTATGGCTGATTACTATTCCTTTGTATATACAAAGGAATAGTAATCAGCCATAAAAAAATCAATGAAATAATGTACCACATCTTCTTTATTCATTCGTCTGTTGATGAACATTTAGGTTGTTTCCATGTCTTGGGTATTGTGAATAGTGCTGCTATGAACATAGGGGTGCAGTTATCTTTTTGAATTACAGTTTTGTCTGGATATATGCCCAGGAGAGGGATTGCTGGATTATACGGCAATTCTATTTTTAGTTTTTTGAGGAACTTCCATACTGTTTTCCATAGTGGCTGCACCAACTTACATTCCTACCAACAGTGAGGGAGGGTTCCCTTTTTTCCATACCCTCTCCAGCACTTGTTATTTGTAGACTTTTTAATGGTGGCCATTCTGACTGGTGCGAGGTGGTACCTCACTGTAGTTTTGATTTGCATTTCTCTAATGATTAGCAATGTTGGGCACCTTTTCATGTGCCTGTTAGCCATCTGTATGTCTTCTTTGGAGAAATGTCTGTTTAGGTCTCCTGCCCATTTTTTGTTCAGGTTATATGTTTTTTTTGTTGTTGAGTTGTATGAGCTGCTTGTATATTTTGGAAATTAAGCCTTTGTCGGTCACATAATTTGCAAATACTTTCTCCCAGTCCTTAGGTTGTCTTTTTATTTTGTTTATGGTTTCCTTTACAGTGCAAAACTTGTAAGTTTGATTAGGTCCCATTTGTTTATTTTAGCTTTTATTTCTATTGCCTTGAGAGAGTGACCTAAGAAGACATTGGTGGAAATTCCCTGGCGATCCAGGGGTTAGGACTCCATGCTTTCACTGCCAAGGTCCCAGGTTCAGTCCCTGGTTGGGGATCTAAGATCCTATAAGCTCAGTGGTACAGCCAAAAAAAAAAAAAAGACATTGATACTGTTTATGTCATAGAATGTTTTGCCTGTGTTCTCTTCTAGGAGATTTATAGTGTAATATATTTTGAAATCAGGAAGTGTGATGCTTCCAGCTTTGTTTCTTTCTTTTTTCCCCTCAAGATTGTTTAGGCTATTTGGTGATCCCCTGTGGTTCCATATTAATTTTTGGATTGTTTTTTCTATTTTTGTGAAAAATGCTATCGGAATTTTGATAGGGATTGCATACAGTCTGTAGATCACTTTAGGCAGTATGAACATCATTAACAAATACTGTCTTCCATCTTTTCAGGTGCCTTTTGGACATCTGTATATCTTCTTTGGAAAAATGTCTATTCAGCTGTTCTACCCATTTTAAAAATTTTATTATTATTATTATTATTTTTGGCTGCATCAGGTCTTCATTGTGGCATGAGGGATCTTTGTTGAGGCATGCAGGATCTTTTTGTTGCAGTGTGTGGGCTCTTCATTGCAGCGTGCGGGTTTCTCTCTAGTTGTGGAATGCGAGTTTTCTCTCTCCAGTTGAGGCGTGCAGGCTCTGTAGTTGTGGCATGAGGGCTTAGTTGCCTCTCAGCATGTGGGATCTTAGTTCCCCAACCAGGGATTGAACTCATGTCCCCTGCATTGGAAGGCAGATTCTTTACCACTGGATCACCAGGGAAGTCCCTCTTCTATCCATTAAAAAAAGTTTTTTTTTTATTGTTAGTTGTACGCATTCTCTATATATTTTGGATAGTCACTCCTTTTCAGATATGTGATTTGCAAATATCTTCTCCTATTCAGTAGGTTGTATCTGTTTGGTTGTTCTCGTTGATCATTTCCTTTACTGTGCAGAAGCTTTTGAGTTTTAGGTAGTCCCATTTGTTTATTTTTGCTTTTGTTTCCCTTGCCTGAGGAGACATATCCAGAGAGATATTGCTAAGACTGATGTTCAAAACACTGAAAAATTCCTCTTCAATTTTTTGGGAAAAGTTTGAGAAAGATTGGCATTAATTCTTCTTTAAGTATTTGGTAGAATTCACCAACGAAGCAATCTTGTCCTGGGCTTTCTTTGTTGGGACGTTTTTGATTACTAATTCAATCTCCTTACTAGATATAGGACGTTTTTGATTACTAATTCAATCTCCTTACTAGATATAGATTTGTTCATATTCTCTGTTTCTTCATGATTCAATCTGTCTAGGTAGTTTGAATGTTTCTAGGAATTTGTCTATTTCTTTTAGGTTATCCAGTTTATTGGTGTATAATCTTTGTTGTATCCGATTATCCGCGCCCACTATGGCACATTTTAGAGTAATGAGTGCTGACCATGGGGGGAATTTAAGCAAGGCAATAGTTCCAGTGGCTAAATTCCTGTTGGTCTTTCACTTTATATTCAGCAACTCCCTTAAGATTATAGGGAGTACCTTGTTTAAGTTTAGTGGGATCTCCAGGTGTAACTGTAATTTGAGCCCTTGTATTGATTACGATCACAAAGGCTTGCCAACTGGCACATTTCAGCACATGTTAAAGTTAATTTGGAATCTGTGTGTAAAGGCACAAAAGCTCTTCAGTCCCTTTAATCTTTTGAATGTATAAATTCTTTCAGTAAATCTTGGATTTCCAATTAGGTCAAATTGGGGGCTTCTTTCTCCAGTTTTTGTTTTGTTTTGTTTTCTCTCCCTGTATTCAGGGCTCTCTCTCTCTTTCTTTCTTTCTTTCTTTCTTTCTTTCTTTCTTTTCTTTCTTTCTTTCTTTCTTTTCTTTCTTTCTCTCACTGGATATACTTCCAGGGAGGGGGTGGATATCTCTACTCTGCTCATGTTTATACATTTCTTATTCCAGAGACCTTCGAATCAGTAGTTTCAGGGTTAGGGTCGTCTCCCATGTTGATAGTTACTTTGTAAGGCTTAAGTCAAACCTGCATGAGCCCCTTCACTGTGCCACGGGGGTTCCACAAATGTTTTCCCGTATAACCCTGAGGATCAAGATCTTTGTTGCAACAGAGGAATGGGCAGCAGCAGAGGTATTTAAGGGTCCTGGTGAGCAGTCTGCTCTTAGAGGGTGGAGCTCAGCATGCCACCTAATGACTTCTTTCCTCCTTCCCCCTCTCTCTCTCTTCCTTTCTAAAGATATAGCTCTTTCATGAGCAATCACCTGATGGATCCATATGTTGTGCAGGGTATAGTCATTCCCTTGAGTGTTCTATTTCTCCATATCTATATTCATATTTGTATATCAGAAATTTTAGCACTGATTCAATAATTTATCAAATTTACAGCCTGTATTAAATGTTCATCAATTGTCCCAATACTGCCTTTTGTAGCAATTGCCCCTTTCCTTCAGTTCAGGATCCAATCTGTGATTATGCATTATATTTAGCTGTAGCCTCTTTGATTTTCTTTAATATGGAATAGATTCTCCACTTTTGTCTTTTTGTTGTTGTTGTTGTTGTCATTGACCACAAGAATTACAAATATGTTTAAATCTCAGACCTGGGAATTGGACTATACATAGCCCTCCAGGGGAGAAGAGAAACACCTTACATGTTCTGACAGCACTGCACCTTTGGCTTGTTTTCAGTGGTTTGTGGAACAAGAAAAGGAATCACATTGTTGCTTGAGAACATGTCATTTTCACGTCTGTCTGACAGTTGCTTCTGGGAAACAATGTGGTATCTCTCTGTCAAGATTGTCTGAAAAGCAGCTTCTATATCTGTAGAGTCTAGAGCAGGTGTCTCAGTGAATGACAAACCATTCTTTTCTGCAAAAGCTCTTGCTTCATCTGTAGGAACTGCCCTGAAATGACGCAACTCACTCTTATTGCCCACAAACATGGTAACAATGTTATTCTCAGTGAGATCCCTCGGTTCTGTCAGCCATCACTGTACATTTTCATACGTGAGATGTTTAGCAATATCATACACCAATAAGGTACCTACAGCGCCACGATAGTGTGCTGATGTTATAGCTCTGTATAGCTCTTGCCCTGCTGTGTCCCATATCTGTGCCTTTATTGTTTTCCCATCAACCCGGATGCTTCTTGTTGCAAACTCTATTCCAATGGTGTTCTTGCTTTCAAGATTAAACCCATTTCGAGTAAATCAAGACAGGAGATTACTCTATCAAAACCAGAATTTCCAATAAGGACAACTCTGACAAGGTAGTTGTACTCATTGTCGCGGGTACACACTGAAGCGAAGGGACGAGAGCAGCAGTGGTATCGGTGGGACCAGGGGGCGTCGCTGCACGGGTAACCCGAGCGCCAAGCTTCAGCTGCTGGACTGGGTAAAGCCAATTTTGTCTCTTTTTTGGCCACGCCGCGGGGGTTGAGGGATCTTAGTTACCCAACCAGGCATTGAACCCAGGCCCTTGGCAGTGAAAGCAGGGTGTCCTAACCACTGGACTACCAGGGAATTCCCGACCTTGACATTTTGAATAGCATAGAATAGCTGTTTTGGAAATTGTCCAGATCTCAACTAGGATTTGCTTGATGTTTTCTTGTGCATTTTTTACAGTACATTTTTTAATCCTTTGGAAGGCAAAGCCTTTTTCATTAGACATTTAACGTGGCACTGTATCAAAGCCTAGTGTTTGGCTTCCAGAAGCTCTAAAGAAGTGGGTTTTGCAGAAAGCCCTTTCAATTCCCAGTGTCTGTTGTCTCACACTTTCATGAGGCTTCCTGTTTAAGACTTTATGGATAAGATTATTAAATGTAACATGACTGTTCAGAGTAGCCTAAAACTAACAGGACATTTCAGATTACCTGCAGCTAGGTTTTTTTTTTTTTTCCTCCATAAATCTGCCTATAGACTTGGCTCACTCTTTTTTTTTTCTTTTCTTTTCTATTTTTTTTTTCTTATTTGGTTGCACCGGGTCTTAGTTGTGGCAGGCAGGCTCCTTAGTTTCGGCTCGCCAGGTCCTTAGTTGTGGCATGTTGGTTCCTTCGTTGTGGCATGTGAACTCTTAGTTGTGGCATGCATGTGGGATCTAGTTCCCTGACCAGGGATTGAACCCGGGCCCCCTGCATTGGTAGTATGGAGTCTTATCCACTGCACCACCAGGAAAGTCCCTTGGCTCACTCTTTAAAAAAATTAATTAATTAATTTTGAAAAATTAAAGTATAGTTGGTTTGCAATGTTGTTAGTTTCAGGTGCACAGCAAAGTGATTCAGTTATATATATATATATATTTTTTTTCAGATTCTTTTTCATTATAGGTTATTACAAGATATTGAATATAATTTCCAGGCTATACAGTAGGACACTGTCTTGGGTTCACTCTTTAAAAAAAATTCTAATTCCTCTTTAAAAAAAATACCCTCTTTTTACATACTGTAAAACTCCCTCTTTACAGTGAGGTTTTACATAGCTTCTTATAACCTTTGCAGATAGGATGCAGAATAATTCCAACATCCCAAAGAGTTGCTTGTGCCTCCCTTTGTACTCAGATCCTCCCTCCCATCTTTAATAGCCTGCTGAAAACTTGATTCATCCCAGCAAAATTGATTTTAGACTTTAGGCCTCCAGAACTTTGAGAAAATTAATTTCTGTTGTTTTAAGACACCAAGTGTGTGGTAATGTGTTGTAGTACGGATCTTGGTACTAGAAGTGAGGTGCCACTGTAACAAATACCTAAAATGTGGGTGACTTTGGAATTGTGTAATGAGTAGAGGCTGGAAGAATTTTGAGGCACATGATAGAAAATGCCTAGATTGCCTTAAACAGATTGTTGGTAGAAATATGGATGTTAAAGACACTGTTGGTGAGGACTCAGAAGGAAATGAGGAATATGTTTTTTGAAATTGGAGGAAAGAGGATCCTTATTATATAGTGGCAGGAAGCTTAGCTGAATTGGGTATTACAGTTGCATGGAAAGCAGAACTTGTAAACAATGAACTTGGATATTTAGCTGAGGATATTTCCAAGCAAAGTGCTGAAGATGTGATCTGGTTTCTTCTCACTTCTTATAGTAAAATGAGAGAGGGCAGAGATAAATTGAGGAAAGAAATATTAAGCAAAAAGGAGCTGGGACTTGATGATTTCAAGGAAATATTCAAGAATAGGAAATTCAGGGCTTCCCTGGTGGCGCAGTGGTTGAGAGTCCACCTGCTGATGCAGGGGACACGGGTTCGTGCCCCGGTCCGGGAAGATCCCACATGCCGTGGAGCGGCTGGGCCCGTGAGCCATGGCCGCTGAGTCTGAGCGTCCGGAGCCTGTGCTCCACAACGGGAGAGGCCACAGCAGTGAGAGGCCCGCGGACCGCAAAAAAAAAAAAAAAAAAAAAAAAAAAAAAAAGAATAGGAAATTCATTAACTCATTTGGATAAATACCAAAGAGCACGATTGCTGAGTCCTACGATAGACAATGTTTAGCTTTGTAACAAACTGCCAAATTGTCCTCCGAAGTGGTTGTACCATTTTGCATTCCCACCAGTGATGAATGAGAGTTCCCGTCGCTCCACATCCCTGTCAACACTTGGCCTTGTCAGTGTTTGGGATTTTAGCAGTTCAATAGGTGTAGTGGATATATCAGTATTCTTTTTAAAAAAACATTTTTTTAAAAATTAATTAATTAATTAATTTTTTGGCTGTGTTGGGTCTTCATTTCTGTGTGAGGGCTTTCTCTAGTTGCAGCAAGGGGGGCCACTCTTCATCGCGGTGCACAGGCCTCTCACTATCGCGGCCTCTCTTGTTGTGGAGCACAGGCTCCAGACGCGCAGGCTCAGTAGTTGTGGCTCACGGGCCTAGTTGCTCTGTGGCATGTGGGATCTTCCCAGACCAGGGCTCGAACCTGTGTGCCCTGCATTGGCAGGCAGATTCTCAACCACTGTGCCACCAGGGAAGCCCCTCAGTATTTTTTTAATTTGTTAATTCCCTAATGAAATATGATGTTAAGTATTTTTTTCATATGCTTATTAGCTATGTGTATATCTTCTTTGGTGAGGGGTCTGTTCAGATCTTATGCCCATTAAAAAAAATTTTTTTTTCTTATTGCTGAGTTTTATGTCTTTTTTGGTGTATTTTGGATACAAGTCCTTTATCAGATATATGCTTTGCAAATGTTTTCTCCCAGTCTGTAGCTTGTATTTTTCATTCTCTTAACTGTCCTTTGCAGAACAGAAGTTTTGATTTTTTAAAAAATTTATTTTTGGCTGGTTGCGTCTTCTTCACGGTGCGTGGGCTGCTCATTGCGGTGGCTTCTCTTGTTTTGGAGCACGGGCTCTAGGCCCGTGGGCTTCAGTAGTTGTGGCTTGCGGGCTCTAGAGCACAGGCTCAGTAGTTGTGGCTCACGGGCTTAGTTGCTCCGTGGCATGTGGGATCTTCCCGGACCAGGGATCGAAACTGTATCCCCTGCATTGGCAGGCGGATTCTTAACCACTGCACCACCAGGGAAGTCCCAGAAGTTTTGATTTTTAATGTAGTCCAACTTATCAGTTGGAAAGTACATTTGGTGTTGTATCTGAGAAGTCACGGTCAAACCCAAGGTCACTATGGTTTTCTATGTTATCTTCTAAAAGTTTTCTTCTTTTTCATTCTACATTTAGATCCTTGATCCATTTTGAATTAATTTTTGTGGAAGGTGTCAGGGCTGTGTCTAGATTCATTTCTTTTTTCCACGTGGATATTCAGTTGTTCTGGCATCATTTGTTGAAAAGACTGTATTTTCTCCATTGAATTGCATTTGATCCTTTGTCAACATTTAATTAATTAGGTTGTGCTGGGTCTTTGTTGCGTCAGGCCGGCTCCTTAGTTGCAGCTTGCCAACTCCTTAGTTGCGGCACACAGTCTCCTTAGTTGTGGCATTCGAGCTCTTAGTTGTGGCATGCATGTGGGATCTAGTTCCCTGACCAGGGATTGAACCCTGGCCCCCTGCATTGGGAACTCAGAGTCTTAACCACTGCCCCACCATGGATGTCCCCTCAACATTTTTTTTTTTTTTTTTTTTTGCGGTATGCAGGCCCCCCCAGTGCTGTGGCTTCTCCCGCCGCGGAGCACAGGCTCCGGACGTGCAGGCCCAGCGGCCATGGCTCACGGGCCCAGCCGCTGCGCGGCACGTGGGATCCTCCTGGCCCGGGGCACGAACCCGCGTCCCCTGCATCGACAGGCGGACTCTCTACCACTGCGCCACCAGGGAAGCCCCAACATTTATTTTTGAATGTTGATCCAGCCTTCTACCCTGAGAATAAACCTCACTTGGGGTATTACTCTTTTTATATATTGGTGGATTTAGTTTGCTAATATTTTGTTGAGAATTTTTGTATCTATATTCATGAGGGATATTGGTCTGTAACTTTCTTTTTTGTACTATCATTGTCTTGTTTTGGCATCAGGGAAATACTGGCTTCATAGAATAAGTTGAGAAGTGTTTCCTTATTTTCTGTTTTCTGGAACAGATTGTGAAGAAGGATGCTATGTAGCTAATATACACTGTGTTGGATATTACACGTCAAAGCCTTGTTTTTAACTTACTTATTTAGCTGTGTTGGGTCTTAGTTGTGGCACTCGGGATCTTTCGTTGCAGTGAGTGGGCTCTTCGTTGCAGCATGCGGGCTCCAGAGTGCACGGGCTCAGTAGTTGGGATGCGCCGGCTTAGTTGCCCCTCAGTATGTGGGATCTTAGTTCCCCGACCAGGGATCGAACATGCATGCCCTGCATTGGAAGGCAGATTCTTAACCACTGGACCACGAGGGAAGTCCCAAAGCCTCATGGGGTTTGTTTTGTTTTGTTTTTTTTTGCCCTCCTGGCATTGTCAGAGAACGTAGGTATTACCAATAAATGGATTTTCCATATAACCGGAACTGATCTTTTCAATAGCAAATGGGAAAAAAAGTTTTTTAAAACTGAGGTATAATTGACATACATTATACTAGATTCAGGTGTACAACATAATGATTTGTATATTTTGTGAAATGATTACCACAGTAAGTCTAGTTAACATCTGTCATACGTAGAATTTTTTTCTTGTAATGAGAACTAAAAAAAAGAAATTACTTTTAATGTAAAAGCCACGTTTTAATACTTTGTTTTGTGGTAACTTTTTTGGGAACCCTGTGAACCACTTTTTCTCCATTTCCTGCTGGATCCTGCTGGACCATTAGGGGGAGAATGGAATCTTGGTAGAGGAATAAGGGGTTCTTTCCTTCCTGTTTGCTTGTTATTCTGTGAATATTACCACAGCCACAGTCCTTCCCTTCAGCGGAAAGGGCAGAAAAAGCACTCTAGGCAGAGGGAACAGTCAGTGCAAATGCCTGGAGACATAATAATCCATGCACAGTAATAGAAGTTTGGTGAGCTTGGGGAATAGGATCTGTTTAGTGACATGTGATGAGAAATGAGATTGGGAGGGGAGAGCAGAGCTCAGGCTAGAAAGGGTCTTGGAGACTAGCCCAGGGAGTTTTGGAATTTCTCCTTTAAGCTTTTGTTCTTCAAACTGTAGGTCATAACCCATTAATGATTCAGGAACATTAATGTTCGGGAGGGGCTGCAACAAGCATTTAAAAAATAATAAAAGAGAAGAGAAGACAAAATATCAGAGTGCCTCTCATGAGTAAAAAAGCACTGCTCCAGCTATACAGATATCTGTGTGCACGTGTGCGTACAGGTTTGCATGCGTCCTGGGAGCAGTCACATGTGAAACATCCTGAGTTTGAGTCAGGGGTGATGTGACATCTAAATTCCCATCCCTCTACCTCCTTTCTCCAAAACATTTCTTCTGAGAATCACCCCCTTCCTCCAGAGTCCCTCTGGGGGCAGGGGCTACATCTGAATCATCTCTGGAACCTCAAGAGAGGCACGCTGGAATCCAACTGTCTTTCATCCAAATCTGCCTTTGTCATGTCCTAACTGTGTTACTTTGAGCAGATTCTTTTTTTTTTTTTGTAGACAAGAATGTCTTCTTCTTTTTTTAAAAATAAATTTATTATTATTATTTTTTGGCTGTGTTGAGTCTTTGTTGCTGCGCGCGGGGTTTCTCTAGCTGAGGCGAGAGGGGGCTACTCTTCGTTGCGGTGCGCGGGCTTCTCGTTGCAGTGGCTTCTCTTGTTGTGGAGCACAGGATCTAGAACACAGGCTCAGTAGCTGTGGCTCACGGGCTTAGTTGCTCCGCGGCATGTGGGATCTTCCCGGACCAGGGCTCGAACCCGTGTCCCCTGCATTGGCAGGCGGATTCTTAACCACTGTGCCACCAGGGAAGCCCTAGGCAGATTCTTTAACCTTCCTCTGAGTCCGTGTGCTCATTTGTAACAAGGATCATCATAGACTCACCTCGCAGACACTTTATTTGGTTGAATGAGTGCATGCATAAGTGGTGTTATGGATTGAACTGTCAAGAAGGTACTCTAAAGTCGGAACTCCCAGGACCTCAGAATGTGATCTTATTTGGAAAAAGAATCACTGAAGATATAATTAGTTAAGATGAAGTCATCTTGGAATATGACTGGTATGCTTATAAAAAGATGGCCAGTAAAAAAGAACAAAATAATGTCATTTGCAGCAACATGGATGGACCTAGAGATGATCATACTAAGTGAAGTAAGTCAGACAGAGAAAGACAAATATCATATGATATCGCTTATATGTGGAATCTTAAAAAAATGGTACAAATGAACTTATTTACAAAACAGAAATAGAGTCACAGATGTAGAAAAGAAACTTATGGTTAACAAAGAGGGAATGGGGGAGGGATAAATTGGGAGTTTGGGATTAAAATATACACACTACTATATATAAAACAGATAACTAATTAGGACCTACTGTATAACACAGGGAACTCTACTCAATACTCTGTATTGACCTATATGGGGAAAGAATCTAAAAAAGAGTGGATATATGTATATGCATAACTGATTCACTTTTTTCTACACCTGAAACTAACACAACATTGTAAATCAACTATACTCCGATAAAATTAAAAAAAAAAAAAGATGGCCATGTGAAGAGAGACAAACACAGGGACGACACCATGTGATGACAAAGACAGAGTATGGAATGACACAGCTGCAAGCCAAGCAGCTCCAAAGACCAAGAGCTGCAAACCACCAGAAGCTAAGGAGAGGCCAGGAAGGATTCCCCTACAGGTTTCAGAGGGGGCATGGCCCCAGTGACACCTTGATTTTGGATCTAGCTTGCAGAACTCTGAGACAATACATTTCTGTTGGTGTAAGCCACCCAGCTTGTGATACTTTGGTCTGGCAGTTCTAGGAAACTCATACAAGGGGCTCAGCACAGTGCCTGGCACATAGCAGGCACTCCACACATGCTACTTGTGCCTGTCATTATGGCAAGAGCAGGATTCTTGTTTTGGTAGAAGAGAGTAGTGAAAAACAAGCTACCCAGAAACATCACCACTGTCATCCTCCCATTCCTGCAGCCATTGAGTTTTAAAGCTCAACACCAGGCTATGTTTCAATCTTCAAATAATTCCTGTGAGGAAGAAGACAGATGAGAGACTCAGGAAGGCCCAAAGAGTTAGCAGCAAAGCCTGGACCAGAATCCAGGGCTCCTGTTAACATCTCCGCCCCAGCACTGTCTCTTTGCTGGGCTGGGTCACTGGCTCTTCCAGAGCAACAAAGCTGAGACTGCCCTATCTGGACAGGTGTGATCAAGGCATTGGTGGCTAGAATGTGACTTCTCTTGGCACCTTTGGTAATGCCTTGATGGACTCCTGCTTTTCCCTTTTCAGGTGTAAGTTTGAGGACTCTGGAGATTAATACTTGTTCTCTCTTCCCTCTCGTCTCCCTTCTTGCTGGGCAAAGACTTACTAGCCACCCTATCTTCCCCTGGAGATATGCCTCATTGGCAGAACCCAGCTAGTTCCAGCCCCTCCTTTCCTCTCTTGACTTTTCCTCAGAAGGAACTTTCAGCTTGGAGATCTGACGTTTGCCACCGGAGGGGCTGGGAATGCAGTTCCCAAGGATGTGGCTAAAGGAAACTCTGATGCTACAATTCTAAGCATCAAGAGTTCCAAGCATCAGTAATTCAAATGTTCTGAGTCTAAGGTTCTAGGAATCCGAGATTCCAAGATTATGAATTGTGGACTCTGCAGTTCCAAGATTCGACCGTTTAGTTAAGCCACAATTCTAAGATTCCCCCAGGTGAGGTTTCTAGAAACCTCTTAAAGTGACATGCACAGGGATGGATAAAGTTTGATTCTGACTCTGGATTGTTAAATAGTGTGTTTGTAATAATAAAGAGTGTGACCCTGTGGATCCTTATTTCCCTCCAATGAGTAGGAAGCAGCCAATTTGTGGAAACCAAGTTGCCAAACACAGATCATGGAAATTGAGAAACTTGAGAATCATAGCCTGTTATGAAACTTGCAGGGTTCAAAGGACCAGATTTCCTCTCACTTGACCTCAATCACTGGTCCTTCAAGTGTGCCAAGTTTTGTGGATGTGGGGATCTGTGTAGCATTTAGATCTAAGGTTAGATCTAACTCTAGGTCTAACACAAAGATCTAAAGCTGATGTGTATGAATGTTCAGATTGTGCAATGCTGAAGGATGTCACTTCGAAGGGAACATATGCTAACTTATCTGAGAGTAAGCAGGTGATTCAGACTCTCACAGATCCCAGATCCACCAGAGAGAGCCCCACCTTCAGAAACTCATAGGAAATATGACTTCCTGTATACACTCAGGAGAACATGCAATCGTATACTCGAATGCCTGCATGCACATATGCGCACACACACGCACACACACAGACATGGCTGTGCTGCTACCAAACTTCTCCTGGCATTTTCTCTGAAAGTGTTTCTCTCTCCCACCCATTTCATTAAGAAGTCTGACTCCTGTCCCCAGGCCTGACTCTGATCGGACACAGTAGCCTTATCTGGTGGTGGGTACAAAATATGCTCTGGTGTCCAAAGTGTGCCCGAGTGGGCAAGGGTGTGGGCAAGTGTGTAGTGAAGCCAGGTCAGCTGCCTGTCAGGGCTCTGGAAAAAATCTCCTGGACAGAGCTGTTCAGGTTGTGTAATAGTATGATAAGTTGTTGTTTTTTCACTTGAGGAAGGGGTGCTTTTTAAGAATCTCCCTAAACGACTGTGGGCTACGTATGGCCATCCCTATACAGACCTGTGTTCATGTACTTGCTGAGTACTTATTTGTGTTCTGTGGGACCTCAGATAGAGACTTAAACTCTCTGGACCTCATCTTTGTTACCCATAAAATGGGCATGAATACTGTTCCCCGTGACATAGGTTTGTGAGCATTAAGTGAGGTGAGTATATGATGCTTTTAGCATACAGCTGACACAGTGTACTTGCTCAATAATAATACCTGGTTATTGTTACTAAAATCTATTATCTATGGTTAATGTCAATATACACTTTCAAGCACTTAAAAGGCAAGAAAACTTTAAAACACATACTCTTTGAAAAAGGATTAGGGAATTTTAATTCTGGTTGTGCTTTAATTCTTTCAAGTGGCTTGCCAAGTAAAATAAGAGAAAAAACAAACCTCTAGCAAGGTGAACAGAGTCCATTTGTTTCTTCCTCTCCTATCCACCTTGCCCCTTCCTTCCCCTGACCCCCGTCCATCCCCCCCCCATCCTTAGCCCCGCCCCTCCCTCCCCCATTTTCTCCTCCCACCAGCCCCACCCTGGCACAGCCCTGGCTCACTGGGGCAGGAAGCTCATGGTGTAGTTTTGTGGGATGGTGACAAAGCCCACATGTTTGCGGGACACGTCGATGTCCTGGGGCGACTGTGGGGACTTGAAGCGGAAGTTCTGCATGATGGTGGTGAGGAAGAGAAAGAGGTCCATTCTAGTCAGGCCTTCTCCAAAACAGTACCGCTTTCCTGAAGGAATGGGGGAAGGCATGGAGGTGAGTCTTGTTTTCATTGCTACCTGGACCCCACTACCGACCCCCGCCTGTATTCTCCCAGGGAGGATGGGCTGGAATATCGAGGCCTGAGAGACTTTCAGAGAAGTTGCTACTCCTCTCTGAGCCTGTTTCCCTAGAACGTGGGGTGGAGTGAAGCAAAACAGGCTGTAGCAATGGGAACTTTAGGTGCCCCTTCTCCTCAAATACACACTCAAATGTGGCTGCTGTGCCATCGCCCTTCTAGGAATCCGAAGAATTTAAGTGACCTTGGACAAATCTCTGACTCACTCTGGGCCATGATATTCCCCATCTCTGAAATGGGTACGATCGTCCCTTTTCTTTTGCCTGGGCGCAGGTTCTTGGTAGTTATGGGGGTTGCAGCTGGTTGGCTCCAAGGTATATGGTAAGAGGGACTTCCAAGTTGGAGAAAGATACTAGGTTACACCTTAGAGATGAAGGAGGCCCCTGTTGGTGTTGGCTTGGCAGTGTGTCTTACCGATGGAGAAGGGCACAAAAGCATCACTCTTCTTAAACTGCCCCTTCTCATCTGGGAAGTGCTGGGGGTTGAAATCTCGCGGGTTGGAGAACTTGGGGTCTCTCAGCAGGGAGCCCAGCATAGGGAACACTTGGGCTCCCTGGCTGGGAGGACGGAGGGGACTTTGATAAGGTGGAGTGGGGGATGGGTGTGCTGAAAGCACCTGGGGGTGGAGGGGGAATTTGTGTGTCCTAGGTGAAGGGAAGTGGGAGGCATGGGAGTTGGGGTCCTCTGAGGGAGGAGCTTTGGGGGACGTGAGATTCATGGTCCCGAGACAGGAAGTTTGGCAGCCATGGGGTTCATGTCCCCTGAGAAGGGAAGTTTGAGAAACATGGGCTCTGTGTCTCCTGGGGCAGAAGTTTTCACAGACATGCAGTTCATGTCTCCCAAGGCAGGAGGTTGGGGGAACAAGGAGGTTGTTTCTCTTGAGACAAGAATTTGGGGGGGGACATAGGGTTCATATTCCCTGAGGCGAGAGGTCTGGGGAGATATGGGATTCAGGAGTCTCTGAGTGGGAAGGTGGAAGGGACATGGTAGTTGGGAAAGTCTTTGAGGGAGTGGGACAGGGGCTGGGAAGCTTCTAAGGGGAACGGAGTGCGGGGTCACAGGGAGTGGGTTGGAGATCCCTTTAGGCTGGGTGGGGCAGCCCCTTGGAGAGGAGGAAGTCTCGAAACTCGGTATCCTTGGTGATTCTGCGGGCCGGGCCCATGGGGATCATGTCTCAGAATCTCTGGATCTCGTGGATCACCGCCTCTGTGTAGGGCATCTTGGCTCCGTCCTTGAACTTGGGCTGATGGCTCTTGCCAGTCACGTGGTCAATCTCCTCATGGGTTTTGGCTTGGGGAGGAGGGGGAACGTGTTTAGCTATTGTGAGGACTCAGGGCAGGGATGATTGTCCAAGTAGGTACAACATGCATGACATCCACGTGTGACACGGACATAAAACATTCAGGCCGTAGGCGCTGTTGGTGCAGGGTCTTGCTCACCTGGTCCTGCCAAAATCACCTGGGAGGTGCAAGGGGAGAGTCTTGGGGGATGGTCTGGAGGAGCAGGCAGTGGGCACTTGGTTGGTTCAGTGTGCGCCCTGGCAGGTATTTCGTCACTGAGTAGAACATCTCACAGAGCTGAGGGTGGGGAGACAAGAAGGGAAGGGAAGGACAGCTGTCAGTGCTCAGGACCCAATGGGAGTTGGACCTGTCGCAGGGCAAGGAAGGCGCTGGGTTAAAGGCACCTACACAGATGTTTAGGTATTTCGATGGGGCTGGATGGGAATAGATATCTAAGTTTTCACGTGAGTTAAGTGTGAGGGACCCTGTCCAAGAATTAAAGTGAGATGGACTGGGACACATATCCAGGTTTCAGATGTTCAGGTGATGCTGGATTGGAGCATACATCTGGTGTTCATATATTCAGGTGAGGTTGGGTTGGGAGACACCTGTCCAGGTGCTTAGCTATTTAGGTGGGACTTGGAAGGGGGGGGGTCACCTAAGTGTTTAGGCATTCAGGTGGTCTCAGTTGGAAACAACTGAGTGGATATTTAGGGAATCTGGATTGGGGGCTTCTGTACAGGTGTTAAGGTATTAAAGTGGGGCTGCTGTGCAGGTGTTAAAGCGGGGAGATACCTGTTCAGGTGTTCATATATTCAAATGGGCCAATAGGGGGCACGTCTGTAGGTATTTGAGTGAGCTGGGCTGGAAGACACTTATTTGGGTGTTTGGGGAATAATATGTCCAGGTGTTTACATGTTTAGGGGTCTTGGTTTGGGGTACCGGTCTAAATGTTGAGATATTTAAGCGAGCTGGGTAAGGGGCACTGTCTAGATATTCTAGTGGGCTGGTTTGGGAAACCTGTGTAGATAATGAACGATTTTGGTGGGCTGAATTTTCCGGCACCAGGTGTTCAGGTAGTCAGGAAGTGGGCTGAGGTGATCTCTTGTCCAGGTGTTAAGAAATTCAGATGGAAGGATAGAATATCTTAAAAGGGGGCATCTGTTAGATATTAAGGTAAGTTGGGGTGAGGACACCTGCGCTGGTGAGAAGAGAAAGCTGGGTTGAACACATGTAACTTGCCTGCAGTGTCTATTTTTTTCCATTCTTTTTTTGGTGGGGGGAGCATCTTTTGAGATATGCAGGTGTGCTTGGAGACTGAGTATTGGGCACCTGTCCCGGGTTCTGGTGCAACTGTTCAGTTGTCCGAGAGTGGGGGGTTGGTTTTGAGGGGATCCTGTCCGTTGAAGGATGGGAGTTTGGGGCACCTGTCTTGGTGTGGAGGGGCAGTTGGCAGGTTGAGGTAGAGGCATGGTAGAGCCAGCCTGGGACAGGTTACCTGGCCGGGATACGTAGCTGTGAACTGGAAGCTTCCCGGCATCATACACAGCAGTGACAGGAACTCTTTGTTCTCATAGTCAAAGCGGCCCCCGAAGACGATGGAGCTGATGACATTGGAGACGGTTTGGCTCAGGAAAAAGGTGGGATCGAGGAAGGCGCCTGGGGGATGGGGTGGGGTTAGGGAGAGACAGGGATTTGGGGGAGAGTCAGCTTGGCGGTCTGGTGCCAGTCTGCGAATTTGAGGAGGGCGCGGAAGTGCTGAGCCAGACTTCCAGCCTCAGACCCCAGAGCTGGGAGGCCGGACGCCTTCGTCCAACCTGGACCCCTTCCGGGGCCAGGATGCGTGTGTCGGTGCCAGCTGTCTTCCTCCTCCACCCCCTCGCACTCTCGGGGGTCCCCACACTCACCGCGCGTGCCCCTGAAGGCCTCGATGAGGAAGTCCGCCTCCCCCCGGATGCGCTCCTCGATGCCGCGCTTGCTCACGCCCAAGTCCCGCAGTGCGGTGGTGAAGCGCCGGAGCTGCTTGGCGCGCTCCCAGCTGCCGAACGCCAAGCCCGCAGAGGGAGCGTAGGAGTCGGGGCGGGGCAGGCCCAGACCAGCCGCCTGGCCCGGAGAGCGAGAGAAAGGTGGACAGAGAGAGAGCGAGTGGGAGGTTGAGCGGGGAGGGGAGGGGTGGGGAGGGAGGGAAAGAAATGAGTTTTTAAAAAGGAAAGAAAGAAAAGGAGGGAGGGAGGAAGGGAGGGAGGAAGCAAGGGAGGGAGGAAGCAAGGGAGGGAGGGAGGGAGGGGGGTGGGCGGGGGAGAAAGAGAGAGAGAGACAGAGAGAGACATACAACTCAGAGAAATGCAGAAAGAGGTAGAGACCGAGTTGCAAGAACAGAATCAGAAGGAGAGAGGCAGGAAAGATACACCGAGAAAAGAGAGATACAGAGACACTCACAGGAAGAGAAAGAGACAGAGGAGGGAAGGAGGGGAAGTGAGATATTTGGAGATCTGGGAGGCGGATATAACAATTGTGAAGGATTCTAAAACTGAGCTGGAGAAGAGAGAAAAATAGGGAGAGAGAAACAGAGAGGGTCTGGGAGGAGGAGAGACTGTTACCAGGAGATGGAGGCATGGGGATTTTGAAACAGAAATAATGTGAGATTCTAAGACTAAGAAAGAAGAGAGAGAGGGAAGGAGAGAGAAGCCTGGGGGAGCGCAGAAGCTGAAAAGGAGAAAAAGACCAAAAGGCATGTGGAGATAGAGGACCAGGGCTCCAAAGCAAAAGTGCCAAGAGCTCCTAAGAGATACAGAGAAAGAAGAGACATCTAGTGAAAGAGAACAGGGAGACAGGGGAGAGAGAGACAGGGAGAAGCGGAGATGCAGAAATGCTAAGACAAATGAGAGACAGAGGGGGCGGCAACAATGAACAGGACTGGGGACAGAGAATGCCAGAGGAAGTCAGGACAAGAAGGCTGGGGACACTGAAGCCATCAAGTCTGCCTGACCACACCCCCCTGCCCCACCCCCGCTCTGAGATCCCCCTCACCATAGCCTTTGAAGAGCCAGTTGAAGTTAGCCTGCTTGCCTCGTCCACTGAATTCCTCAGCCTGGTCCACCAGAGCCTCCGTTACAGTGTCATATCCACACAGCAGCACGACCCGCCAGGACCCCAGGTGGACTGTGGACACAGGGCCATAGCGCTCGCTGACCTGATGGAGGTGAGTGCGAGTGGTTAGAGCAGCCTCTACCCTGAACTGGCCCTGTACCCAGATCTCACATACCGAGATGCATTTCCCT
>NW_006786304.1:3987035-4012851 GCF_000442215.2 Lipotes vexillifer | reverse complement strand
TCACATACCGAGATGATTTCCCCTACAGGTTCTGACGGTCAAGGAGCTGGACATCCCAAGATGTGGTCTTTCCTGGCCGGGACCCTGACACTGAATCTTTAAAACTCCCCTTTCCTTTTCCCATGACTCTGGTCCAACATTGTCGATTCCCAGCCACAAAGCCCCAACCAAACTGGGCAGGCCACCACCCGTGTCCCATCCCACCCGTCTCTCTGCCTTGGGGCTCCTTCATGAAGGAGCTGTACATCTGCTTGGTGTTCAGTTGCAGGTAGTTCCCTACGAAGGGCAAAGGGGTGGGTCTACGAGGCAGTTTCCCCTCAAGCTTCCTCCACTGCCAGACAGACATCCAGACCAGTATAGTCAGACAGGCCAGCAAAGCCGCAGGAAGCAGCCCTGAGGCCAGCATGGTGGCACTGGGGGTGACAGTCAGTTGGTGATGTCTGGGATGGTTTGCTCTTATACTACCTGGGAGAGAAGGGCCGACTTTGGTCCTGATTACATAATTGTCTCATTTCACCTCCCAGCTATACCCCCCACTATGCTCCCCACCTAGCTTGGGACAGAGCCAGCAAGGAAGGAGGCGGGGGACCTCAGATCAGATTAACAGAGAGTGGGCCCCAATATGGAATTTGTGGTTCCCTCGGGAGGGACTACCCTAGGCTGTGGAGGGCAGTTGATAAGTTCCAGAATTGAAGATTTTGGAATATTTGCTTGGGGGGGCCCCTGAGCTTTGGATTTGGGATCTCAGAGTGAGAAGGGACCCCAAAGTGTTGGATTTTGGGGTCTTGGGAAAGAAGCATTCAAAGATCTGGATATAAGGGTATTAGAATGAAACAGGATGTGTGGCTGTGGATTTGGGGGTCTTTTGGTGAGGAGAGATGTAGGTTGAAGGGTCTCATTGTGGGGGGAGATTCCAGGGAATGGGTTTGAGGGTCTTGAGGTGAGAAAGGACCCCGGGCTGCGGATGTGGTGTTCCTGGGAGGACAGTCCAGCTGGATCATGGAGTCAGCATGTGACCCCAGATGTTGACCTGCTTTTACTTTGGACACAATGCTGCCTCTTGATTCCCAGAATTCTCATTGGGACCTCAAAGTGAGGTCAGGATAGGGGTCATAGAACTGACTATCTGTGGTTGGGCAAGAGGTAGAAAACCATAGCTGCACTTCCATGGAACTTGCCACAGAGCTGGAGAAGGGTAACTCACGGTCTCAGCTGGCAGAGGGACTGGCCAGGGCTTGGAAATAGTAATAAACACCAATATGATACTGAAAAGGATTAGAATTCACAGAGAGCCCCAATGGTTCCCTACCCAGATCCTTAGGGAAGCCCACTACATTGATTGTATCATTTCCATTATTATTATTATTATTAATAATTATTGATGTTTCCCATTTTACATGTGGGTATACTGAGGACAGAAAACAGAGAGTGGGCAAGGGGCACATGTGTGAACCCTTTCTCTCCTGCTCTGCACTCACTTCCCCTTCCTGCGTTTGGGTTTCCCCACCAGTGGAAAGGGAGTATTTGGGAAGAGAAGGTTGTATTTGAGGGTGTGTGAAGTCCCCGTTAGGCGTGATTCCTGGTGTGTCAGGGCTGTTATTAGCAGGCAGAGAGAACTATGTCAGGAGAGAGTTGGGTAAACTCCAGTGTCGGGAACAGAGAGGGGCCCTAGGATGCTGAAAGTGGGAGTAGAGAAAAGAGGAGTGGTCCTGCTGTTTCTCCCTCCCTGACATTTTTCCTTAATAATGTTGGTTACCCCTGGTAAACCCCAACTCTGAAGATTAGGCCCAGGTATGTGTGGCGTGATCCAAGAACAAAGAACAAGATAAACTCAAAGGGCCAATATTGCCGGAACAAAGAGTTACAGGACTCCTATCACTTATGCGTCTTTGTGCGGTGTGTGTTTGTGCATAAGTGAGTATCCATACCTCTTTATGGCTATATGTGCACATCTGTGTGAGTGCCTGACAGGATGTGAATGTGTCCGTTGCCAGTGTGCCTGAATGCATGCCAATCTCTGCATCTGCCTGTGGGTAACATGAGTACATGCTTTGGGATATATGTCTGTTGGGGGATATTTACATGTGTGTCTTTGGGTCCAACACGTAGACTGTGTCTTCACATCTATGTGTGTGCATGTACAACTTGTGACTATACATAAGTGTATGGGTGTTTTTGTGTGTGTATTCTGGTGTGGTATGTAGGCATGCAGGCCACGTTGTGAACCTGGGAATTTCTGAGATCTGCTCGTTCCTGTCTGTGTTTGGATTCCAAGAGACCCGGCCCACCTTCATTTCCCTAAGTCTTTATTGAATTTGTTATAATATTGCTTCTGTTTTACGTTTTGGCTTTTTAGCCGGTGAGGCGTGTGGAATCTTACTTCCCCCACCAGGGATCGAACCCGCACCCCTTGCATTGGAAGGTGAATACTTAACCACTGGACAGCCAGGGAAGTCCCTCCATTTCCCTTCTTAAAAAAAAAAAAAAAATAGTTCCCTTATTTTTCAGGATATTACCTCCTTCAGTCTTCAAGGGTCATACTAAGTAGAAAAACTTCCATAGGACAGATGTGTCCTGAGAACATTCTGAGGTAGGTCACTCCCATTGGATCAACTACTTAGAAAATTCTCTTTCCCACAGTATTATCCCCAGGCTCTTAAGCCTTTTAATAGAGGCATTCAACCAGTGTTTACTGAACCCATTACTTCATGCCAGCTTGTGCTGGGTGATGTTGAGGGCGCAGGGGTGACCAAGAGAGCCCAGGGACCTGCCCTCATGGAGCTCTCACTCCAGAGGGGGAGACAGATCAGTCACCAGGCAATGACAGCTCAGAATGGATAGTGCTGGGATGAGGAGGCACAGGCAGAGGGGTCAAGGTCAAGATGGGGGAGGGGCACAGACAGAAAGGTCAAGGTCAGGATGGCAGGGCTCAGGTCTGGGATACCTGATTCAACCTTGTAGCTTCTGGGTAAACCACTAGAGGGCTCAGTAGGAATTTTTCCATGGAAGGATAGGGAGAGTTGGGAGGGAGAGTTCCAGGCAGAGGAATCAGCTTGTATAAAGGCCAGAGGCCCGTGGAGCATTGTTGAGAGCTTGTTAGAGCACAGAGATCTGGGGCCATGTTCACTGTTGAGTCTGGAGCCATGAGCAGGTGTCCGATCTGCTGGACCATATGCAACTGGGTTGGGGGAGTTTGGACTCTGTCCTGAAGCTACGGGGAGTCACAGAAGGCTTTTAAGCAGGGGAACAAAATGGTCAGATTTGTGTTTCAGAAAGATTCTTCAGATTTTTGGAGATGAGACCATAAGCCGAGAGGTGAGGAAGTGACTTCTACAAGTGAGAGGGAACAGGACCATGGAGATGGGGAGAGAGGGTGGGTTGGAGAAAGATATGGAAGGAAGGACTAATTCTTACTTGGTTCTATGTTGACTTTGCTGTGGTGAGGGAGGAGGCTAGTGTTGGGGAGGGACGGTAGTGTTGTTTATTGGTTTGGGGACACAGGTCAAGAGCAGGTCTGAGGCAAGAGAAAACGAGCTCAACTTTGGACATGTTGAACCATGGCATAGTCCCTGCTCTTAGGGATTTCTTAGGCTAGTGGGAGAGCAGACCTGGATAAATTAAAGTCCTCAATGATGCCATTAGTTTTCATTAGTAATTATTAGTAATAAATTACTACTTAGGGTTGAGGATTGGGAACGCCTGGTAGGGGAGGTGTCATTTGAACTGGGTCTTGTGGGATGAGTTCACAGGTAAGGGAAGAGAGCAGGGCGGTCCAAGCCAGGTCTTGGATATGTGAGATGCATGGGACAGAACAGGTATATTTCACAGTAACACCTCCCTGTTCCCTGTCCCAACTTTATCAATTAACTCTCTATCCTCTACCCCCCTAGCCTGACCCAAAAGTCTTAGGAAAAACCTGGCTCATGCCCACAAGTGTGCCTGAAATGTATGATGCTGTCCAAATGAGAATCTTTTTTTAAAAATTGAAGTGAAATTTATACACCATAAAATGTTCAGCGGCATTTGGTACATTCACCGTGTTGGGAAACCACCACCTCTAACTAGTTCCAACAAATTTCCAAATGAGAATCTTTTTTTTTTTTTTTTTTTGGCCACACCGTGCGGCTTGTGGGATCTTAGTTCTCTGACCAGGGACTGAACCCGCACCCTTGGCAGTGAAAGCATGGAGTTCTAACCATTGGACTGCCAGGGAATTCCCCAAATGAGAATCTTAAGTTAGCCTTCTTGTTTTAAATTTAAATACTAGTACTGCAATAGTGATATCATTCATTGAACTTAGCATCTTACTGTGTGAAATTTTTAATGAGTGTGATCTTATTAAAGTCCTCATAGGAAGCCTATGGTGTTGGTTTTGTCATCCCCATTTTGCAAATGAGTTAAGTACGGTCCAAAGAGTTGGAAGTGAGTTGATTTGGGTTTCACAGGCAATAAAGGTAGAGGCTGAACATGGCCTCGTTTGGCTGACTTTAAATTTCATGCTCTTCACCACCACTCTAGACTGCCAAGCTCCACCTTTTCTTCTTTATGAACCATCAGAAAACTGTCCTTGATAGCCTGTGTTTTTTGTTTTTTGTTTTTTTTGCAGTACGCGGCCCTCTCACTGTTATGGCCTCTCCCGTTGCGGAGCACAGGCTCCGGACGCGCAGGCTCAGCGGCCATGGCTCACGGGCCCAGCTGCTCCGCGGCATGTGGGATCTTCCCGGACCGGGGCACGAACCCGTGTCCCCTGCATCGGCGGGCGGACTCCCAACCACTGCGCCACCAGGGAAGCCCAGCCTGTGGTTTTTGAAAAACTTGCTTGTAAGCCTGAAACAAAACATTCCAAAATGTTACAAATGTATATTCAAAAGGTCTCTTAATAGGGAGGAGACTTGACCTTTTATTGTTTTTGTATTCTTTGGAACATTAACCAAAGACCTGCTCAACCAGTGTTACCATCCAGGCTATTGGCGGCGAAATGGTGAGTGAGCCTGGAGAACAAGGGGTTCGGTCAGGGAGTGAGATTTCAGTGATGACAAGGATTAGGGTAGGGCTGGTGGGAGTGTTGGCTGGCATGCAGTGAGGTAGACGGCCAAAGAAGGGAACACAGTCAAGTTTCCTTTTGTCTGATTGTTTGGACAGCTGTGCTCTGAGGAGTTTCTGATTCCGGTTTCTATAGGGACAAGTATCCCGAAAATAACAACTATAAACTCAGAATAAAACATTAAAATAAACCCCAGTTCCCTGAAATTGCTGAAAAGTGAATAAAGCAGGCAGATACTGAAGGGAGCTAGAGGAAGAGAATTTCCTGTTTATTATACATTTTGGCCTGAAGGCAAGCCCTGGAAGGTGCCGTGGAGGTGGCTAAAACACAGATAGAAACATTGGAATTTTTCTGACTTGAAGAACCAGAGGACAGAGTTTAGGGTGATTATAACACCTGGTGGTAGTGGTGGTAGGATCTCAAAACAGGAGAGAGACAGAGAGGGGGAGCCCCAAATTCTATGTATAAACTCTGTCCAAATTTCTGACTGATTGTTGAACTATTTAAGTGCTGGAAAACTCCAAGCGGTGTCAGCCAAGGCTAAAAGAACTGAAATAAGATTTCAGAGCTGAGCCTTTGAGCTCAGTCAAATTAACTGCTCCCTGAAAACAAAACAAAATAAATCAATATTCTTCAGCAGAACATAACAGAATCCAGAGTCTCTACAATGTACCACTTGCAATATCCAGGATAAAATCCAAAATTACTAGACATATGAAGATACAGGAAAATATAACCATACTCGAGAAAAGGAAATTGATGGAGAACAACCCTAGCATGACCCTAATGTTGGAATTTAGCAGACAAAATTTTAAAAACACCTGTTATGTCTGTGCTCAAGGGTGTCAAAATGGTATTGAGACATAGAGGTATTGACCCTAATTCTGACCCTGAGACTCATTGGAGGTGGTTGAATGAGTAACTTTCATTGGAGAGAGTGTTAGAAAAGCTATGCTCTTAAGAGGAGAGACTATTCAGAGTAGGACCGGGAAATGGAAAAAAAATTTGGA
Source organism: Lipotes vexillifer (assembly GCF_000442215.2). NCBI lineage: Eukaryota > Metazoa > Chordata > Mammalia > Artiodactyla > Lipotidae > Lipotes > Lipotes vexillifer. Next base: position 4,006,797 of record NW_006786304.1, on the reverse strand, counting down.
CACGTGGCTCATTTATTTAGCAACTATCAATAGAACACCTGTTAAAGTGGCCAAGATGGCAGAGCAGGAAGACCCTGAGTGCACCTCAGCCCACAGGTCCACCAAAATTACAACTATTTACAGAGCAACCGTTGATGAGAAAGACCTGAAAACTAGCAGAAAAGATCTTCCACAGCTAAAGGTAGAAAGAAGGAACCACAGTGACATGGGTAGGAAGGGCAGAGATGCAGCATAGTCAAGACCTATACCCCCAGGTGGGCAACCCACAAACAGGAGGACAATTACAATTGTAGAGATTCCTGCCAAGGACTGAGGCGTTCCAAACCCCACATTGGGCTCCCCAGCCAGGGAGTCCTGCAGCAGGAAGATGAGCCCCAAGAACACTTGACTTTGAAGGCCAGTGGGGGTTATTTTCAGGAGCCAAGTCTTGAGCCATGGCCAAAGTTTCTGTTTGTTTGGGGTTTTTTTGTGGTACGCGGGCCTCTCACTGTTGTGGCCTCACCCATCGCGGAGCATAGGCTCCGGATGCGCAGGCTCAGCGGCCATGGCTCACGGGTCCAGCTGCTCCACAGCATGTGGGATCCTCCTGGACCAGGGCACGACCCCGTGTCCCCTGCGTCGGCAGGCGGACTCTCAACCACTGTGCCACCAGGGAAGCCCGTCTGGTTTTGTTTTTTAAAGTCACTCAGTTTGTGATACTTTGATATGGTACCTAGGAAACTACCTGACTTAGCAAGCTAATATATCCATTAACAGAAAAATGGATAAGCAAAATATGGTATATCCATACAATTGAATTGTACTCAGCCATAAAAAGGAATAAAGTACTGATACATACTGTCACTAGCAGGAACCTTGAAAACATTATGCTAGGCAAAAGAAGCCAGTCACAAAAGACCACATATTGCATGATTCCATTTATATGAAAGTCAAGAACAGAGAAGCTATAGAGATAGAAAGTAGATTAGTTGTTGCTTAGGGTGGGGTGTGGGGTGACAGAGTAGGGGAGTGACACCTAGAAGGTATGAGGTTTATTTTTGAGGTGATGAGAATGTTCCAAAATCGACTGCAGTGATGACTGCACCTATCTATGAATGTATCAAAAAACATTTAATTATACACTTTAAGTGGGTGAATTTTATGACATGTGAATTATATCCCAATAAAACCTTTTTAAAAGCCCCCCAAAAATAAAGAAAATGTCCTCTCTGACTCATATATCCTGATGTGTTCTTCCTACCAGTGAAAGTATAAAGACAATTGATTCACCTAATTTCTGAGAAGAATTTACTCCAAGGAAATAAAAGGGATATCGACTCTCTCAAAACTTTCTCATACCATCTGGTGTCACCCCAAACCCTCGGGCTTCTCTTCTTGCATCATAGCCTTCGAAACTATCCTGTCCTTCCATCAGAGCCCTGGCTACTCTTGCTGTCACTTCTTCACGGTGAGCCCCATGTGGCCACTGAATGTATCTATCCTGGTCACCATTATGGCATCAGTTCCTTCCACAGGGCCCCATTTAGAATAGGGATGTTTGTTGAATGACTACAGTGCCGTATAGCTCTTGGAATTTCTAGGAAGTTTCTAATTGACTCGCCTCATCGATAAAAGTGAAGGTGGGTACAAGGCATGACCATTTCTTGTCCAACGTGAGACACCCCTAACAGCAATCTTCACTACAGAGGTACCCATTAGGTGACTCTCCATGGTGGTCCTAGTCTCTCACTGCCCAACCCTTCTCCCTCCCTTCTTTCCTTTCATGGCTGTCAGATCTGTATCCATGTCTGAAGACTTTTCCTGACCCACTCTGCGTTTGTCTTTCCCACACATTACCCCCCAATAAAATGATGCACTCCCAGCTCTGTCTAAACCCCTGTTTCCTAAAGGACTCAATTTACATACTGTCCATCATGGCATTTGTTCTTTATCACATACCCAGTCTCAAAACTCTTCCAATTTTAGAAAATCCCATATTGTGTGACTCTTCATCAGGGGAAAGTCTTTGTCTCCCACCACAGCAGCTGAAGGGGTACCATTAATTCTTCCTCACCACATTCTGACTGTGGCTTGGCTCAGTCAGAGCCAGGCTTGGATCATCCTGCTGGGAACTTTGACTCTTGCTGGAGGAAGTGACACAAAAACACAGACACAATTAGGAAGTTGTCCACAGTGGTTTCAGTGGGTCAAGAGTCCCAAAGCAGTAGCGTTCAGTGCCTGGGGACTGGGTGGGGTGGCAGTGGCAGCAGCAGCCCCTAGCTGGATGGTTCTGGTCATTACCTTGCCTGATGTTTTCCTGGCACAACTCTTTTTTTTCCTACTCATATTCTTAGCCTAGCTTTCCAGAATTCCTATTGATTTTGTGAGCTAACCAATCACCTTCCAGTAGCTAGCAGACTTTTCTACTTGTAGCCAAAGACATTTTATGTTGATTAAAAATAGGAACCTTGACTGTTAGGGGACTTGGGAGTCTCTGGGAGGTATCCTGTTGAGAAAGAAGTTATAAAGGATGAGCTGTTATCCCTAGAGTGATACCTGAAACCCCTCTTTCGCTCACGCCCTGTGTTCAATACATTAGCAAACCCTGCAATCTCATGCATCATAATAAATCCCAAATCCATCATCTTCTCCCCACCTCCACTGGTTCTGCTGTGTCTGAGCCAACATCACTGCTTGTAGTAGCTTCCTAATCGGTCCCTGATTTTGTCCCCCCTCCCTCCCTCAGTTTATTCATTGTATAATAGCTAGAGCGAGCCATTCGGAACATGTCGATACATGTCACCCTATGTTCACCAACCTTCCCAAAGACCTCCATCTCGCTCAGGTCCTCACCAAAGGCCACGAGGCCCCACACAATCCAGCCCTTTAACCCTTTGCCTCATCTCATTCACTCCTACTCTCTCATTTCCTCCTCTGCTCCAGCCACGTGTCTCCTTGTGGATTCATGCACAAACACAGTCTTCTGCCTTATGACTCTGCTCTTCTTAATTGTTCTGCCAGGAACGTTCCCCTCCCAGATACCTGCACAGCTGGCTCCTCACTGCCTTGTGAAACCGCCCATGGCACCAACTGAAAATTCCAATTCTGGAATTCTCTAGCCCATTTCCCTACTTTGCTTTTCTAATGCACTATACCATTTAAAAATTTTATTATGCTTATTTTTCATTGGCCGCCTTTGGTCTTTATCAGGGAAAAGTCAAAGGAACAACATAAAAGTATGGAGTCTACAACAAGAATTTGGTACAGTCAGAAACCTGGCTGGAGGTGAACAAATGAACTTAAAATCTGCAAGCCGTTGCCAAAGTCTTGGACAGAGCATTGCTTTTCTGCTGGATGTAGAAAATACACAGCTCCCTATTTCTGGATGAACCTCGCTGACCTGTGTCCCTTGACAGTGTAATAGTGCCTAATCTTAGGACTGTTGTGAGAATTTAGGAAGATGAAGAGGTTGGGTGCGCGGAGACACGTGGGCAGGGCTCTGTTCTCGGACGGTTCCTGCCACATCCAACAGGGGGCGCTCAGCGGGCCGTGAGGCAGAGCTCATAGGTCGGAGGGATGTTGCCAAAGCCCGAGACCTTGGGCGTGACATCGATGTCAGCGGGTGGCACCAGCGAGCGTAGGGAGAAGTTCTGAAGGATGGAGGTGAAATAGAGAAAGATTTCCATGCGGGCCATGGCCTCGCCCAGGCAGACGCGCTTTCCTGTGGGCATAGAGGAGGGCGGGAGGGGGGGTCAGAGCTGCATGGGATAATGGGAGCAGGGAGGGTGTTCCGGTCCCACCACCCCTCCGCCTCAGCTGCCTCCTCAGCATCTCTGGGGTCATGATAACACCCACTTTTTAGGGTCATTATAAAGATGCGGTGGGTTTCTATAGTTAGTACTCTGCTAGGATCTTCCACTTATAGGGGTTCAGACGTGGAAGCTACTCCTGTGATGGCTCAAATTCCAATAGATTCTAGCATGGACTGAATGGTTCTAAAGGATCCACGAATTTGAAGATTCTTTTCACTTCCAGTTCTTAAAGGTTTATGAAGTGCCTACTAGGTGCCAGACACTGGTGAGGGAAGATAAAACGTCACACTTAAACAGTGCTTGCTCTAAAAAACAGGGTTGATATACGTATACATGTAACTGATTCACTTTGCTGTACAGCAGAAACTAACACAACATTGCAAATCAACTATACTCCAATAAAAAATGGGGGAAAAAATAGTGCTTGCTGTTTGTCAATCACCCTTCCAATGGTTTGGAGAGATTACTCTCCATTTTACAGACAGAGAGCTGAAGTAACTCATTCATGGCCCCACTGATGGTGTTTGTAAGTGGTGAAGTGGGGTCCTGTTTCCTAACACTGCACTGATACCAGGTTCAACGTGGCTTACACTTAAAATACAGTTGTTCTAAGATATTATGAGTTACCAAGGTACTGTTCATTGGGCAGATGTTCCTTGCTGCCTGTTTTGTACTGTCTGCAAACTAAGAATCTTTTAACATTTTTAAGTGGTTAAAAAAATCAGAGAAAAATAATATTTTGTGATGTGAAAATTAAAATTCAAATTTTATTGTCTATGTGTCTATAGTTTTCTTTGGCATCCATCACAGACATGTTTTTTTTTTTTTTTTTTTTGGCAGTGCTGTGTGGCTTGTGGGATCTTAGTTCCCCGAGAAGGGATCGAACCCGGGCCCCATGCAGTGGAAGCTCGGAGTCCTAACCACTGGACCACCAGGGAATCCCCCAGACATGCTCATTATTTATGAATGTCTATGGTTGCTTTCGTAGTACAATGGTGGAGCTGAGTAGTGCAGATTGCACAGTTCACACAGAGACCATATGGCCAGCAAAACCTAAAATATTTTCTATTTGGTCCTTCGAAAAAATATTCTGACCCCTGTTTAGTGCTATTACTTTTCTAATTATCAGAGTCAATGGTTCTAATAGTCCATCATTCTGGAATTCTGGGATTCTAGGATTGTATGATTCTATGAAATAGCATTCAACTTCCCATTCAAACCTGAATGTCAAATACAGACCAATGGTTGCGGGATATATCTAGCATGTTTCTGCAGGGGTGGTGGTGGCAGGGACTCAGACCATAGACACCTACCAGAAGAAAAAGGCACAAAGGCTTCATTCTTCTTGAAGCGGCCCTGCTCATCCAGGAAGTGTTGGGGATAGGAGGCATCTGGGTAGCGGAAGTAATTGGGGTCTTTGAGGACTGAGCCAAGCAGAGGAAACACGTCGGTGCCCTGGGATGAATATGGGGGCAGTTAGGAGAAATCAGTGTTGGAGTATGAAGTATGGAGTATGGTAGGGAATGCAGAGGAGAGAGGGGCACAGTGGAGGGAGGAGTGACAGCGAAGGTACAACTCCACCTTGGGCAAAAGGTAGCCTCGGAAATAAGTGCCCCGGGTGACATTATGGGGGACACCCATGGGCACGATATCTGTCAGTCTCTGTATCTCATGGATCACGGCATCTGTGTAGTGCATCTTGGCCCGGTCATCGACACTTGGGATCCGGTGTGGTCCAATCACCTGGTCAATCTCTTCGTGGATCTTGGCTGGAAGAGACCAGAAAACATAACAGACAATGAGGCAGGAGGTGTTTCTAGAGACCAGGGTTAGGTTGTGGGTTTGTATCTTCAGCACCTGTGGACCCTGAGGGAGCAGGCCATGTGCATTTGGACTGTCTCTTTATTCTTAACACCCGACAAGAATAAGAATTGGTGGGGCTGATAAACACTCATCAGACCAGGAGGCAGGAGTGGAGCCTTGCATGTCAGCTGGGACATTTGATCTTTATCTTGAAAACACTGAGGAACCATGGAAGGCTGATGCTCAGGGCAGTGTCCTGCTCCCAGCTGAGCTGCCATGCACAGATTTTTGACAGGATGGGAAATAGGTAACGAGGACAGGATTGAAGCAAATGACAACAATGATATGACAGTGGTCAAAAACACTATTGGTGCAGTTACTCCTCTCTGCACTTCCTGGATGAGTGACCTTGGCGCGAATGACTTTACCTTCTGAGCCTCTGTTTCTTCATCTTCAAAATGGACGTGACTGTCTAACAAGCTCATAGAGTTGTAAATTTTACATAAAATCCAGTATGCAAGTAATTAGGATACTGCCTAGCACATAGACGATGTCCATTAAATATTTGATGATTTAGATTGTAAAAGACAACTTGGACAATGAAGGAGGGACTAGATGAGTTTGAGTGGAAACAAGTTAGTCTCTCCCATTATCTGTAACAAGAGAAATTTGTTTGTTTGTTTTGAACTGCATTAGAAGGGAGAGGGGGAACTTCCCTGGTGGCGCAGTGGTTAAGAATCCGTCTGCCAATGCAGGGGACACGGGTTCGAGCCCTGGTCCGGGAAGATCCCACATGCCGTGGAGCAACTAAGCCCGTGCGCCACGACTAGTGAGCCTGCACTCTAGAGTCTGCAAGCCACAACTACTGAGCCCACGTGCCACAACTACTGAAGCTCAGGTGCCTAGAGCCTGTGCTCCGCAACAAGAGAAGCCACCACAGTGAGAGCCCCGCGCACCACAACGAAGGGAAACCCCTGTTTGCCACAGCTAGAGCAAGCCCATGTGCAGCACCGAAGACCCAACACAACCAAAAATAAATAAATAAACTAATTAAAAAAACAAAAAAATGAAGGGAAAGGGACAAAAACTGGGGATTTTCCTTGGGTGAGTAATGAGTTTCTCATTACTGGAGTTACCCAACCAGACCAGATTGCAATTTACTGGTGATGGATTCTATTTGATTCTGGCACTATAGTTGGCTAAATAATGGCCATCAAAGTATTACCTCCAGGACTTCCCTGGTGGTCCAGTGGGTAAGACTCCGCGTTCCCAATGCAGGGGGCACGGGTTCGATTCCTGGTTGGGGAAGATCCTGCATACTGCGTGGTGTGGCCAAAAATAAAGATATTACCTCCTAACCTATGAATGTTACCTTACATGACCAAGGGCACTTTGCAGATATAATTAAGGATTTTGAGATGGGGAGATTATCCTGAGTAATCCAGTTTGGCCCTACATGTAATCACAAATGTCTATATAAGAAGGAGGCAGGGCTTCCCTGGTGGTGCAGTGGTTGAGAGTCCGCCTGCCGATGCAGGGGACACGGGTTCGTGCCCCGGTCCGGGAGGATCCCACATGCCGCGGAGCGGCTGGGCCCGTGAGCCATGGCCGCTGAGCCTGCGCGTCCGGAGCCTGTGCTCCGCAACGGGAGAGGCCACAACAGTGAGAGGCCCGCGTACCGCAAAAAAAAAAAAAAAGAAAAAGAAAAAAAGGAGGCAGAAGGATCAGAGTCAGAGAAGATGTGACAACGGAAGCAAAGAGAGACTTGAGGGCACTATGCTGCTGGCTTTGGAGCCGAAGGAAAAATCGTGAGCCCAGGAACGAAAGGAATACAGCTTTAGAAATTGGAAAAAGCAAGGAATCAGATCTACCTTGGTTCGATCCAGTGAAAGCCTATTTAAACTTCTGAACTCCAGAACTGTAAGATAATAGATTTTTGTTGTTTTAAGCTACTAATTTTCTCATAACTTACTGCATAAACTATTACAGGCACCAAGCACAAGATTAAATTAAATGGCCTTCCAAGCCAGAGATTCTGAGATTACACATCCTAAATTTCTAAAGTGTGAAGAGTCTAAAGCTGTGGGGTTCTAAGGTTTCAAGATGATGTCTTCTTTCTTGTTGGAAATGAGAGTTACCAGGTAAGCAGCTCAGGTGGATGCTCACCTTCTACCTCAGGATGCCTCATCATTAGCAGCAACCCATAGCGTAGCGTAGAGCTCACAGTCTCAGTGCCAGCAAAAAAGAGGTTGAGAGTGGTGAGGACCAAATTCCTGAGGTTGAGTTCCGTGTGGGGATGGTTTTTATCCTGAAAATGACAGGGATAATAAATAGAATCACCCTTCTCTGCCTCTATCTTATTTTCTCCCTGTGTATAAGGTAGGGCTTTGTGAAAACACAAAAGATGGGTGAACCAGGTGAGTATCTGGGAGAAGAAACAGCCAGAGCAAAGGTCCTGAGGCAGAAGTGTGCCTGGCATGGAACCACAAAGTGTGCCGGGTGAGAAAAAACAAAGAGAGGGCCAGCATAGTTGCCGGTATAGTTGAAGTGTAGTGAACAGTGGGGAGAATGAAGGAGAAAAAAGTAGAGATTGCTTTGTCAGAAAGTTGACAGGACATTGCCTTTGAAAGTTCTAGGACATTCGGGTAACATAATTTAAAACTGCCTAGTACAGAGGTTCTACAATAAAAAAATACAAATTTCTAAAATTCTAAGTATCCATGATATAGAAATGTTAAGCTTCTAAATTGCTACGTATTCAAGACTTTAAACTTTAAACTCAAAAGTTTAGACTTTAAATGTTTAAGCTCCGCCAATTCTAAGACTCTAAAGACTCATTCTAGTTTTCTATATTTGTAAGTCTCTGGCATATAGGATTAGAAAGGTGTAAGACTTTAAGTTTCCACGTTCTTAGAATTTTTAGATTCAAAGTTTAAGAGTTTATGCCTTTACAGTTTCTATATCTCATCTATAAATAAAAGTAAACCATGTGAAACAATACTTGCTCTTTTGTCGTCAATATGTTTACCGATGAAAGTTGTAGGCGGTAGGGATTGGGGATATGAGAGGGAAGGATTGGGGGAGGAGGAAGAGGTACCTGGTGCATCTTGATGAAAAAGCAGTCAATGAAGTCTCGAGGGTTTTGGGGGTCAAGGGATGCTTCATTGATCTTGACCCTGGAGGCAATGAAGTCCTTGAGCTCCTCTACCAAGTAGTAGATGCAATTGTGTCTTCCTGGCAAATATTGCATGATTCCAGAATACATGTCATATAACTGTGGGGAATAAGCAAAGGGGATGCGTCAACAATGGGCACCAGAGGCCAGCATGGGCTGAGTCTGGAGTCAAATAGTTGGGCTCAACAACCAGCACTGGGTCTGAGAATTGCTTGCATGAGGCTCTTTGCTTCTTGGAGACCCAGGACATTTTGATATTTGCCTCCCGGGATTGTGGGGAGGATTAAGTGAGGTAGAGGCAGGGGCTTAGTTAACTGAGGTCGGGGGTGGACAGAGTGGTGGTTGATGGGCACCTGGGCCCAGGATGTGCTCATCTCGATGAAACTCTCGTTGATCAGCTTCAGGAACTGCTTGTCCTCATATTCAAAGCAGTTTCCAAAGACGACAGAACTGATGACATTGGAGACAGTGTGGCTCAGGAAGAAAGTAGGTTCGATGGGGGCCCCTGGGTGATGGAAGTTGGAGGTCATGAGTAGGAACATGGGATGTGAAATCATTCAGTTGCAGATATGAGTCCTGACTCAACTGCTTAACAGCATTTGTTAGTTGCTTCATTTTTGTGCTTTGAGTCTAGATTTCCCAATCTGCAAGTTTGTTTAGTAGCCACTTCATGGATTCATGAGAATTCAATATAATTATTCATGTGAAATACTTAGCACAGTGCCTGACATGTAGTAAACACAAGAAATGCTGGTGGAGGGACTTCCCTGGTGGCACAGTGGTTAAGAATCCACTTAGATAGATAGATAGGTAGATAGATAGATAGATAGATAGACAGATAGATGTAATAAAATTTAATCCTGTCACCAGGAGAAGGCACAAACTCACATATCGCCAAAATCTGCATGTGATATCAGGAGCTCAAAAACTCCTGGAGATCCACTGATTCAAGTCTCTGGACAAGTGATCCCTAAGGGTCTTTCATGTGAACTTTTAACATGGACTCTGGCTGGAAATCTCAGTAAATCCTCCATCTTTTTCATCCTCTCTCATTCCAAAGCTTTCTCCCACCAAGGCCCACCTTGTCATGACTGAGCTCTCTACAACCACCCAGTCCCCTTGTAGCCCTCCCCCTTGTGGCCCCCATACCCTTGGTCTTGCGTAATTCCTCTAGTAGGAAGCCAGCCTCCTCCTGGATCCGCTCCTCAATGCTCCTCTTCCCCATCCCGAAGTCCCGAAGAATGGTCAGGGAGCAGCGCCGGAGAATCCTCCATCGTTCTCCATTAGCTAGAGCTACACTTGCCAGAATCTAAGTGTCAGGCTCCTGCTTCCACTCCTTTTTGTGCCCAACTCTGTGCTGGACCGGGAGGGTACCAGAATATGACAGCTGTAAACTCTGCTCTCGGGGATGCCTCTTCCAACCTCCCAGGCTTAATGGGGAGACTAAAGTTCCCTCCCTACTGGACCTCAAAAACAGTCCAGGACTGAGGTGAAGGAAATCAGGCTAGTAGTGATTGGAGGAGATCAAGGAGAGTTTCTTACAAGATAGAGACCTGGAACTGGATGGATGCATAGGATGCATGGATGCATAGGATGGATGGATGCATAGGATGCATGGATGCATAGGATGGATGGATGCATAGGATGCATGGATGCATAGGATGGATGGATGCATAGGATGGATGGATGCATAGGATGGATGGATGCATAGGAATATGGAGGGAGATATAGATAGAATGCCATATAGAGTACACCAGGATGGGGAGACTACTTTTATTTTCTATGTTCTACTTGGATTCTCTAGACATAAACACATAAGTGTACACAGAAGATCACACCTGTACATCAATATACCTACACGAAAGGAGTTACCATGCAGTAAGCAGTATTTAGAAGTTTCCAGACGTGCATGGATTGGTGAATTAGTATTTGGAAATTTAATGAACTGATTTTGATAGATTAATGAATGGGAGGAAGAGTTTATGAGTGCAATGACTGATGAATGGATGGATGAACGACTTAGTGGATGGGTGAAGGGTTAATGGATGGGTGGTTTCAGATGTATGGATAAATGGCTGGAAGGATGTATGGGTGATTGAAAGATTAATAGGTGGATGAATGATGGAAGGATAAATGAGTGGATAGATGGAATGATGGATAGATGGGTAAATGGAAAGTTAATTGATAAATGTATAGATCAATTGGATGGAAAGATATTTATATAGAAAGTCTAATGAATGGATGGATTGCTTTGGTGGATGTATGGATCAATGGAAAAATGGATGGGTGGAAGGAAAAGTATAGTGATAGATGGTTGGATGGAAGTTATCAAAAGAATGTTGTGAGGCTGCTTGGAATTGAAGGATGTGGGCAATTAGAGATGGATGTATAGGTAACATTAGAAAGGTATCTATCTAAAGGGAGGATGCACAGACTTATGAGTTGGGTGTGTATGTATGTATAGGAAAATAAGAAGTAAGGTTGGCTATGAGGGCTTGAGTGAGTACACAAAGAGTGTCACTAATCCATTAAAAATAAGAACACAAGTAACACAGAAGATATTCTAGAGTCAGACGGTTTGGGTTCAAAATAAAATGGTTCTACCACTTACTGTTATTATCTAACCTCTCTCACCCTCGACTTCCTCATTTGCAAAATTAGTAAGACATTAATAGCTCCCTCAGAGGAGTCACTGCAATAATTCATTTAGAGTACTTATCAAAGAACCTGGGACATAGAAGTACATTACACTTTGTGATTACATTTTGTTTTTATTTTTGTTGTTGTTGTTGTTACCTACCATGACCTTGGAAGTTTCGCTCTATTGAAGCCAATTCTCCATGGCCGCTGAACTCATCTGCTCGGTCTACCAGGGCTTCCTTCACTGCTTCATGTCCACATAAAACAACTACCGGCTGGGGACCCAGGTACACAGTGAAGACTGGGCCATATTTCTCCCTGAGCTGAGAGTGAAAGAAGACATAAGAGGAGGGGGCTGATTGGAGTACCAAGTAACAACCAACAAGAATTTTAGGAGATGGAGATTTCAAGGAGATAGAAATGTGGGACTAACAGATAAAGGTGAGCTCTGGGCTTGGAAAGACTCCTGAGGAAAAGGCTCAGAAGCCTTGGCTCCTATCATCCTGGGAAAGACCCTCCAACCCTGCCACAAGGCTTGGTTTCTGCATCTATAAAATGATGGACCTGGATGAGATGGAACTCCAAGATCCATGCTTCTGCCTCTGAAGTGCTAAATTTCTAGAACCCTAAGATTTCGTGGCACTGAGTCTCAAAGTTCAAAGACCAACAGAGTGCAAGGGTTCTGTGTTTAAGGATAGAAGGTAAGGTTATTCCAAAGTCCTGAGGTTGTGAGAGTCTTAAGGTTTAACATGCTAGGAGTCTGTGTTTCCAAGACTTTCAGATTCTGGAATTCCAAACATTTAAGGTTGTGTTTCCAAGAGCCTGTGTTTTAGAAGTCAGAAATTTCTACATTACCTGTCTATAGGATTAATTGCTTCCAGCTCTAGGAGAGGAGTAGACAGACTCACCTTCATGAAAGATTGAAAAGTGGCATCAGTACGGACTTGCAACAGGTTCCCCAGGAAAGGTATCGGTGTGGGACCAGGGGGCAGCTTTCCCCCTTTGCTGGTCCATTTCCAGGCGATGAGCATGAGCAGACAAAACAAGCAGAATGCCAGAAAGATGGTGAAGGCCCCTCTCAGCTCCATGGTGCCAGGTCGAGGGGTTGTGTCCAGGGTACCAGATCCTGCCTAAATACATTCTGGGAAATCAGCTGTGCAGAAATCTGAACACCCTGGGATTCAAGTTTTCCGGGTATGGATGCCATCAAGGAAGAGATTGCTTTATCTGGGGTGGGGGTGGGGGGCGGGCGGCGGCGGAGATTATATAACCTATAATCTCCCGACTGAATAAAGGTAGATTGAATTCATCTGGGAAAATCCACGGGGGCCATTCCCCTTTCTTCATATTTCCAGTTCCTCAGTTCTCCCTCGGCTCAGTTTCCAGTTCAACTTGTCTTGGTAGGACGTGGGAAACAGCTGAACATCATTTTTAGCCTATTTCATTAAGGGTTGTATAATCTGAGTTCCAATTTAAGTTCCATCTTTCCTTCATTGGGTGAGTCACCTAGCCCTCTTGGACTCAGTTTCCCTGTCTGTCAAACAGGGTAACCATACTGTTTTAGAAAGTCTTGATAGAGAACAGAGATGGCTCCTCTCTCTTTGCTAGACCCTAGTTAACTGGTTAAAAAAAGAGAGAGAGAGATTAAGATGAAGATTTAGATTAGCAAAAGGAATAACTTTATTGAAAGGGTTTAATTCAACAAGTCCTACTGTTTTTACTAAAGATATATTAAATAGTAACAATCAAAGCTTACCTGTGTTGGTTTATCAGAACTTTGCTGGTGTGTGTGTGCGCATGTTCATTTTCAAAGTCCAAGATGTAGGGACCACTTCTGAGTCCCAGTCTCTAGAGGGGAAGATCACCTCTAGAGACATGACCTAGTGATTGCTCTCTGTAATCATCTAAATAATGGTTTTCAATTCTTTTTGTACCAAATATTTGTAAATCTTCATTACTGACCTGAAACAAAATTCCTGGTTATTATATTCTACATATACATATTATTAAACACAATCCAAAAGTCCTTCTCATGTGTCTTAATTCTCTGGTGTGAAAATTGAATCCGTTAGGAAGCCTGCAGGTTTGGAATAAGGCTTGGCTGTTTATGCTGAGGTGTCTTGTGTCCAGAAGTGGTAGGAATTCTGGGAAAACTGAGCGACTCACAAAGCACCACCTTCTCGATATTGGATATGCTGCTAGAATATCTTTCGTGGGGTAATAGTCAGCTCTAGCCTGCCTCCTTGGACTCTCCCATCTTCTGCCTCTCCCTTCCATTCTGACCCCCTCCCAACACACACACTTACACTCCTTCAGGATTAGACTCTTAATTATCTGTGATGGTGGTGGTTGTGACTCTTGTCCTCCAATTCAGACAGGCTGGAGAAAGAAAGTATTCTCAGAACAGCCCCTCTCACCATCCCACTCTGTTGTCTTCTTTTCTGGCTTCAGTAGAAGGGAGGATAGCTAGAACTGGAATTTTTTCCAGGGAGGTAAGATAAGTGGGTCTGGGAGATCTTTGTGCATAGTCTAAGAAGACTCATTTAGACTTTGTGCAAAGTCTAAGAAGAGGTGTTTTGTGGGATGGTTCCAAGACCAAACTAAACAGCTTCCCCAAGCTGGCATTTTTCTAAGTTTCTGTTGTTCTCCAAATCTGTTGTTCTAATGTTTGAGGATTCCAGAATTCTATAATTTTAAGTTTTCAGTGCTCTATGGGTTCTTCCAGTTGGCAGCGGGGGATCAGCTTTAGGAAAGTGAGGAGCTGTGGGGAGAGGGGCAGGATGACCTTTCACCTCCACCTAGATGTTTTCAGTAGGTGCAGGAAGGTACAGCCAGTGCATAACTGTTGTTCTCAGTTCCAAAAAACAAAACAAAAAACTCCCACAACTTGAAGAATCTTAGGAACCAAATTTTAGAAGCTGAGTTTGGCATAGGGGTCATTCTTCTGTCGGAAAGTGAAAAGGATAATGAATGGGGCTTCTGAATTTCTTCCTTTCTGCTATGAAAAATTATCCAAAACATAGAAATTTTTAAAAAGTAATTATGGGACTTTTTCATGTCAAGCTAAGCATATTTTCTAACAGGTCCATTTAAAGATAATCTCACTTCAAAATAGGATATCACTTCTTTTGCACAACTGATCAACGTCTAAGCATTTTACAATTCTATAAAACTGTTAACTCATGATGACTATATTTTTCTATTTGTTAGAGAAGGTGACCTTCCCCCAAATTTAAAAAAAAAATGCAATAAAATTGGACATTAGCCAGTTTTGTAGTTAACTCAGCATTTCTTTTCCCTTTATTGGCTATAAAAATCCTAGTGTTTCATTAGTCTTTTGGACTAGTTGCCTTTACACCTAGTTTCTTCATTAATGAATTAAAGAATCTTGACATATGTACAGCATCTTTTTTGAGAATTACCCTTTTTTATTTTCTTCCTCTTCTTTCTTTCTTCTTTCCTAACTCTCTCCCCTCAACTTTCCCTCTTCCCTCCATCCTCCCTCTCTTTTCTCCTCATCTCTTTCTCTCTATATTCCCTCTCTCTCTCTCCCTCACTTCTCTCTTTCAAAGACTCTCCCTTTCATATTGCCCTTCTTTCTTCCCTCATTCTCTCTCTCATCTCCCACCACCACTACTTTTCTTTTTACTCTCTCCTCCTTCCTTCTTTATCCTCTCCCTTCTTCCATAGGGATGGAAGAATTTAGTGGTTACAGTAAGACAGAGTTATGCCTCTATCAAATGTTGTAACATGTGCACGACTGGAATACCAGAAGAAGAAGAGATAATGGGACATTGGAAATATTAGAAGAAATAATGGCTGTATTTTTTTTCCATAAGTAGTGATGGAAACCATACCACAGATCCAAGAAGCTCAAAGGACACCAACAGGATAAATACCAAAACACCCACACACATGTCAGCTTATTATATTCAAACATCAGGAAACCAAAGGCAAAGAGAAAAATTTGAAGGCAGCCAAAGGAAAATACACATTTACCCATGAAAAACAAAAATAAGTATCATAGTATACTTCTCATCTGAAACCATGCTAGCAAGAAAACAATGGAGTGACATCTTTAAAGTGTTAAGAGAAAAAAGCTGTCAACCAAGCCCCACTCATCAGTGCACCAGCACTAGTGCCAGGACCCCTGAGGCCTCACAGCCAGCCATTCGGACCCAGCCCCAACCACCAGCAGACTGACACTAACTCTGAGGCACTCAGGGCCTTGCAGTCAGTGACCCCAAGACCTGGTTCTTCCCATCAGTGGCTGACACTAGCCCCAGGACCCTCTGGGCCTGGCTCCACCTACCAGCTGGAGGACAGCAGCCCTAGGACCACAGCAATCCTGCAGCCTCCCCTGTCAGAACCCAGCACACCCACCAGCAGGCTGGCATCAGCCCCAGGACCCCCTGAGCCCTAGCTCTGCCCACCAGTGAGCCAGCACTAGCACCAGGACCCCCTGGAGCTCCACAACCAGCCACCATCTTGTGTCTCAGCCCCAACCACTAGTGGCTGGCCACCTCCACACAAGGCAGGGCCTGGCAACCAACCAGACTGGGGCTAGCCACATCTACCAGACCACAGCCCACTACTACCAGAGGGCTCATGCAGCACACATAAGGGGCACCCCTAGATCAAACAGTACTGGTGACCAGAGGGGAGTATACTACTGGGTTGCATAGGACATCTCCCACAAAAGACCACTTCTCCAAGGGTGGGAAACATAACCTACCTACCAAGTACATTGAAATAAAAACAGTGTATTAGGCAAAATGAGGCGACAGGAATATGTTCCAAATGAAGGAACAAGATAAAGCCGCAGAAGAAGAACTAAGTGGAGTGGAGATAAGCAATCTGTCCAATAAAGAGTTCATGGTCAAAGACGGTCACAAAGATGATCATAAGGATGGTCAAAGAACTCAGGAGAAGACTGAATGGACACGGTGAGAAGTTAGAAATTTTTAACAAAGAGTTAATAGAGAAGAACCAAACAGGGATGAATAGTACAATAACTGAAATTAAAAATATACTCAAAGGAATCACCAGTCGATTAGATGATACAGAGGAACAGATCAGCAAGCTGGAAGACAGAGTAGTGGAAATCACTGAAGCTGATCAGAAAAAAGAAAAAAGAATTTAAAAAATTGAAGACAGGGCTTCCCTGGTGGCAGTGGTTGAGATGAAGGAACAAGATAAAGCCGCAGAAGAAGAACTAAGTGGAGTGGAGATAAGCAATCTGTCCAATAAAGAGTTCATGGTCAAAGACGGTCACAAAGATGATCATAAGGATGGTCAAAGAACTCAGGAGAAGACTGAATGGACACGGTGAGAAGTTAGAAATTTTTAACAAAGAGTTAATAGAGAAGAACCAAACAGGGATGAATAGTACAATAACTGAAATTAAAAATATACTCAAAGGAATCACCAGTCGATTAGATGATACAGAGGAACAGATCAGCAAGCTGGAAGACAGAGTAGTGGAAATCACTGAAGCTGATCAGAAAAAAGAAAAAAGAATTTAAAAAATTGAAGACAGGGCTTCCCTGGTGGCGCAGTGGTTGAGAGTCCGCCTGCCGACGCAGGGGACACGGGTTCGTGCCCCAGTCTGGGAAGATCCCACATGCCGCGGAGCTGCTGGGCCCGTGAGCCATGGCCGCTGAGCCTGCGCGTCCGGAGCCTGTGCTCCGCAACGGGAGAGGCCGCAGCAGTGGGAGGCCCGCGTACCGCAAAAAACAAACAAAAGTCAAATGTATTCTTGTATAACAGTAATGAAAAATCGGAATCTCAAAATTTTTAAAACACTATGTAAGTTAGCACCCAGGAAATGAAGTACTCAATTCTAAATATAACAAAATCTGGAACTGCATGGAAGCCCATTTCTGAGTCTTCCTGTTTTCTCTCCCCATAAGGGCCCAGTTCATTGTTCCTCTCCTCCCTTCCCCTTTTCTTCTAAAGTTGGACAAGGATACCAGATTCCAACCTCTCCCCTCCAGAGAAAAGTAAAAGATAGGTCAGGACTCATTTAGAAGGTTAGATTAGGACGAAGTGAAAACGCATCTTTCAGTGTGGAATTTCCCGATGAGGACAACATGGATAGAGGGGAAGTGCATGTTTAGAAGGATCAAAGCTGGTAAAGATGGAAGAAAGTAAGGATTGAATGGAAGGATATATGATTGAATGATGTAAAGAAGAATGAATGGATAGGAGGGTGGATAGATGAATAGCTGTGTGGGTGGAAAAATGGAGAGAAGAATCATCGGATGTGAATGGATCAATGGATAAATGAATGGGAAGATGGTAAATGGATGAAAGGTTGAATGTGTTAGTGAATGGAAGGATGAATAAATAAATGTACTGATAAGTGGATGAGAGGACATAATGATGCAAGAAAGAGTGAATGAATGGTTGAATGGATGCATGGTAAGAAGGAGGGATGGATGAATGTATCAGAGGACAAAAGATAAAAGAATGGATGCTATCGGAAGGGTACATAACTAGAATTTGACATAATTGCCTGGTTGGATGTGAATAAATGAAAGAACACCTGAATGACAGACAGACTGAAGAAGGGAAGGTTCAATGAACCACCTGGAGGGGGAAGGCTTTTTGAAATTGGTGCATGGACACTTGGAGATGAATGGATGGATCTTAGACTGCAAGTCTCTGTGAGGGTAGATGTGTAGAGTTCCTATCGATTTTGGGTTGGGGTTGTTCAATTAGGAAGTCATAAGAGGAAAGTGTGTTGTATCTGATAGTATCAGACACCCCAAAATAATAGTGGCTTCAGCAAGATAACAGTTTATCTCTGATGTTCCAGTCTGAGTGCAAGCAGTCAGAGCTGATATGGCAGCTCCAGTGCCAAGAGCCCAGGTTTTTTCTGTCTTTAGCTCCACAATTTCCCAGGGCATTGCCCTAATCCTCATGGTGGAAGATGGATTTCCACCTCATGTGCTGGGTCTACACTCCAACCAGCAGGATGATGGGACGTGAGACTGGAAGGCACAACTTGGAAGTGGCAGACATGGCTTCCCCTCAGATCTTATTCACTTCCGGCCTCAGTGTCACACCTAGCTGCAAGGGAGGCTGGGAAATGTAGTCTTTATTTTGGATGATCTTGAGCTCAGCTCAGATTTAAGGGTTCTATTACCAAAGAAAGGAGGGAAGAATGTAAGGGAACAACTAACAGTGTCTACCATAGGGATTGATTAGGGGCTGATAGGGAAACAAAAGGAAAACACTCTGCAAAGAGCAGGGCTGATAACCAGCTAATGTACTCCTCATTATGAAAGTTTGGGATGGGGAGTGGGGTCCCAGTCAGATTCCCAGACATAGCAGAGACAAATACCTTTGGGCATCTTGCTGCTTTTGTTCACATTCTTCCAGATGGTAAAGATGAACATGTGACCAACAGGAAAAGTGTGAAGACTTCTCAGATCTCTGTGCAACCAGGAAGAAGGAATTGCCCTTGGCCATGGGCCCTGGCTACAAAAATGCTGGGATCCAGCTTTTTCAGTAACCTGAACACCTTCAGATTAAATTTCCTGGGGTTTGGACCCCATTTGGGAGCTTGCCATGCTGCAGGGCTTATATAACTTCTGAGGTGATTCTCTTGTCTTCGTCCCTTCAGTCCCCTCCTCACTCGTGTCCACACCCTCCAACTTTGTCCTTTGAGAGCACATCCAAGGTCATGGAACAGTCTAGAGTTGGGGGGAACCAGGTTCAAGTCCTGCTTCTGTGACTTTCTTGGTGCGTGTGATCTTGAACAAGACACCTCATTTCTTTTTTTTTTTTTTAACTTTTAATTTCATATTGAGTATAGTTGATTAACAATGTTGTGTTCGTTTCAGGTGCACAGCACAGTGAATCAGTTATATATATACCTGTATCTATTCTCTTTCAAATTCTTTTCCCAGTTAGGTTGTTACACAATACCGAGCAGAGTTCCCTGTGCTATACAGTAGACACCTCATTTCTTTGAGCCTCTGTTTCCATTTCTGAAAAATGAGAATACCAATAAAAGTACCTCCCTTGCAAGGTTGTTGTAGGGATGAAATGTTCTGAAAGCCATGAGCATGGTGCCATCACTCTCACTCAACAACCTATCCTCAGCCCTTTGAAATCTGTTCTCAGGGAGGAATTTACTGTAAGTGAGGCCGGTGGCTAGAGCAGGGCTGAGCATAGACTGTGGCTGATGGCAGGTAGTGAGTGGATAGATGACAGCATGGACTGTCAGCTGGGTGCTGGACCAGCAGGGGAGTCAGGGAGAAGGGCGGAGGCATTGCTTGTTCCTGAGCCTCTTCTGTGTGCCAGCTCTGTGCTAAGTTCTTTTTTTTTTTTTTTTTTTTTTTTT
>NW_006786304.1:3982300-3986949 GCF_000442215.2 Lipotes vexillifer | reverse complement strand
GACGCGCAGGCTCAGCGGCCATGGCTCACGGGCCCAGCCGCTCCGTGGCATGTGGGACCTTCCCAGACCGGGGCACGAACCCGTGTCCCCTGCGTCGGCAGGCGGACTCTCAACCACTGCGCCACCAGGGAAACCCTGTGCTAAGTTCTTTACTTTGACGCTGCCATGGAAATTCACATCTTTGTGGTCATCCCCATTTCACACTTGAACAGAGTCCCCAAGGTCACTGGGCTCTCAAGGGGCAGGGTTAGGATTAGCACACCAGTTTGCCCCTCCAGGAACTATCTCCCACCGGTGACTTGCTTTGGGCTCCTTTCCCTGGGCTGTGTGTGTGTGAGGGGGGAGGGATGGGACCAGCTTGTGTGTATCAGGGTGAGAGGTAGTGAGATTATAAGTGGAGTAAGGGGATCCCTTACTCTACTCATAGGTGTAGGCGTTGGGAGGATAAGGTGGTTAATACATTTCTCTGGTGGGTGGAGCAGTGACCTACAGAACTTTTTGGAGCACCATGGTGAATCCCCAGGAAGGAGGTAAATAGTAAAGTATTTTCTCCCTTGTTAAAGCCCAAAACCAGTGGGGTCGGGAGGAGGCCAGGCATCCCCCCTTCTGCCTTCAGAGATCTTGGTTTGGGGTCCCAGAAACTGGATGTCCTAGGCTTCAGCCAGCTGAACTGGATTGTTCCCCCAAATTTCCATCAACATCTTGTTTCCGTGGCTTCATACCTTTTCTAGGGGCTGGGGGAGAGCCCTAGCGCCTGCCTGTCTCCTGGGGGAAGCTCTCCCTGCCCGCAGCCTCTGCCTCCTCTTCTAAGCACCCCCAACCCCCTCCGGTCCTGTGCTATTTAGTCTCTACTGTCTCCAGGTGAGGGGGTCAGTTATCGGATCTCTCCACCCAATCCAGAAAGAATGGAGCTGGGAGAGGCGTGTCTGAGGCCAGGCTGACGGACTGAGGAGAAAGGAGAGGCTAAGAGGATGAGAAGGGAGAAAATGTTCCTTCCTGGCCTCCTCCACGTCCCTCATCCCCTTGAACTCCTAACAAACAGTTATATAATCAGCTCCCTCTTACTCCCTCCGTGGGCAGCGAGCCAGATGGGTAGGGATGGGGCAAAAACAACAACAACAGCAAGCAATGTGTGTTAAGTAAGAAAAGAGCAAGAGAAAGCGATTTCAGAGCGACCAAAATCAAGAGAAAGAAAGAGTGGCAGTGAGGAAAGAGAGGGAGAGAGAGAGAGAGAGAGGGAGAGAGAGAAAAAGAGAGAGGAAGAGAGGGAGAGAGAGGGAGGGGAGTAAGAGAGCCAAGGAGAGAGAGAAAGAGACAAAGTGTCAAAGAGATGAAAAGAGAGAAGTGGGGAGAGGATGTGGGGGAGGGAGGAGGCAGGGAATGATTAACTAGGACCCAGAGAAACAGGGAGAAGCCGTCAGAGAAGGACACAAAACACAGACAGAGGGAGAGACAGAGCCAGAGATGGAGAGAGACACATACAGAGAAAGGGAGAGCTAGAGCTAGAGAGACACACGCTCAGAGATGTGTAGACACAGATAAAGACTGAGAGAGACCTGGAGAGATCTAGAGAAGCAAGAAATAGAGATTCAGAGGAGGGAGCCAGAGAAACACAAAAGGACTGGGATAGAAAGTCAGAGAGAGGGGCAAAGAGACGCAAAGAGAAGAGAACAGTCCGTGAAGGACACAGAGACCTGCCTGAGGCAGAAACAGAGGCGGCAGCAGGGAGGAGATATATAATCCAATCAAAGGGGTTGGCGACCTGGCCAGGCCTCGTAAGCAGCCAACTCAGTCAATATTTTTCTAGTGTGTCTTACGTGTCTTGCGTGCCAGGCTCCGACAGACCTGATCTCTTAATCCCAGCAGCAAGCCTCAGTGATGATAATTGCGGCTAACACTTGGCACTATGTCCCAGGCACATTCTAAGTCCTTTGCACAGATCTCACCTGGTCCCACAGCAACCCTACATGGTAAGTGCAACTGTTATCTCCATTTTACAAAGGGGGAGATGAAGCCATGCAGAGGGTGAAGGCCCCAGTGGCCTTGGCCTGCAGCGGCTTGAAGCAGGATTTTGGTTCCCCCGCCAGAGACTGAGGTCGGGCCACGGCAGTGAAAGTGCTGAATCCTGGCCGCTACACCACTAGGGACCAGTGACCAGTGACAAGGCCTTGGCCCGTCAGCTCTGTAGAAATGAATTTCCACATAGAGATAGAAAGTAGTGAAGCAAATAAAGTATTTATTAGGAGAAAAAAGTACAGTATGTGTGGATAGACACACGGGTGGGCTCAGAGAGAGTCATGCCCTCGTGGTAGTTTGAATCACTTTTATGGGGCACTTCATCTGGGTTTCCTTTGGTCAATCATCTTGCTTTGCCTGGTTCTGCGTCCGTATTTGCTATAACTTTGGGTCCTCCTCTGTGTGTGTGTACATCTCTTAGCCGAGATGAATTCTAGCAAAGAGGCCTACGGGTAGTTAGCATCACTTACTATGGGGCGGCGCCCCATTCCCTTTGTGACCTCCAGGGAGCCTTTCTATGCATGTATAGACAGGGAGGTCTCCTTGATTTCAAGAATGAGGAATAAATAGCCTTTTATCTATTACCTGGGCAGGGCCCAGCCTCCTCTCTCGATTGTCTTGCTATTGATATTTTGCAGTTTCTGTCCACAGGGAACGAACTCCAGCTGCTCAGCCTGGGGCCCATCTATCTCCTGCCTCAAAATCACTTCTCTGGGGCTTCCCTGGTGGCGCAGTGTTTGGGAGTCCGCCTGCCGATGCAGGGGACGCAGGTTCGTGCCCCGGTCCGGGAGGATACCACATGCCGCAGAGCGGCTGGGCCCGTAAGCCATGGCCGCTGAGCCTGCGCGTCCGGAGTCTGTGCTCCGCAATGGGAGAGGACAACAGTGAGAGGCCCGAGTACCGCAAAAAAGAAAAAAAAAAAAATCACTTCTCAAGGTCACCAGCTAGCGGTCAAAATGCAACACCCAGGCAGTCTATCTCCAGTCCATCATTTCAACACGTCCCCTCCCAAGAGAGGAATGACTGAGGACTTTCAGGATATGCCCCCCCAACCCCCAAATTTGGAGAAGTGAGGGTTCTTTGCCTGGAATCCAAAGATTGATAGCAGGAGCCCACAAATGCCCTGGAATGATTGTGCAATGTGACTGTCGTGCCCACCAGGAGAAATTGTGCCCAAGTATTTTGGATCCCTGGAAGATACAGCTCTTATGTATGCCACACATGGTTATTATGAACCCTATTATGTGCCAGGAACAATTCTGGAGGATGAGGGGCTCACAGGGAGCAAAGCAAATAATCACAATAATGAAAAAATCGGTAAGAATCCCTGTCCTCGTGGAGCTGTCACTTGGGTAGGAGGAGTTATTGTCAGAGGCCAAGTCTGATGGCTCCTAGAGTTTGTCAAGCTGGCTCTCACCTTAAGGACGTTGCCCTTGCTGCTCCCTCTGCCAGGAACATGCCTCCACACACCTTCCCATGATCGACTCTCAGAAGTCACTGCCTCCACGAAGCCCTCTCTGACTACCCAATCTGAAGCAGCCCTCACCAGTCAGTATCCATCATATTTCCTTCTTTAATTTGCTTCGTGGCATTTATCACTAGCTGAGGTCATCTTATTTATTCAATACACTGTTTGCTTTAAGACTGTCTCGTCTACTAGAAGTTACCAATTCCACGAGGGGAGGGACTTTGAGTTTCTTGTTATTTGCTACAGTCCCTATGCCTACATTAATATGTCACATATGCTGACTAAACCTTGTCGGTCAGTAACAACAACTAACTCACGTACCATGTTCCCACGGGCCACTAGACGCTCCATGCTTCTTACAAGTATTAACTCAGTTAATCTCCCGGTGACCCTTGGAGGAAGGGATTCTACATGGGGAATGCGGGACAGAGAGCTTAAGAAACTCACCCAAACTCACAGCGCTGGACAATGGCAGGGTCATGATCCAGACTCAGCGCTGTGGCTCAGTCCCTGCTCTTCACCACTCTGCCCTGCGGGTCACCTGAGCCCGTGCATTCTGTCCCTCCACCCCCAGCCCTGGAGTGATGGGACCAGGCTCAGCGCCTTGACAAGATCAGATTCTGCAGCCTCTAGGGCTGTCTCATTTGTGTCCATGGGATTCTAATTGATGGAGGTGACTGAGTGATAACATGGAGAGGTCAATGCCATTCAAGAAAAGTCTACTGCTGGCCACATTCCCCCCAGGAATGAGAGGCACAGCACGCAGGGCCACAGGAAAAGGCAGCTGCATTGGTCAAGAGGCAGAAAGGAATAAGAGGAAGACACAGACCACAGCCTTTACTGGGAAAGGCAGGGCAGAGTCAGCAGCATAGGACTGGCTAATTTGAATCATTCCAGTGGGCTCTGGAGCATAGGGGATGTCCTAGTTGTCTGGTACCTGACCCTTGGGTTGATTTAGTACTGGGAAAATATTGGCTTGCCTGTCACTGTTCCAGCGTAAGTGCCTCTCCCACTGGACTTGTCTCAGTCTTTGCTGTGTCCCCACTCCCTGAGAGGCTACTCAATAAATATTCACTAAAAGACAATTTAATTAAAAAGACAACAGGCTACGGAAGTATTCCAGGAAGTATCCCCCGTCCCCCTCCCCTCCCCTCCCCTCCCCTCC
>NW_006786304.1:3949269-3982153 GCF_000442215.2 Lipotes vexillifer | reverse complement strand
CCCCATCCCCACCACCTTCACCCATTCCCCACTTGGCCGGATCCTCTGATTGCATAACCTCTGTTCTGGCTCCTGCTGCTGAAACTGCTTCTTTTAGAAACAAAACAAGGGATTTCCCTGGTGGCACAGTGGTTAAGAATCCGCCTGCCAATGCAGGGGACACGGGTTCATGCCCCAGTCCGGGAAGATCCCACATGCCACGGAGCAGCTAAGCCTGTGCGCCACAACTACTGAGCCTGCGCTCTAGAGCCCGCGAGCCACACTACTGAGCCCATGCGCCACAACTACTGAAGCCCGCGCGCCTAAAGCCCGTGCTCCACAACGAGAGAAGCCACCACAAGAAGCCCACGCACCGCAATGAAGAGTAGCCCCCGCTCACCACAGCTAGAGAAAGCCTGTGTGCAGCAACGAAGACCCAACACAGCCAAAAATAGATAAATGAATAATTTTTTTAAAAAGGGAAGAAAAAAAAAAGAAACAAAACAAACACTAACCTTGGCGATACTAATCCCTTCCACGCACATATCTGGCACTGGCAGGAGAGCTGATTCTCAGCAGGTGTCTGGGCCAGGTGTTGGGCCGGACAGCTCTGGCCAGTGACCCCTGCAGGCTCAGACTGGCCCACCGTGCGAGTAGCAGGGAGCTGGTCACCATGGGGCTGATGCTCCCTCCTTGCGGGACAAGGGCTGTAACTGCAAGGCCGGTTGGGAGGTGAGAATGTCGGCTGCCAGCAGGTGAGGGAGGGAGGGGCCCCAGACTCTGCAGCCCAGACTTTCTGCGTCTCTGCAGCTGTCACGATTTGCCCTGAAGAGAGGCTACCATCTAGCTGATCTGTAATGTTCTAGAAGACCCGTACTCGACCTCAGACTCTTACTGTCAGGCTCTCTCTCTCTTCTTTGGGCCTCCCGCCTTCCCCAGCCCTCTCTCCCTCCCTTCCTCTCTCTCTTCTCTTTGGGGGAAAAAAAAGCCTCAGTGGGGCCTTCAGCTGTGTAAAAGGAAAGCCAAAGACTTATTTAGGATCAAAAACATCTAAGCCAATGAGGAGGAAACATGCTGCATAATAATATTTACCCCCTGGGTGTGACCGATCGTGCTGAACAAGATGCATCGCCCTCACCCCCACAGGGTGGTCATTAGCCTCTTTCAGAGTGCATTCACCTCAGCTCACAAACAGAGCCTTGAGGGCACACTCACCAGTGCTTGGTAAGCTGTTGACTTTAGGGAGAAAAAAGTTTTTTTGTTTCATTTTGTTTTCTTTTGTTTTTGTAAAAGAGAAAAGGAAAACTGGGGAAAAATGAAATAACATGTTTAATGAATAAACCTGTACAATTGTACTCCTTTGCAGTTACTTTTTGTTGGGTGGGTCCACAGGTGAATTTCACAGATGTTGTCATTCAGTGTGTGTTCTTTTATTTCAGCCCCAGACTCATTTTCTTTCACTTTGTAGCTAATGCCAGTTGCATGTCTAGTTTTGAGTGTGGGAAGATAGAATCACACTCATTGTTCATCCTTTTCCAGTATTTTGTTTGTTTCTGCAGCAGCAGCAGTGTATGCCAACTTTTCCTGTATATACAGCGCAGCTTAACTTTTTCCTCTGCCCACTGCCTCGTCTTCCTTTTCCTTCCACAGGTGTTGGTTGATCCCAACCGCACTCCTTAATAAATATCCTACCCACCAAACATCATCTCAAAGTCTGCTTCCCAAAGAATCCAACCTGCAATGGCCATGACTGCACAAAGCCAGCTGTTTATATGCATAGAAGTTAAGGAGTTCCCTGTGGTCTAGTGGTTAGGATTCAGAGCTTTCTGTGCCACGGGCCCTGGTTCAAATTCCTGGTCAGGGAACTAAAATCCTGCAAGCCACACAGCGCGGCCAAAATTTAAAAAGAAAAATCAGCCATGTGTTTCACTGGGACAGCACCCCTATTTTTGTGGATGCATTCAGATGTCCATTCAGGACATGTCTGCCACCTGTTATGTGTCTGTTATGTTGTTATGTGTCTCCTCCACTTCAAACACTACAGTGGAAACCACAAGAGGAAGCTGGAGGGGGATTCTGAGGCTGATACAGTTTGGGGAGCTCCTAGTACCACTAAGACTCTTCAGATGCCACCAAGGTTCCTTGGCCTGGACTGTGATGTTTCAAGTGTCTCTATGGAATCAGGTGAGCCCAGGTGATCTGAGCCAAGGACATCCATTCTGTGCTGTTTTGCTCTCATATCCTGAGCAATGGAAACTGCAAAGCTATACCAAGTATGAAACAGCTGAGCCTAGGTAAACTGGGTAGCTGTGATACAGATGGAAGCTTGATCAGCAACATGCAAACAAATGTGCCCAATGGGTGCAGCTAAATCGCACCTGCATAACCCATTTCACCAGATTGAGGTATAAGTATGGTACATGTCATAGTCAGCTCGAGATGTTATAACAGAACACCAGAGACTGGATGACTTAAACTACAGACATTTATCTTTCACAGTTCTGGAGGATGGGAAGTCTGAGATCAGGGTGCCAGCATTTCTGGCTCTTGGCGAGGGCACACTTCCTGGCTTGCAAATGACTGCCTTCTCCCCATATCCTCACATGGTGGAGAGAGGAAGTTCTGGTATCTCCTCCTCTTCCTATAAGGGCACTAATCTCATGATGGGGGCTGCACCCTCGCAACCTCATCCTAAGCTTAATTTCCTCCCAGAGGTCCCATCTCCTAATGCAATGACACTGGGGGATTAGGGCTTTAACATTTTCACTTTGAGTGGACACAAACAGTACACCACCTTTATTTTCCAATTAATCACTTGAGACCACACATACCTGTGTTAGTAAGAATCTAGCATTTCTCGTTCCTTCCCAAAGTGTCCAGGAATCCAGGGATTTATTCTCAAAGGTGTCGTTTAGATCCAAGAAGCCAGGCAAAGAAAACAATGGGATTGTCCCATGTGTTCATTTCTGCTTTCACTCTCAGAGGGTGTGCAAATTGGGTATTTTCAGGGCAATGTCCCCTCTTGCTGCATCAGTCAGGCCCCAGCAGGGTGTAGATGGCATACTCACAGGGCCCGACCAAGGGGAGGTTAATGGTGGGCTTATCTACAGACACGTAGGCGGGGCTCGGGGCACCACCAAGGGCTGGTGAAGTGCTCAGGAGAGTGAATACCAGGAGGTGGGATCATGGGGTCACCTTGGAGTCTGGCTTCCACAGCACCCTTTTGCCCATCAACCATGGTCCTGCATCTGGCCTGCAATATGGAGATGGGGACCAGAACTCCAGGAGTCATCTTGAGTCTTAAAGTGACTTAAGAATTGTACCAGGGCTTCCCTTGTGGCGCAGTGGTTGAGAGTCCGCCTGCCGATGCAGGGGACACGGGTTCATGCCCCGGTCCGGGAAGATCCCACATGCCGCGGAGCGGCTAGGCCCGTGAGCCATGGCCGCTGAGCCTGCGTGTCCACAGCTTGTGCTCCGCAACGGGAGAGGCCACAACAGTGAGAGGCCCGCGTACCGCAAAAAAAAAAAAAAAAAAGAAAAAGAAGAAAAAGAATTGTACCAGAGTTTAGCTTCAGTGGTGCAAGCATGTTAGAAATTAGAATGTGTTATGTACCTCAAGGAAAGAATTATGTGCTGTTATTTGACGTGTATTTGCTCTCTCTTACCATTTAGAATGTAACCTTCTTGAACACAAAGACTGTGTCTCCTTGAAGCGCTGACAACGTTGCAGTGCCCAAAGTGAGGGAAGAGGAAATTCTTGTTGAGTAGATGACTTTAAATAATGCTATGGTAAATATCTTCAGATATCCAGAAGAAAAAAAAAAAAAAGAATTACATCAGAGTTCAAAAACTCACGGAACAAAACTCCGTGAGGATTCTGGAACGAAGAATTCATTATAGGGGTTCAGTCTTACGCGGTGGTGGGAGGGGATAGGAAGATAAAGATTTGAACTTGGAATCAAAGAATCAGAGAATCGGGTTTCCCTGGTGGCGCAGTGGTTGAGAGTCCGCCTGCCGATGCAGGGGACACGGGTTCGTGCCCCAGTCTGGGAAGATCCCACGTGCCACGGAGCGGCTGGGCCCGTGAGCCATGGCCACTGAGCCTGCGTGTCCGGAGCCTGTGCTCCGCAACGGGAGAGGCCACAACAGTGAGAGGCCTACGGACCACAAAAAAAAAAAAAAAAAAAAAGAATCAGAGAATGGGCACTAACCAGACTTGACAGGGATGAGTGAGTCAGAGGCTGCAGAAATTAAGGAAGGCCCATGCAGGAGAATTTCTCCTTTGATTAACCAGAGTCAACTGATTAGGGAACTCAGTTACATCTGCAAACTCACTTTGCTTTTACCATGTTCTACTGACTAGAAGCAAGTCATACTTCCCACCCTCACTCTGTCCAGAAAGAAAATAAAGTTCCCCCTGTTATCCAGGCACTTACCTGGCCATCACAGCAAGGTCATGATGTTCTCCACTGAACGTGCACAATTTCATGAAACATCAGCATCAGTTAAGGCCATTCTTTGGCCATCATGGATCAGGACAAAATCAAGGCTACTCCATAATAATGTCTGAACACAGAAAAACATAAACATTGTCCAAACCACAAACCACAAAATATTAAATATCCCCCTCTCCCAGTTAATGTGAATAGCTGCTGCCTCTTTAGCTATTATAGCTTTAGCCTCACTGTAGTCTGCCCTCCCTATGGTTAAGAGTTATTAAGGCATCTGTATTTGTCAGCTCAGGCTGCCATAACACAATACCATAGAGGTGGCTTAAACAGTGGAAATTTATTTTCATTCAGTTCTGAGATCAGGGTGTTAGCGGCTCCAGTTCTGGTGAGAGCTCTCCTCACACAGCTTGCAGATGGCTGCTTTCCAAGTGTCCTCACAGGGTGGGGATAGAGAGGAAGCTCTCTATGTCTCTTTTATAAGGGCACTAACCTCACTATGGGCGTCCCACCCTCATGATCTCACAGAACCCTAATTACCTCCCCAAGGCCCCTCTCCAAATACCATCACACTGGAGGTTAGGCATCCAACGTATGGATTTGGGGGTGGGGGGGACACAATTCAGTCCATAGACAATCAGAATTACCCCTGCTTCCTGACAGCATCCATTCCAGAGCAACACCCCCACTTCCTTAAAGCCTCCCTCAAATCACCCAACACAAACCCAAATCTTAGAATAAGTCCTTCCTAATACCCTCTTATTGAGATTCCACAGTCCCCTGTGGTGTGAGTTCTCTCTCACTGCAACAAGTCATATACCCAACTTGTTCAAATATATGTGTTCCTGGTGTTCTATGACTGGAGGGCGTTGGCACACTATCTTAGGGTCAATTCATGTGCAAAAGAAAAAAAAAAAGAGGGACCCAATTAAGTAAAAAGACAGAAAGAAATTTCATGGAACTCATTATGGGAGATAGAGCTGTGGCTCAGTCTCTCTTTCTCTGGTGACTCCTATAGCCTCTTGTTCTTCTGCTCCTCTCTCTGTAGATCAACTGCTTCTAGAAGGCTTTTAATTTGTGCACCACAAAGTAGGCTTCCCCTGGCAATGTGACTTACTCAAGAAAAATGACTTCGGGTTCACAGTGTAAAAGCAAAGAATCTGATTGATATAATACACTCCTGGTCCCGTCACCATGCCAGGAGTATTACTGTTAGTCCAAACCACTGTGGCCAAGATGGTGAGGTAATGCAGTAATAATTATATAATTTACCAGACATCTTTTTGGCAGGGGTTATTAGTGAAGAATAATTTCAAAATGTTCCTTGGACCCGGATTCTGTCAATCTCATCCACTGCCCCCCAACCTTTAAATGGTTGCCTTCAGATTTAGGGCCGACCTGGAAGCTCTGTCCAAGGGAACAGGGTCACATGATGTAAATCATGGACGTTATTGCAGAAGGAGCCAACCAGTCCTTTTCTCAGAGGCATATACTGAACTCTGATGGCTTCCCCTCTTGTACCATTGCCAAGTATTTTCTGAACTCTCTTCTAAGAACTGTGTACTGCAGAGATCCTAAGACTGCTGGGAGTGACAGGAAAGACCTAGGTGTGGTGACCTACATCTCCTTCAACACTGAACGCTGGCAGAACTCAGACTGATGAAGCCTTAAATGAACATTTGAAGGAGTAAATTAAAAAATGAATGACTTGGCTTTAGATGCAGCTCTGCAGAATATATTTTTTAAAGTTTCAGTTTAATATAAATTATAATACTGTCATGCCAGTAGGGCTTGTAAACACAATATTTTAGGTTTATATTGCATTCCAAGACCCATATAAATTATTCTGAATGGCTGTTTGCTCTTTGAAGCCAAATGAAAAGGTACTTGCAATTTGTTTATTAACAAATCAAATCACTGATATGATATTGGATTTGGTACATCTCAAACTCACTGAGAGTGAAACATCCTCAGGGGCCAATTATGTAGCAGCTGGTTTATAGTTTCCTGTGTGTCATTAAGAATAAGCACCACAGCCAGCTACGATTTTACTTTGATTTATTTTAACCATTTCCCCGCTCTGAGGATTTTTCTCTAGGTCTCTACCATGCATTGGAGCTTTTCTCTGACTGACGCTGGTATGGGCATGACCAAATGGATAGCTGACCGAGTAAATAAAGCGATGGGTTGATAGGTAGGTGAATGGATGAATGAATGAATGAATGAATGTATCATCATGTGGATTAATGAATGCATGCCTCTTTAATGCACACCAGTCTTTTAAAATATTTTATATATATATATTTTTTTATTGCAGTATAGTTGATTTACAATGTTGTGTTGATTTCTGCTGTACAGCAAAGTGATTCAGTTATACATATTTATACATTCTTTTTCATATTTTCCATTATGGCTTATCACTGGACGTTGAACCTAGTTCCCTGTGCTATACAATAGGATCTTGTTGTTTATCCTTCCTATGTATAATAGTTTGCATCTGCTAATCCCAAACTCCCACTCCATCCTTCCCCCCATCCCTCCTCCCTCTTGGCAACCACAAGTCTGTTCTCTATGCCTGTGAGTCTGTTTCTGTTTCATAGATAAGTTCACTTGTGTCATATTTTACATTCCACATATAAGTGATGTCATATGGTATTTGTCTTTCTCTGTCTGACTTACTTCACTTAGTATGATAATTTCTAGGTCCATCCATGTTGCTACAAATGGCATTATTTCATTCTTTTTTATGGCTGAGTAGTATTCCACTGTATATATGCACCACATCTTCTTCAGACATTCATCTGTTGATGGACATTTAGGTTGTTTCCATGTCTTGACTATTGTGAATAATGCTGCTATGAACACAGGATGCGTGTATCTTTTCCATTTATAGTTTTTTTCCAGATACATGTCCAGGAGTGGGATTGCTGGGTTATATGGCAACTCTATTTTTAGTTTTTTGAGGAAACTCCATACTGTTTTCCATACTGGCTGCACCAATTAACATTCTCACCAACAGGGCAGGAGGGTTCTCTTTTCTCCACACCCCCTCCTGCATTTGTTATTTGCAGACTTTTTAATGATGACCATTCTGACTGGTGTGAGGTGGTACCTCATTGTAGTTTTGATTTTCATTTCTCTAATGATTAGCGATGCTGAGCATCTTTTCCTGTGCCTGTTGGCCATCTGTATGTGCTCTTTGGAGAAATGTCTATTTAGGTCTTCTGCCCACTTTTTGATTGGGTTGTTTCTTTTTTTGTTGTTGAGTTGTACAAGCTGTTTTTATATTTTGGAAATTAATCCCTTGTTGGTCACATCATTTGCAAATACTTTCTCCCAGTCTGTAGGTTGTCTTTTCATTTTGTTTATGGTTTCCTTAGCTGTGCAAAAGCTTGTAAGTTTGATTAGGTCTTATTTGTTTATTTTTCCTTTTATTTCTATTGCCTTGGGAGAGTGACCTAAGAAAACATTGGTACAATTCATGCAGAGAACGTTTTGCCTATGTTCTCTTCTAGAAATTTTAAGGTGTTATGTGTTGTATTTAAGTCTTTAAGCCATTTTGAGTTTATTTTTCTGCATGGAGTGACGGAGTTATCTAACTTCATTGATTTACATGCGACTTTCCAACTTTCGTAACACCACTTGCTAAAGAGATGGTCTTTTCTCCATTGTGTATTCTTGTCTCATTTGTTGAAGGTTACTTGACCAGATGTGTGTGGGTTTGGCAAAGTGTTTTCTATTGTGCAAGTCACTGCAGGTACCTTGCTATCTTTATAGCCAATTAGAATAGCATTCCCTTCCTCACCCACCCCACGTCCTGACATGGCTACTTTGATCACAGAGAAATCCTGTTTCTCAACAACGCTGCCCACTGTAACATGAGAGTGTGTAAAAAAGGAGAGTAACATTGGTGGTGTCTGTGCCCACAAAAGGAGTGAGAAAGAGTGGTGAGGAGGTTCTGAGGCTGACACTTGTTTCCTGAGATAAGCTTCTAGAAACAGTGCAGAGTTTGTTACTCATCTAGATTATTCACCAATATTCTGTTCTGTCTTCCCCGGAAAGGGACAGAAATTGCATTATCCCACTCACTTTGAAGTTATACATAGCTATGTGACTTGCTTTGGAAGTGGAATATCAGTTAAAGTGACCATTATCCTTACTGTTGAAACAAAATGCTATTATTTATTATGTTTTATTATCTTTATTTTTAAAAGATAGAGAAAAACAGAGAGAAAAACTCAGAGGAGGATGGCCTCAAAGTTAGAGAGAGAGCCACAAATTCTGACATTCAAGAGAAATAAAAAATACACAAAGACAATAGTGAGAGAATTATCTCAAGAATAATGAGAGAGAGAGAGACAGACAGGCAGAGAAAATGAACAAAGAGAGACAAGAATTGAGTCTCATCCCATGGGGTGAGGGTCCACACAGATCCTACTTTCTTCTTTCATTGCATCACCTACAGCATTATTGCATCAGTCAGCTTATGCTTAATTATGCTGCAGTAACAAGCAACCCTACAATCTCAATTGCTTACAACAGCTAAGTGTATATCTTGGTCACATTTGTTGTTATGGAAAGTCAGCTCAAGATTCTACTGCACATCTTCTTCATCTGGGGACTCAGCTGAAGACGAGGCTCCATCAGGGATTTTGCTAGTCTGGCAACAGAGTTGAAAGAGGGATGGTGGCCGACCATGCAGTGGCTCTTAAAGCTCTCGCTGCAATGACATTCAACACTTCTGTGTGCACTCCATTGGCCAAAGCAAGTCATATGTCCAAGCTGGACATCTGTAGCACGGGAAATGTAATCTATCTGAAGGGGGAGTGAGGGCACCCCAGCCTTGGGGTCCAACACAGGGAAGACAAGTCCCCTTTGCTGGTTTGAAAACTGGTGGGGCTTACCAGAGGTCTCTAAGACACTGAGACTCTGCTCTTGAAGAGCATGCACGTGCTGGCTTACTCCTGGTCATAGCACGGAGGCAGCAGATTGAAAACTGCCTAGGGCTCTAACTTGCCAGGACTGCCCCAGCGTACACCCCAGCCCACACTGGGCGCCTGCTTCAGCCCCTCTTGCTCCAGCATTTTCTCTCCCCTGGGGAGAAGGCTGCCATTGCCAAAGAGAGTGCACGCTCTTAGAGGGAACAGAGCCAGCTTAGACCCGACCCTGCCTCTGACAAGGGCAGAGGCAGCCTTTGGCAGTGCAAACGTCCCTGCTCATATTTAGGAGGAGTAAAACTAGCTCCAGGGTGGAGACCGACGTTGCAGGCAAGAGCGAAACCAGCTTAGTAGTGAGGCACCAAACCCTCTGGTCCCTATGCAGTCTCTAACCAAGGTTGATCAAGGCAAAGACTGCCATCACACATACACAGGAGAAACCCAAGCATCAGGTCTTCTACTCCAGCACCTTGGACCTTGACCCCACTCCCAATAGGGGAGTGACTGCCATGGAGCACAGGAGAAACCCTGGCTCACACCTGGCTCTGCCTCTACCTTGCCCCCCACTCCATCTCGAGTCCTACCTTCCACTGGCAGCTGCCAGCACACCGTGGGGGAAAACATGACCTATGCTCACTTCAGATCCACCTCCCCCACCAAAGCCACTGGACATCTGCAGACTGTATAGGAGCTCCCACAAAGGACACCCCCTCAAGACCATGATAGGTATCTGTTTCACCTAATTTCAGAGACAGAAAAAGTGAAACAAAATAAGAAGACAGAGGGATACGTTTCAAATGAAAGAACAAGAAAAAAATGGAAAAAACAAAAACCCTAATGAAACAGAGATAAGTAATTTGCCAGATACAGAGTCCAAAGCAATAGTGATGAGAACACTAATGAAACGAATACACGAACACAGTGAGAATATTAACAAAGAACTAGAAAATATTAAAAAGAACCAGTCAGAGCTGCAAAACACACAATAACTGAAATGAAAAACAAACTAGAAGGAATCAACAGCAGACTAGGTGATACAGAAGAATGCATAAGCTATCTGGAAGACAGAGTAATGGAAATCACCCAATTGCAACAGTAAAAAGGAAAACAAATTTTTAAAAATGAGGATGGTTTAAAGTACCTCGGGGACAACATCAAGCATACTAACATTCACATAATAGGGGTTCCAGAAGGAGAAGAGACAGAGAAAGGGTTAGAAATGTCTTTGATAAAATTATAGCAGAAAACTTCCTGAAGCTGCAGAAGGAAACAGATTCCCAAGTACAGGAAACACAGAGAATCCCAAAGAGATCCACACCAAGATGTATCATAATCCAAATGGCAAAAGTTAATAAAGAAAGAATTTTAAACGCAGCAAGAGAAGAACAAAAAGTCACATACAGGGCTTCCCTGGTGGCGCAGTGGTTGGGAGTCCGCCTGCCGATGCAGGGGACACGGGTTCATGCCCCGGTCCGGCTGGGCCCGTGAGCCATGGCCGCTGAGCCTGCACGTCCGGAGCCTGTGCTCTGCGATGGGAGAGGCCACAACAGTGAGAGGCCCGCGTACCGCCAAAAAAAACAAAAACAAAGACAAAAGTCACATACAAAGGAATCCCCAATAAGGCTATCAGCTGGTTTTTCCGCAGTTATTTTGCAGTCCAGAAGGGAGTGACATGATATATTCAAAGTGCTAAAAGGGAAAAACCTGCAACCTAGGATACTCTATCCAGCAATGTCATCATTCAGAGTTGAGAGATAAAGAGCTTGAAGACAAGCAAAAACTAAAAGAGTTCATCAATACTATACTGACCTTACTGAGAAGTGTTAAAGGGTCTTTTTTTTTTTTTTTTGCAGTACGCGGGCCTCTCACTGTTGTGGCCTCTCCCGTTGCGGAGCACAGGCTCCAGACGCTCAGACTCAGCGGCCATGGCTCACGGGCCCAGCCGCTCCACAGCACGTGGGATCCTCCCGGACCGGGGCAGGAACCCTTGTCCCCTGCATCGGCAAGCGGACTCTCAACCACTGCGCCACCAGGGAAGCCCTTGAAGCTCTTTATGAGTAGCATTCGTGATATCTTCTTGTTCTTTTCTAATTCATTACTCAAGGGATCATCTTCCTGCCCAGTCTACTTTTTTTTTTTGCCATTTTGGAAATTACTGTCTGGCAGTATTGAAGCTGAATACAGGCATAGCCTTCAACCCAGCAATTCCACTTTTTTTTTTTTAATATTATTTATTTGTTTGTTTGTTTATTTTTGGCTGCGTTGGGTCTTAGTTATGGCACACAGGCTCTCTAGTTGTCGTGCAGGCTCCAGAGCACATGGGCTCTGTAGTTGTGGCACTCAGGCTTAGTTGTCCCACAGCACATGAGATCTTAGTTCCCCGACCAGGGGTCAAACCCACGTCGCCTGCATTGGAAGGCAAAGTCTTAACCACTGGACCACCAGGGAAGTCCCTCTGCCCAGTCTTCTTATTTCAACTAACTAAATGCTTTACAACCAAAATTTGATACTTTACCAAAAGACTACTCTAATCCTCTGGAATTTTACTATTACTTTTTTTTTTTTTTTGGCCACACCCCACAGCTTGGGATCTTAGTTCCCCAACCAGGGATCGAACCTGGGCCCTTGGTAGTGAAAGCACAGAGTCCTAACCACTGGACTGCCAGGGAATTCCCAACTATTATTTTTTTACACTTACTTTTAAGTCAATTAAATTAGAGCTCTTTTACAAATTGATTTTAGTAATACCATTCAGAGATCAGAATAGTGGTTCCATCTGGTGGGTATCAGCTGGAAAAGGAAAGAACAGAGCTGCACTCTGTATTTAAAAAAATTCTATATCTATTATGAACATGGCTCATTAAGCTGTATGCTTAAAACCTGTGTGCTTTACTGTATGTAAATTATACCTACAAAAAAATGAAGGCAAAAAAAAAAAAAGTCAAAGGACCAGAGCAGACACATTGTCATAGTCATAAAGTCAATTACTATAAAGCAAGGAAAATGAATGAACTACAGTTTTATACAATAAAAAGGATGAGGAAATTCCCTGGAGGTCCTGTGGTTAGGACTCCATGCTCTCACTGCCAAGGGCCCAGGTTCAATCCCTGGTTGCAGAACTAAGATCCCACAAGCCGTGTGAGGCGGCCAAAAAGTTAAAAAAATAAAATAAAATAGAAAATGTGTTCTCTTTGACAAAAAAAAAAAAAAAAAAAAAAAAATTTGTTTTTTAAAAAAAAAAAAAAAAAAAAAAAAAAAGAATCTCAAAAACATAACTTCAAGCAAAGGAACCAGACACAAAACAATATGTATTACATGTTCCGTTTATGCAAAGTCCATAAAAACAGGTATTTGACTTTTTCTTAGGGCCTTAGGGAACCATGAATTATTTTAAGCAGAGAGAGTCACAATTAGATTTGTGTTTTAAAACATTCACTCTGGGGAATTCCCTGGCGGCCCAGTGGTTAAGACTAGGTGCTTTCACTGCCTGTGGCCCAGGTTCGATCCCTGGTCGGGGAACTAAGATCCTGCAAGCCGCATGGCGCGGCCAA
Source organism: Lipotes vexillifer (assembly GCF_000442215.2). NCBI lineage: Eukaryota > Metazoa > Chordata > Mammalia > Artiodactyla > Lipotidae > Lipotes > Lipotes vexillifer. The sequence goes on along the minus strand of NW_006786304.1, from coordinate 3,969,238 downwards.
AATAAAATAAAATAAAATATTCACTCTGGGACTTCCCTGGTGGTGCAGTGGTTAAGAATCCGCCTGCCAACGCAGGGGACACGGGCTCGAGTCCTGGTCTGGAAGATCCCACATGCCACGGAGCAACTAAGCCCACGCGCCACAACTACTGAAGCCCGCGTGCCTAGAGCCCGCGAGCCACAATAAGAGATAGCCCACGTGCAGCAACAAAGAACCAACGTAGCCAAAAACAAATAAATTTAAATATGTATATATTCACTCTGGTTTGGAGACTGGGTTAGAGAGGATGGCACTGGATGTTGGGATGTCGGAGAGACAGGAGGCTAGGGTGGCTCCTAGGTGTAATAGTCAGGGTGGGTTAACTGTTGTAACAAAGAACCCCAAAATCTCAGGGGCTTAAAGCAACAAAAGTTTGATTCTCAGCTCACATCCCATTTGGATGAGGGTTTGGCAGGTCTCCCCCTAGTGGTGACTTAAGGACACAGGTGAGGTGGGTTTGGTTTTCTGTTTCCATTTCGTAGCTCTTCTATCTTCTTGCTGGTGGAGAGAAAGAGTAGAGAGGATTTCACCCCAGATGCATAATCACCTTGACCCAGAGGTGACATGTATCACTTCTCATCTCATTCTTTTGGCGAAAACTGGTCACATGGTCTCATCCATGTACTACCAAGTGTATAGCTACAACTCCAGAAAGCAGAACACCAGTGGTGTTCAGCTCACTCTGGCTAACACAGTAGGGGTCTGGTCATGGAGATTCAATCGTTAGGGTTTGTTTATTAAATCAAAAATCATTTACTGGGCTTCTCTGGTGGCGCAGTGGTTGGGAGTCCGCCTGCCAATGAAGGGGACGTGAGTTCATGCCCCGGTCTGGGAAGGTCCCACATGCCGCGGAGCGGCTGGGCCCGTGAGCCATGGCCGTTGAGCCTGTGCGTCCGGAGCCTGTGCTCCGCAATGGGAGGCCTGCGTACAGCAAAAAAAAAAAAAAAAAAAAAAAACCCTTTACTGATCTCCTAATATGTGCCAGGCACTGTGCCAAGTACTTGGAATTCAGCCGGGAACCAAAATTCATGGACCTTGGATGTTTGCAGAGGAGACTGATAATAAACATGTAAGTACTGTTTCTCTTTCCTTTGCAAACAGCAGAAACTCACCTCAAACCAGTTAAGAAAGCAAAAAGGAAACAAAGAGGGGTTATTTATCAGTTCCCATAACAGGGTATTCCATGAGTGTATCTGGCTTCAATAACTCTCTCTCTCTCCCCCTCCCTCCTTTGCCTTGCCTCCCACCAACTTTTTGTTACGGCTTCACTCTGCTCTCAAGCTCTCATCTTTTGGTAGGAGAGACCGTCCTCAGCAGTCCCAGCTGTACATAACTCAGGAGAGACTCTGATTGGCTCTGCCTTGGTCGCATGCCTATCCTTGGTCCAATCACTATGAGTTTTCGACCGTAGCAGCCAGAGCCATTTGCTCATCCTTGAGGATGGTGGGAGGGGCAGGACACTGTGATTGACAGTCCACCTGGGACAAGGTGGTGTGGGGGAAGTTCCCCAAATTAGCAGGTTACCAGGTAGGGGAGGAAGTGAACGTGTCAGATGACAATAAATAGTAGATCCCTCAGTCCTAGTCTGCTGTAGTGCTCGTTTGAGGAGACCAGAATTGAGACACACCCACTTGCTCACACCTACAGCTCAAAATTGTCCCCACTCAACAAAAAGCAACTCTCCCACACACAACCAAAACTCATTTACCCTTGTCCCCAAAATTAAGTCTAATCTCTGTGCCAGTGTGTAATCAAGGAACTCGGAGTGACGTGCAAGGCACACAGGACAGTGAGGTGTCAGATGTCCAAAATCAATAACTAAATGACAATTTAAACCATTCTTCACTCTGCAGTGACTGCCTATACCACAGATATTCCCACTCTTTCTTCTGACTGTGAGGACCTGTGTCCTACCAAAGAGTTTGGAAATACTCATTTTCTCAGCATTCCTTTATGGTTAGGCGTCTCTGTATGTCAAAGTTTTGGTCAATGAGATGTAGGGCGGATTCCTGCTCTGGTGTTCTAAAAAGAAGATTATCCTCCTTTAATAAAAAGAGAGTAGAACCTGAGAGAAGTCCTCTTAAAGTGCCGCCTGTCCTCTGCTTTCTTTGGAGAATGTCATTCAAGGACATGATGGCTGGAGCCATGGCAGCCACCTACAATCATAAGGCAATGAACCTTAAAAAAGAATGAAATGATGCCATTTGCAGCAACATGGATGGACCTAGAGATGATCATACTAAGTGAAGTCAGAAACAGAAAGACAAATAGCATATGATATCACTTATATGTGGAGTTTGAAATATGACACAGATGAAGCTATCTACGAAACAGAAACAGACTCAAAGACTTAGAGAACAGACTTGTGGTTGCCAAGCGGGAAAGGGAGGAGAGGGAAGGACGGAAGGGGAGTCTGGGATTAGCAGATGCAAACTATTACATCATATAGAATGGATAAACAACAAGGTTCTACTGTATTGTATAGGGAACTGTATTCAATATCCTGTGACAAACCATAATGGAAAAGAATATAGAAAAGAATGTATATATATACATATATATATATATGTATGTATAACTGAATCACTTTGCTGTACAGCAGAAATTAACACAGCACTGTAAATCAATAATATTTCAATTTAAAAAAATAATAATAAGACAATGAGGCTGAGGCCTAAAAGTCAACAAACAGGATAATGGAGCAAATGGATGGAGTAAACTGGGCTTTTTATTACCTCGTTGACTAATTGAACCGGCTTTGGCACTGCTTACCTCCAGACTTTTGCTCTGTAAGATAATTAAATATCTTTATTATTAAATCCACTGTTGGCACAAATGAACTTATCTACAAAACAGAAATAGAGTTACAGATGTAGAAAACAAACTTATGGTCACCTGGGGGTAAGGGGAGTGGATAAACTGGGAGATTGGGATTGACATATACACACTACTATATATAAAATAGATAATTAATAAGGACCTACTGTATAGCACAGGGAACTCAATACTCTGTAATGGCCTATATGGGAAAAGAATCTTTAAAAAGTGTGGATATAGGTGTATGTATAACTGATTCACTTTGCCGTACCCCTGAAACGAACACAACATTGTAAATCAACTATACTCCAGTAAAGTTTTTTTTAAAAAAATCCACTGTTGATCCAAGATTCTTGTTTCACTGTGCAGCAAGACGAAGAGGCAAATAAGTGCCACCCAGGGAAGAGACCAGTGCATGATTCAAGGTCACTGAGAACAGACAACCTGCACACCACTCTCAAGCAGTATAGCTTTTCCTTACCCGCAAGAAAGGAGGCAGAGTGCAGGAGATCCAGCCCCTTGCAATGCATTGCCCCCCGGCCCACTGTGACCTGCCGATCCGTTCTGCAGCCATCTCCCATGATGTAACGGCACCCACCTTATTTCGTGCTGCAGTAACAGGACCTGGACCCCTTCCCCATGGGGTCTGAAATTCAGAAAGCTGACACTGTGCCTGAGGGACACTGACACATCCTCTTAGGCAGAACAAGGGAGTGAGTACTCATCATTGAGTCCATAATGGGAAAGCTACTCCCTCACAAGGCGACAAGCCCAGCACAGGCTGTGACGGCTCCTTATATCTTGGTAAGGAAGTGTTCCAGGCTCAAGTCCCATTCATTTTTTTTTCTCTTTTTTTTAAGAGTTTCATTTTTTCTCTTTCTTTTCTCTTTTCTTTCTTTCTTTCTTTCTTTTTTTTTTTTGTGGTGTCACACTGCTTGCAGGATCTTAGTTCCCCAACCAGGGATTGAACCCAGGCCCAAATCAGTGAAAGCACAGAGTCCTAACCACTGGGCCGCCAGAGAATTCCCTCAAGGCCCATTCTTATGCAACAGAGAGGGGATCAAAAAACTGCACACAGGAGGCTGCCTTTCTCAACAATTCTGCTACTTGCAAGGGAAAGCCTTCTAACTGCCAACTTCATGGCAGTAGAGTGACTCCCTTTAACAACCAACGTGTGCCTCTAATTCTCTTCTCTGAAAGTTAATTCTCCACCTTGTCCTCCTTATCCAGCCTGAAGGGGGTTTAGAGGAGGATATCCCTCCTGCAGTTGTGCTGCTTTGCTTCTTCTTGTTCGTGGGGTCTTACAATTGCCTCGATCAACCACAGACCGAGAGTATATTTAGACAACTCCCTTGAACCTGCATTAGGAGATGCTTCAATTCTTGGGAATGAAAGTGAGTCCCCCTAAAACTGAGTTCCTTTACCAAGTTTATGATTAACTCTCTATCCAAAACTTTATTCCCTTGCATGTCTCCTCTGACCTCAATCCCTTTCTTGTCCCCTCTAACCTCAATCTTGTGCTGACTGAACACTAATTAACCAGAGTCAGATGACTAAGATTGCTGTTGTCGTAACATCATTAATGTACTAAAATTGCTATTAAAGATATCATCATTAACTGCAAACTCAGGTTGTTTCTCCAGGGCAAGATGAACTCGGAGACCCCTAAGCCATGGGCCCCCTGACTACAGAATCGTAAACTGAAGACATCCTGACTCCGGAAACTATGATTAAGAAATGTCACAAGACGATGATTAATCCCGATTCTATTGTTCTTCCTCTTTAAAACATCCCTCACTCAGACTGAGTTGGAGTAGATCTGAGGTTTGTCTCCCACTCCCTCGCTTGGTGCCCTGCAAATAGGCCCTTACTTTGCTGCAAATACCCAGAGCTGGGCTTTCTGCACTATGGGCAGACGAGCCCTTGTTTCATTACAGGAACTCCATGGAGATTGTCTGTAATACCAGAAATCTTGACAGCTCCTGGGTCTTGCATCTAAACTCAGGGCCAAAAAAAAAAAAAAAAAAAGAAAAGAAAAATAAATAAATAAATAAACTCAGGGCCAATGGGGTGCCTTTGTGTTAATTAGAAAAAGACTCTCCCTCTAGATGGAAACAATGATTTCATCTGGGCAGAGCCATTAGTCAAAGTGCAGTTTGATGAGTGTTATCAATACTTTCTTGAAAAAAAAAAAAGTGTCCTCCTGTGGTTGGATGCAGCTCTGCACCAAGGTGGGTGACTTGGCAGGTGAAGTGTGAGCAGGTTGCATTTGCTGCTCACTCCTTGTGCAGTGAACAGCCTGCACAACTGCACAGCCATTCACTGTTTGGAACCCACCCTTGAGAGTTTGCCTCTCAGCAACAGTTATCAGAGCTCTAGACCCCTGAGGGGAGTCAACAGAGCTGGACTTACAGACAGATGTTGGCCACGTTACTAATGGCAGGTGGGACCAAGGGTATCCATCAGATCATCTCCTAGAAGAAGGCCCAGAGACTGTCTGTATTAATTAATGTAAAGGCCAGGGAATTTCCTGGTGGTCCAGTTGTTAGGACTACATACTTCCACTGCTGGGGGCCCAGGTTAGATCCCTGGTCCGGGAACTAAGATCTCACATGCCGAGCTATGCGGCCAAAAATAAATAAATAAATAAATAAATAAATAAATAAATAAGGAATGCGTGTGGCAGGGCTAGGGGACAAACCTCTCAACCTGTTTGTAACCGCTCCAGATTCTCACAGTCACTTGGGCAGATGGAGAATCCCCTTAGTAAAGACAGGAAACACTGCCCAGAGGCAGATCCAACCCCAGAAACAGGTGTCCCGAAAGGTATGCATGCACCAGATAATGCATCAGGCACTTTACATCATTGTCACTGAACCATCCTATAATTGTCCCCACTTTAGAAATGAATAAAATGAAATGCAGAGATAGTAAATGTCCAAGGTCTCAGCTAGGAAGCAAAAGAGCTCGATTCACACTCAGGGCTAATCATCTCCTGCGCCTGACTCCCTATGGAGCTGGGGGTACAGCGTCACCTGGTGGTATCTTGTCTGAGCTGCTTCTGGAGGAGAGAAAACAAGATAAAAAGGTAATAGCTAACACAGAGCATTTACAATGTGCCGGGCACTGATTTAAATGCTTTACTTAGATATAACTTAAATAACGTCTTTAATACCTCCTCCTAACAACCCTTTAAGGCAGTTAATTAATAATTAATCATCTCCACCCCTCTCCACTGTTATTTTACTTTTTTCTTTGAAAAAAAATATTTTTATTGTGGAAGATTTCAGGCATATACAAAAGTAAATATAACGATGTATCCATCATCGTTCAACAATGATCAGCTCATGGCCAATCTTGTTTCATCCATACTCTCAACATCCCCTCCCTCCACAACCCCCAAGATCAGGACTCTTTTGAAGCAAAGCCCAGGTGTATCAATTTTCACCTGTAAATACTTCCACTTATATATCCCTAAAAGTATCCCCATTTTGCTGTTGGGGAAACTGAGGCAAGAAGAAGTCAAATACCTGATCAAGGTCACTTTGCTGATGGGGTGCAGAGGCTGGATTGACCCCAGTGGTCTGGTTCCAGGGTTTTTGCCATTGGCTATTGTGATACCTCTGGAGTGTGGCATCACTCAGACAACAGTACTACTCAGCCACTCCTTTTCAAAGTTGTCAATTTGCTTCTCAAATTGACAAAGTTGGAATATAAACAGTAGGAGATGAAAGTACTGTTATCAGTGTTAACGTTACTAAAGTTGATAACCAGACTGCAGCTGTACCAGAGAATATCTCTGTTCTTAGGAAATACACACTGAAATATTTAGGGGTAAAGGCCATGTTGTGTGTAATAATGTACCCTAAATGATTCAGGAAAAGTATTAGATAGATATTGGGCACAGGAGAAAAATGATATTGGAAATGAAATAAAATGTTAACCCCATGTTAATCTGGGTAAAGCACACCAAATGGATGTTTTTATGCTATATTTATTTTTGAAACGTTTTTAGGTTTGAAATTACTTTGCCCCAAAAGTTTTAAAATTTAGAAAAAGAGGGACTTCCCTGGAAGTCCAGTGGTTAAGACTCCAGGCTTCCACTCCAGGGGGCACAGGTTCAATCCCTGGTCAGGGAACTAAGATCCCACATGCCATGTGGTGTGGGGAAAAAATTTAAAAATTTAGAAAAAGAATGCATGCTATACATAGCATATGATTCCCTTTAGGTGAACGATTTTTTAAAATCTTATAAAAGGACTTTTATTCAGAATTTATAAAGAACTCTCAAAACTCAGTAATGAGAAAACTTACAACCCAATTTAAAAATGGGCAAACAATTTGAACAGATACTTTTAAGTGAAGTTTTAAAATAGGCAAAAGTACTCTAGATGACAGACGTCAGAATAGTGGTTCCATCTGGTGAGTATCAGCTGGAAAAGGGCAGGGCAGAGCCGTCCTCTGTATATAAAAAAATTCTATATCTATTATGAACATGGCTCATTAAGCTGTATGCTTAAAACCTTTGTGCTTTACTGTATGTAAATTATACCTACAAAAAAATGAAGGCAAAAAAAAAAGTCAAAGGACCAGAACACATTGTCATAGTCATAAAGTCAATTACTATAAAGCAAGGAAAATGAATGAACTACAGTTTTATACAATAAAAAGGATGAGGAAATTCCCTGGCAGCCCCGTGGTTAGGACTCCATGCTCTCACTGCCAAGATCCCAGGTTCAATCCCTGGTTGGGGAACTAAAATCCAAGCCGTGTGACACGGCCAAAAAGTTTAAAAATAAAATAGAATAAAATAAAATTTAAAATGTGTTCTCTTTGACAAAAAAAAAAAAAAAAAAGAATCTCAAAAACATAACTTTGAGCAAAGGAACCAGACACAAAACAATATGTATTACATGTTGCACTTATGAAAAGTCCATAAAAACAGGCATTTAAGTTTGCATGCTTAGGAGGTAAAATGCTAAACACCCTAAAACTCTATGAAAGTCAGGAAAGTGCTTTTCTTTGAGAGGAGAGAGGTACCAGTCATGGGGAGGAGGGGTAGAGGGGCTTCAGGGATGCAGGCTACAGTCTGTCTCTCTTTTTTTTTTTTGCATTACACGGGCCTCTCACTGTCATGGCCTCTCCCGTTGCAGAGCACAGGCTCCAGATGCGCAGACTCAGCAGCCATGGCTCACGGGCCCAGCCACTCCGCGGCATGTGGGATCTTCCTGAACCAGGGCACGAACCCGTGTCCCCTGCATCAGGAGGACTCTCAACCACTGCGCCACCAGGGAAGCCCTACGTTCTGTCTCTTAACCTGGGTTTCACTTTGTAACAATTTATTGAGCAGATACTTGTTGTGTGTACTTGTCATATATACTGAAACAAAATATACATAGTTTTCCATCGCAACTAAATCATGAGATACTAAGAGATAAATTTGATAAAATATGGGTAAGATCCGTACACTGAAAACCACAAAACATTACTCAAGGAAACTGAGTAAGACAATAAATGAGAGATACACCATGTTCAAGAATCAGATGAGTCAAGACTGTTGAGGGACTTCCCTGGTGGCACAGTGGTTAAGAATCCTCCTGCCAATGCAGGGGACACTGGTTCAACTCTGGTCCGGGAAGATCCCACAGGCCGTGGAGCAAATAAGCCCTATGTGCCACAACTACTGAGCCTATGCTCTAGAGCTCACGAGCTGCAGCTACTGAGCCTGCATGCCACAGCTACTGAAGCCTGCATGCCTAGAGCCCGAGTTCCATAACAAGAGAAGCCACTGCAATGAGAAGACCACACACTGCAACAAAGAGTAGCCCCCGCTCTCCGCAACTAGAGAAAGCCCACACGCAGCACCCAATGCAGCCAAAAATAAATAAATAAATTTTTTAAAAGTCTACAAAACAAAACAAAAAAAGGACTTCCCTGGCGGTGGTTAAGTGGTTAAGACTCCACGCTTCCACCACAGGGGCTGCAGCTTTGATCCCTGGTGGGGGAACTAAGATCCCAAGTGACGTTTGACATAATCAAAAAACAAAAAAAGTCTACAAATAACAAATGCTGGAGGGGGTGTGGAGAATGGGGACCCCTCCTACACTGTTGGTGGGAATGTACATTGGTGCAGCCACTATGGAAAATAGTATGGAGGTTCCTCAAAATAAACCCCTAAAAGTAGAGCTGCCATATGATCCAGCAATCCCACTCCTGGGCATATATCTGGAGAAAAGTATAATTCTAAAAGATACATGCACCCCTATGTTCATAGCAGCATTATTTACAATAACCAAGACATGGAAACAACCTAAATGTCCAGACGAATGGATAAAGAAGATGTGGTTCATATAAACAATGGAATATTACTCAGCCATGAAAAAGAATGAAATAATGCCATTTGGGGACTTCCCTGGCAGTCCAAGGGTTAAGACTCCGCACTTCCAATGCAGGGGGCATGGGTTTGATCCCTGATCAGAAAACTAAGATCTCACATGCCATGCGGCCAAAAAGTAAAAAACTTAAAAAAAATAAAATATTAAATAATGCCATTCACAGCAACATGGGTGGAGCTAGAGATTAACATACTGAGTGAAGTAAGTCAGAAACAGAAAGACAAATACCATATAATATCACTTACATGTGGAATCTAAAATATGACACAAATGAACCTATCTACGAAACAGAAACAGACTCACAGACTTCAAGAACAGATTTGTGGTTGTCAAGGGGGAGGGGGGTTGGGGAAGGGAGAACTGGGAGCGTGGGATTAGCAGATGCAAACTATTATATATAGAATGGATAAACAACAAGGTCTTACTGTAGAGCACAGGGAACTATATTCGCTATCCTGTGATAAACCATAATGGAAAAGAATATGAAAAACAATGTGTATATATATATATATATATATATATATATATATATATATATATATATATATATGGAATTAATGTTACTTAAGAAACAGCCAGGGCTTCCCTGGTGGCGCAGTGGTTGAGAGTCTGCCTGCCAATTCAGGGGACAAGGGTTCATGCCCCAGTCCGGGAAGATCCCACATGCTGTGGAGTGCCTAGGCCCGTGAGCTTTGGCCGCTGAGCCTGTGCGTCCGGAGCCTGTGCTCCGCAACGGGAGAGGCCACGGCAGTGAGAGGCCCGCGTACGGCAAAAATAAATAAATAATGTTTTTAAAAAAATTAATCCTGCCTTTTACTTCACGTGATACCCAAAATTAACTTGAAATGGATCAAAGACCTGAAAGTACAAGCAAATAAGAAATATGATATAGCCATATGATTTTGATGCATAAATAGATAACAGTTGACATAGCAAAGATAAAGCAAATAAATACGTATTTTTTCCCATGCAAAACCCTCTTTTTTACTTGATTAGACAAAAAATAAGCTGCATAGGAACAACTTTAAAGTCCAAAGAGACACCAACTTTGTTTTAAGGCTTCAGTAGCTGATACAGCATCTCCTTGCTACCTTCTCCAGCCTTCTCTGTGGACCACAGCAATACATTCGGAAGCCTGTTAGCTAACACTGGAGTTTTGGAACACTTTTCCATTGTTTGTTCACCTGCTCACTGCCTGTCATGCCTGAGGCCTGCTGTATATCCTTTTAAGATTTAAAAGTAAAAATCCAGAGGGGGGGAACAAAACCACCCCAAACAAAAACCCACCTTAGAGGTTTGGGGAAAAACCTTTGCTTCCCTGTTCTCTGCTTAATTGACAGGATCCATGCCACCGCTGCAATGACAATTTTTAAAAGTGTCAAGAGGCAGTCAGCACCCAGGTGGGCTTGCAGCATGGTTTCTGTGGCCCAGACAGTTATTCTGGTGGTGCATATCCCTTATATCAAATCTGCCTTGGACAAATTTTTTTTAAAAAGGAAAGAAAAAAATAAGATATTAAGAATCAAGATCTTCAGCTTAAGAGAAAGTGGGGCAGGGGGTTCCCAAAGTACAGTTTTATTAAAAAAAAAAAAAGGCAAAAGAAATGCTTGATTCTTTCTTTTATTTATCAGTTTTCCAAAAAATGAATTTGTTCCTCAGCATCCTTCAAAAGTGACCCATAAGTTTCTTTTTAGTCTCATGATGATTCCCTCATATGCTTGATCACAGTGAGAGTTTCCTGGTTATGTCAGAATCTAGAGATGAAATACTGACAAGCGCCTAGAAAAGTAAGCAAATGAAAGACAAAGCAGTTATCATCTTTAGGAAAAACATGCCTGTGGGAGAAAGAACACGTAGGTTCTACATGGGTCACTACACGGCCCAGCTAGAAACTCTATTAAACAGTCATAATAATGTAAACACTCAATGTTGATTTAAGTAGAAATGGTGATAAATTCGATTGAGGAACTGAGGAGAGGGGAAGAGGGTGAGTGCAGAAGGGAGTTCTCACCAAAGGCATCCCAGGATTTGGTTCCTGAAGGAATTCTGTAAGAGCCTGAGGTCCCTGGATCAGCTGTGTTCCAGAATGCGAGGCTGAATAATGGCCCCCTTCCCAAAAGATGCCTAGGCCCTCATACTCAGAACATGCTCCCTTACCTGGTGAAAAAGACCTTGCAGGTGTGATTAAATGAAGGATCTTGAGATGGGTAGATTATTCTGGATTACCCTGGTGGCCCATTGTAATCACACGGGTCCTTAGGAGACAGAAGGGTCGGAGTCAGAGAAGGAGACTGTGACAATGGATTGCACGGTGCAGCCATGAGCCAAGGAATGTGCTCAGCCTCTAGATTCTGGAAGAGGCAGGGAACAGAGTCTCCCCTACAGCTTCCCCTAGAGTTTGCAGAAAGAACCAGCTTTGCTGGTTAAAATCAAGACACCTTGATTTTAACCCCGCAAGACTCATTGTATTTTTTTTAATATAAATTTGTTTATTTATTTATTTTTGGCCACGTTGGATCTTCGTTGCTGCGCGTGGGCTTTCTCTAATTGTGGTGAGCGGGGGCTACTCTTCGTTGTGGTGTGCGGGCTTCTCGTTGTGATGGCTTCTCTTGCTGCGGAGCACAGGCTCTAGGCGTGCAAGATCAGCAGTTGTGGCTCACTGGCTGTAGAGCGCAGGCTCAGTAGTTGTGGCGCACGGGCTTAGTTGCTACGCGGCATGTGGGATCTTTCCAGACCAGCACTCGAACCGATGTCCCCTGCATTGGCGGGCAGATTCTTAACCACTGCGGCACCAGGGAAGTCCCTCATTGCATTTTTTTTTAAGCACTATCATTATCCCCATTTTATTTTTTTTAATCTATCAATCTTTTCCTTTTTTTTTTTTTTTTTTTTTTTTGCGTTAGGCGAGCCTCTCACTGCTGTGGCCTCTCCCGCCAAGGAGCACAGGCTCTGGACGCGCAAGCTCAGCGGCCATGGCTCACGGGCCCAGCCGCTCGGCGGCATGTGGGATCTTCCCAGACCGGGGCACGAACCCGTGTGCCCTGCATCGGCAGGCGGACTCTCAACCACTGCGCCACCAGGGAAGCCCAATCTTTTTCTTTTTTATTCTTTTATAGTTATCATTTTTTCGGGGGGGTGGGGGCGGGGCACACCGCGCGGCTTGTGGGATCCTAGTTCCCCGACCAGGGATTGAACCTGTGCCCCCTTCAGTGGAAGAACAGAGTCCTAACCACTGGACCATCAGGGAATTCCCTAAGACTCATTTCAGATGTCTGACTTTCAGAACTCGAAGAGAACAAAATTGTGTTGGTTTAAGCTGCTAAATTTGTTATAATTTGCACCAATAGGAAATTAATACACCCAAGTATCAAGTCCCTCTGAAATGGGACGAAAAGGGGGCCCCATACCTGAATGATCCCCGACCTCAACCTCCTCCCTTCCATATCCCTGCAGTGGCTTTTGTGGCAACAAAGGATTGGGGAGTCCCTCTGGCTTAAACAGCCTGGTCCCCCCAATCAGACCACCTATGTCTCACCTCCGGCTCTTTGCCCAGGCTCTCCCCTCTCCCTGGATTTCCCTCCATGGCTGGATTTAGGGTTCAGTGTAGATCCAGGGTTAAGATTCATTCTGGGGCCTGGATTAGCAGTCAGTTTTTACCCTGGGGTCAGGGCTCTGCCGATGTGGACTCTCCTGGAATGTCCCCTGATAGTGTAAGATTGGCCAGCCCCTGTTCATTGAGGTCCTGGAAGAGAATCCAGGCTCTTATTGCACCTCTTTTGGGCTTCCCTGAAGTCATCTCAGCTCTGCCCCTGCCTCAGGGAGAAATTTCTCAAAAGATTAAGGAACTCAGCTATTGCCTTAGGTGTTTATCTTCAAAAGAAGTTGTGCCACCTTAATGAGCCCTGTGTGCCAAACACTACAGGAAGCATTTTACACCCATTACATCATTTAGTACCTATCCCCAAACCCTATAACAAAGGAAATTTTAGTATACATATTTTAAGATATTGCTAATTTTTCATCCCTATTGTATGCTAATAACTAGGGAGGTTCTAAGATCAAAAGGCAATCAATTCCTTCAATGAGGTAGAGAGATGGTGAGAGTATAAATCCAGATTTCAAGATTCCAAAGATGTATATTTAAGCACTATAATTCTATCCTAGATCTCTAATCTTTTCCATATGATTCTCAAAATATTTCATTACTTTTAACTCTCAGATACCATGACTTTTTTATCCAATTTTTTATCTACCGCTAGTGATTTTCCATCACTGTTTAACCATATGGGGATCTATTTATCTGTGAAGGTCTAAAGCCCTTTGTCTCTCCACTAACATTTTTCATTCCAGTGTATCACTTTATACATAATTTTCATTACACAGTATTTTATTTATATTTACAGTGATTTTAAAGTTAAGTGTGGGAAAAGATTATAGAAGAAACTTTTTATCTGACTTCAAGACATCTGGATGAAACATGTGGACAAGTCAATCCATCAAATTTTTACTACATATTAAAAATGTATGATTGAGGACTTCCCGGTGGCACAGTGGTTAAGAATCCCCCTGCCAATTCAGGGGACACGGGTTCGATCCCTGGTCCGGGAAGATCCCACACGCCACGGAGCAACTAAGCCCGTGCGCCACAACTACCGAAGCCTGCGCGCCTAGAGCCCGCACTCCGCAACAAGAGAAGCCACTGCAATGAGAAGCCCGTGCACCACGGTGAAGAGTAGCCCCCGCTCACCACAACTAGAGAAAGCCCACACGCAGCAATGAAGACCCAATGCAGCCAATAAATAAATAAATAAATTTCAAAAAAAAAATGTATGATTGAATGAAAGCTACACATTTCATTCAGGTATTTAATATCTGTCAGATATAGTGTTTATTAAAATTTACATGCTTTTAAGGTAGGTTCAAGTGAGAGACTGAGTCTGATTACAAAGAAAAATCTAGTTGCTTTCTATAGGTACCAAACCAGTTATTTCCAATGTTTAAATAAGGCTCCCAGAAATGAAATGCTTTCCAATTTTCCTATGTATATTCGGTACTATGATGTACACACATTCCAACCTTCCCTAAGAATGGATAGCTTTTAAAACAAGTGTCTTTTTACTTACCCTTATTTTGATAAATGTCATTTAAGAAAAAGGAAGTGTGAAGGAACACGCTTGAATTTTTCACAATTTCAGAGAAGGACAGAGAAACCGTAGTATGCAGGTGAGTACTTAAGAAATATCTTCAAAAGTGTGAGTTTTCCGTTTGATACAATGCTGCCAAAAAGAAAAAAGCCCAGATTAGGAAAACCTTAGTAGATAATATCAAGAGTGCTTTGTGGGTGTGCAATTTTATTATATTCCTGAGACCCTGGGGCATTATTTTCAAACAGCGCATTTATGGTTATCCCAGATGAGTTAGCAGACAAAGTTCCTTGGGACAGAGTTCTCCATAGGAATGCTCCTTTTGTACAACTAGTTACCTACTGAATTAAGGTTGGTATCAAGTCTCCTCTACTGCTAGATTTGTTTTAAAATAAACTCATTTGTTTTCAAAAAAAAAAGAAGAAGAAGAAGAAAGAAATTGTGCCAAAGGTTTAGATATCAGAATGTCAACAGGGAGAGGTTCCCACCAATGCCTCTGGCTTCCCCCATCACACCCGGCACCTGTTAAGCCTGGATGCTTTGTGTACCTGCCACTCCCTGACTCTGGCGTCATACATACTGAGCAGAATTCTGTTAGTAAAATGAGTCATATTTATTCACAGATACAAGAACTACTTAGGAAAAAACTCATTCATCTTAAGAAATATAATTTTGCTTTTTATAGTTAACAATTGCATATCAACTTATGAAAAGATTTCTGTTTTGCTCACTTGTGTACAAATGAGTTGTATTAAAAACCCAATTCAGGAGGGAAAATGTTAATTGCTTAGAGCCTAATGGTCACAAGAAAAAAATTATTGAATTTCTATTTATTTACATATATTTGTTGGGCATAAATATGATAATATGCCACTAAAAGTCATTTAAGCACAAAAATATATTAGGATAAAATTGTGTGGTGGCAGTGGAATGAAATAGAACTTCAAAGATAAAAAGGAAAATGTTAAATTAAAGAAAAAGATGTTTATGTCTTTTTTTTTCTTATTTCTTTCCTTTAAATGGTTAATAGTGGATCACAGGTCTCAAAGATTCCACTGCACATATTTAAAAGAGTGGCAGGGACGTCCCTGGTGGTCCAGTGGTTAAGACTCCTCACTCCCAATGCAGGGAGCTAAGGTTAATCCAGTAAAGATCCCTCACGCGGCAAGGAAGATCCTGAGTGCGGCAACTAAGACCCAGCCCAGCCAAATAAATACAAAATAAAACAATAAATAAATATATATATTTTAAAAAGAGTGGCATACCTTTTATTTTTAAATGCCAATATTTACAGTACACCAGAAATTGCAACAATTTAAACTTATGAAAAAAAGTTTGCCATCAATTTAAAAATGTTCAGACATAAACTTTTTCAAAATGTTTTATGTGCTACATAAGCAAAGGAGTTAGAAGACTACTGGGACTTCCCTGGTGGAGCTGAGACTTCCCTGGCAGCACAGTGGTTAAGAATCCGCCTGCCAATTCAGGGACACAGGTTCGATCCCTGGTCGGGGAGGATCCCACATGCTATGGAGCAACTGAGTCCGTGCACCACAACTACTGAGCCTGCGCTCTAGAGCCCGTGAGCCACAACGACTGAAGCCCGCGCAGCTAGAGCCCATGCTCCACAACAAGAGAAGCCACCACAGTGAGAAGCCCGGGCGCCGCAATGAACAGTAGCCCCCGCTCGCCGCAACTAGAGAAGACCCAATGCAGCGAAAACTAAATAAATAAAAGAAAATAAATTTTTAAAAAATTAAAACAAACAAAAAAAGACTACTGCTCTTCAGGTAACCGAGAAGGAACTCAGTCAAACTGTGGTACCAAATTCAAGGGTTCACAGAGGAGGATCCCCAAAGCTATGGTCTTTAAAAACACTCAACTTGGGGCTTCCCTGGTGGCGCAGTGGTTGAGAATCTGCCTGCTAATGCAGGGGACACGGGTTCGAGCCCTGGTCTGGGAAGATCCCACATGCCATGCAACTAGGCCCGTGAGCCACAGCTACTGAGCCTGCGCGTCTGGAGCCTGTGCTCCGCAACAAGAGAGGCCGCGATAGTGAGAGGCCCGCGCATCGTGATGAAGAGTGGCCCCCGCTTGCCACAGCTAGAGAAAGCCCTGGCACAGAAATGAAGACCTAACACAGCCAAAAAAATAAATACATTAATTAATTAAAAAAAAAAAAAAAAAAAAAAAACACTCAACCCTGGTCATAAATTTTACAATATTGGTGAAAACTTCCTAGAAAATAGTAAGCTAGGGGGAGTTCCCCGGTGCTCCAGTGGTTAGGACTCTGCACTTTCACTGCTGCGGCCCACACAGTGCAGCCAAAATAAAAGTTAAAAAAATTGTTTTAATAAAAACTTTTAAAAAAGAAAACAGTTAAGTGAGAATGGAAGTATCTCCAGTGATCTCCAAGACTGACACAGAATATTCCAGAAAGATAAATTTTAATGGAAAATCAATATTAGCTACACATCGCTTTTGCAAAGTATTATACAAACGCTGGCAGGGAGTTGGCGGGGTACCTCTCCTCCACCGGCCCGGTGGTGCCGTCTTCCTCTCTCTGGAGCTCCTCACCCTCAATCGTCTTGATTCCCCCTCTAGTCACCTCCAAAAGTAAGGGTTCCAGGGGCTAGGACCCAGGGCTTCTCCTTGTTCTCTCTCCTGGGTGAACCCAGCCGTTCCCAGGACTTCAAATGCACAGGGCTTCTGTCTGCTAAGGACCCCACGCCTATGCCCACTGTGCAGATCTGGCATCTTCTGGCCCCTGCCTGCCCCCTTCCCATCCAGCCACAAGGGCCTTGCTGGGTGTCCATGCTACCTCTCAGGTCTCAGGACAGGCTGATTCCCCACCTGGAATGTTTGCTCCCCTCTTTCCTCCCAAGTCCTTCCTCTCCTTGAGGTGAGACACCAACTCTCCCACACTTGCCCCCCAGCACTCTGCTGGAATCATCATCCACAACCCTGAGTTCCTCTACTCTGAACCTCCCAACATGCTGTTCCCACTGCAGGGAACACTCTTCCCCACGATCTTCCTGTACTCATTCTTCAGAAGCACATATGCAAGACCTCCCTGATACACACTACTCCCAGGCTGGGGCAGGCACGTACTCTGGGTTCCCACAGTCCCCTGTGCCTCCCCTTTCCAGGACCTGACCCCTCTGCCTGTGCTTCCGCCGTCCCAGCGCAGACCACACTGGGCAGTCAATGTGACTGATCTGACTACCCCACTAGAGGCAAAGCTGTCTCTGTCACCACTGTGACCCCAGCATCGCCCAGCTGAGCTTGGCCATGGAGGTAGCTGGCATCAACTCTGGATGTAAAGGGCTGAGGCCAGGGTTTCCTGGGGCCTCCAGCACTAAGAACAGACAGAGGGACCTTCTGCATCCTCGCCCTCTGGATCTTCTCCAGCCACTTCTTATTCGGGAAGCTAGGGTATGTTGAAATAACACAGATTTAAATGCAGGTGGAATTTACTTTAGATTTGGAGACAAAGGGGGAATGTGACATTCCCAAAGTGACACCAGGAGCCAGTGACCTCCTGACCCTGGGCAGGACCTTCTGTCAGCTGTCCAAGGGTGGGTCTCCTTTGGTAAAAAGATAGAAAATAATGGAACCAGTCCAGACCTGTTTGGGCAGCAGAACTGAGAACATGAGAAACCTTAGGTGTTCCCCCAGATTGAGGGCTGGGCCTGGGGGCTGAAATGGGCAGGTCCAGGGTGTGAGGAGCTGAAGGGATTCTTTTCGTGCAGCCTTTGAGATTTCTCTTTTGTTCTTTTTTGGCCACACCACTTGCGGGATCCTATTTCCCCAACCAGGGATCAAACCCGCACCTTCCACAGGGAAAGCACGGGATCCTAACCACTGGACCGCCAGGGAACCCCTAGTCTTTGAGATTTTTAATGAGCTCATAATCATCTACTACTTGTGTAACTGAATTTCTGTGGAAAACGATCACGGAGACAATGGCACTGACTTTGGGCTGCTGTGAGATCAGAGCGCCACGTCTGACACGTTACGCACACCCAGAATGACACAGCAGTGAACTGTAGCGCTCACGCGGCCTGCCCGGATTTGCTTTTAGTCATGCGATGTCTTTAATCCTTCCGGGAAGGTATACTAATATAACGTCCCCATTTTACGGATGAGAAACTGTAATAGAGGGAGGTTATTAGCTCGCCTGACCAAGGTCACACAGCTTCTCGGGGTCGGCGCAGGATTTGAACCCAGGTGGCCACACTTGGCAGGTGGAAAAGGAGGAGGGAAGGGAGGGGGAAGTTTATCCTCCGTCCTTCTCAGGTTCTCGCTCCCTCCAGTCTAAGGTATCCTCCCCCTCTCTGGTCATCTCCCTTCTCTACCCCTCAAGGCCGAAGTCCAGTGACCTGTGGGGCGGAGGGCGCCCCCAGGTGGAAGTCGTGTGTGAGCCACGGAGGGAGCTGGAGGGTTGGAGCGTGGGAGCGAATGGGGGTGAGGCCCCCGGGGTCCTTTCTCGCTCCCTCCAGTCTAAGGTATCCTCCCCCTCTCTGGTCATCTCCCTTCTCTACCCCTCAAGGCCGAAGTCCAGTGACCTGTGGGGCGGAGGGCGCCCCCAGGTGGAAGTCGTGTGTGAGCCACGGAGGGAGCTGGAGGGTTGGAGCGTGGGAGCGAATGGGGGTGAGGCCCTTCCGGGGTCCTACCGGGATATGGAAGGGTGGGCATCAGAGTGGGGCTCACTCCTTCATTTCTTAAACACTTTTTAATTTTTTTTGGCCCCACTGAGCAGCATGCGGGATCTTAGTTCCCCAGCCAGGGATGGAACCCTTGCCCCCTTCAATGGAAGTGTGGAGTCTTAACCACTGGACTGACAGGGAAGTCCCACTCCTTCATTTCTTCATCACAGCCCAGAGCAACCACTCTGTAACAGGCAAGTTGCCGGGTAGGGTTGGAGCAAAACAGTCCTCCCGAACTGAGGTAGGAGAGGGAAGAAACAACCCAAAGCAACAGATACTGATGTGACCCTGAGCAGGTAACCTTGACTTTCTTCTGCCCCAATTTCTTCATCTGATGTAGATGGTATACCAGCTCCTCCCTCAAAGCATTAATAGGGGATAATAGGATTCATGCCTTTTCTAGGAAGACCCCAGGGAGATTCTTTATACCCAGTCTGGGGTGGGAGGTGAGGGGTCTGGGCTAACTATTTACTGAGGATTTAAAGCCCAAGGATTCAGAGGTGAACCAAAAACCCAGCCCCTGCTCTTAGGGCTCACCAAAATGTTCTGTGCAGGCCAAAGAGCAGAGTAGCCCCATTATCACACTTGATGGTGACTATATCCCTGGGAGGTGGGTAAATTATGAGCCCGATTTACAGATAGGGAAAACTGAGAGGTTGAAATAACTTGCTAGAGTTACACAGAGAGCTGCGGCAGTGGCAAGGCAGAGACTTGAATTCAGATAATTCCTGTTCTCAAAAGTTTCCAAACTGGAGGCTCCAGCCCTTCAAAGTTCACACTTGGGCCTCCAACCCCTCTCCCCAAACTTTTCCTATTCCTTTTGAACGCTAAACCATTCAGCACTCCACTCCACACCCTCCCACCC
>NW_006786304.1:3931631-3949259 GCF_000442215.2 Lipotes vexillifer | reverse complement strand
CCCACAGCCCCACCACCCCCATCCCCACCTCACCTCCACTAACTGGCTAAACCACATACTTTCATCAACCAAGTTCTTCCCCTAAGAGAATTCCAAAGTCAGATGCTGAGACTGTACAGTTCCATCCCACTTAACATCTGTGTCTTACTGGCCAGGTGTTGCAGGGTGAGGAAGATGGACCCTGTCCCTGCCCTGGATGCTGTACAGCTCTGGGCTTGGGGCACAACCAGCATCAGAAATTATCAAAGATGGACAATTTAAAGACCCTCTGGCTTCAAGTGGAAGGTGGATGGGAGTCTGCAGGCCTGGATGCCAGGAGCTCTAGGAGGAGACTAGGTTGGACCCAAAGGGAAGATAGGAGGGGGCAGACTGAAACCAAATGTTGCAGGCAGAAGAAACCAGACCCCCATGACTCAGGCATTTGAAATGAGGAAATTCTTAACCAAGAGAAAGATACAGTGCTTTCTGTAAGAGAAATGGAGACATTGTGTCAGAGCCATTCCATGAAATACCTCCCAGAAGTTGAAACAAATGAACCAAAGCTGCATGTACTGGATATGAATGATCCCGAAAACCAAGAAAAAAGGCCAGTTGCAAAAAGATATGTGTATGCTATGTGCTGCCCTGTGTATCAAGTTCTTAAACATGCAAAAGAATACTTTCCCCAAAATTGTGTTGGGTGCACACATATGTAGTAAAAGAATAAAAAGATATGTCAGAATATTAACAGTAAGAGAGTGGCTTCCCTGGGGAAGGGAGGGAGTGGGGTGGGGCGGGGGGGAGGAATATGACATCTGGGAGGAGGGGACACAGGAGACCCCAACTCAGTCCGGAATATTTTCTTTCTCTAAATAAATAAATGGTAAAAATGCTAAGATATAATAAAGATAAGTGTGCAGACACAACTAATTATGACAATTCCTCAAAACCTGTCCTGTCTCTGTATTTGAAATAATTATTTCTAAAACAGAAAGGGAGGGTACGTGGAACCAGATAATAATCAGATACAGTTGTAAATGGAGGGGAGGGAGCAAGAATCTTCACAGGAAAGACCTGCAATTTTATTTTTCTCAGCCTATGGCTGCCTTCCTGATGTGAATTTATGGGGGCAGTGCCTTACTTTTTTTTAAACTCCCCTCCCCCACTACAGTATGATACATAGAAGGTATCAGGAAAAGAGAGGATGGGGTGAGAGTGTTACTGAACCCAACTTGGGTTCACTCGTCCACCATGTAGCAAAGCCAATCTTCTGATACCAGGTTGTGGTGAAGGAAAGTACAGCATTTATTGCAGGGTGCCAAGCAGGGAGAATGGGCAGCTCATGCTCAAAAGACCCAAACTCCCCAATGACATTCAGGGAAGGCTTTTTAAAGGTAACATTTGGGGTGAGGTTGCAGTTTGTGGACTTTCTTCTGATTGGTTGATGGGGAGGTAACAGGATGATGTTTCAGGAATCTTAGTCATCAACCTTCTGGTTCCAACCAGTCTGGGGTCTACTTGCTTGTGGTCCATGTAGTCACCATCCTCCACCTGGGTGGGGTGGAGGGTCTTAGTTTCTGCAGAACAGCTCAAAGATATGTATCAGATTGCTGTGTATACCAGTTGAGGAGGAACTAGAGCTCTGTTTTATCAGTGGAACCAATGAACCATTGTTTAAGCCATCATTACTTTTCTTGCTCAACTGCTCCTCCTTTGCTTCTGCATTCCCTCACTTCCCTAATTAGTAACTGTTTAAGTCTGTTCTCTGGAACTCAGAGAAGGCCTAGGAGACAAAAGCCTTTTTCTACAGACAAGAAAACAGGGACACAAAAGTGTTTTTGTACCCAGGAAGGCCCCACAGGAGCCTGCTCCCTCCTGCTGAGGGGAAGAGGGCTCGGACAAGAAAGGGAATACAGTTTTGGATAGCGAAGTTAATCATAAACTCGGCAGGGGAATGTGGTTTTAGGGGGATTTGGTTTCAAGAGCATGGGATGATGTGGTGAGTGAGAGGTTATATGAGGGGGTGGATGAGGGGATGGATGAGAGATGGGATAAGGGATAGGATGGGGGACAGCAGTAGAAGACCAAACAACATTGCTGCCTGTGGTCTGTGACATAGTCAAGTCCCTCATGTTACTCACAGCCAAGGGTGCTCTTGGAATCTGGGGAAGCCAGATCCAACCAGTCTGGGTAGCAGGAAGCCCAGGGTAGCAGGAAGGAAGCAAGACTTATCTGAAACTTCCCTTTTGCCCAGTTCTGGGTGCTGGGTGGAGTAGCTTTGCAGGAGGGAAGGCAAAGAAACTAAGATAAGCAGAGCTGGGGAAAGAACATTAGCGGGAAGGCGTAGGCCAGAGAGCAGATGGCCATGGCTCATCCCCAGATAGCAAGTCAGGTTCTAGAACTGTAAGGTTAGGAGGATCTCAAGCAAAATAAACCCCCAGCAATTTCCAGAACACACCCACCACTCAGCCTCTGCTGGAACCCTGGGTTTGGCAGCCCCCAGAGTGGTCTTAAAAAATCCATCATAGGACTTCCCTGGTGGCACCCGGGGAAAACAGGCGGATAAGAATCCGCCTGCCAATGCAGGGTACATGGAGTTCAAGCCCTGGTCCGGGAAGATCCCACATGCTGCAGAGCAACTAAGCCCGTCGGCCACAGCCATTGAGCCTGCACTCCAAAGCCCATGTGCCACAACTACTGAGCCTGCATGCTGTGATTTCTGAAGCCCACGTGCCTAGAGCCCATGCTGCGCAACAAGAGAAGCCACCGCGAGGAGAAGCCCGTGCACCACAACGAAGAGTAGCCCCCACTCGCCACAACTAGAGAAAGCCCGTGCACAGCAACGAAGACCCAACGCAGCCAAATAAATAAATTTTTTAATCTTAAAAAAAAAATCCATCATAGAAGGCTAAATTTAAAGTCACCCAGGGGGAAATTCCCTGGCAGTCCAGTGGTTAAGACTCTGCACTTTCACGGCCAGAGCTCAGGTTTGATCCCTGGGCTAGGAGCTAAGATCCCGCAAACCACACAGCATGGCCAAAATATTAATAAAATAACTAAATTAAACGTCACCCAGGTCCTCACCCAGTCCAGATCAGAGGGGGGCTGATGGGAAGTAGCTGGTGAGGGGTCAGCTGTCAGCCACAGAACAAGATGTATGGGCATCTCCCAGCCCAGGGGAGGAGAGGCCAGGATCCACCACAGATAACTCAGTCACTGCAAAATCTATGATAGGAATCTCTGAATCTTTGCTCTTTAGACTGAGAATTTGGGAACCTTTATTGCTCTTTAGATGAATTTGAGAGACTAGCAAACTGTATTCAAATCACTCGTTCAACAAGATATTTATTGAGCACCTACTGTATGCCAGGCACTGGGGGCACATCAGTAAACCAGACAGAAGTCCCTGCCATCATGGAGAGAATATTTTGGTGGGGGAAGGCAGAATGAAAATGTAAATCAATATATAAGATGCGTTCAAGGTAGTGATAAGAGGCTATGAAGAAAATTATGTATTTAACAAACACATTCAAAGCTGACTATATGCCAGGCACTATTATTGTAAGTGCTTAGAAAATATTGATTCATTTAACATTTATTAAATACCTTATTTAATAAATTAAAGCATGGTCTGGGATTGGGAAGGGAGCCAACTCAGCTTGTTTCCTCTGGAAAAGTCTCTTCTGGAGGGGACCAGCCTTTAAGCTGAGCACAGAAAATGAGCCAATCTCAATCTCCAGGCTGAGCATTTCAGGCAGAGAGCTGGTGAAAAGGCCCTGAGGCCAGCTTGGTGTTCAAAACACTGAAAGAAGGCTAGCATGAGCAGAGAGTAGAGTGGGTCAAGATGATGTCAAACTCAGCAGCCAGTGGACAGATCCCCAAAAAGGGCCCTGTAGGCCTCCATGAGGGAATTGAATTTTATTACTACGGTAGAGGGTAGTCTTGTCTTGGAATCTTTAGAATCTTCGGGCCTTCTGCCTTTTCTTATCTGTAGGATTTTGCAATCAAGTTCATCTTAAAACAGTAGACTCTTAGACCTTTGCAATCTTGAAATTTCTATTCTCAGCCAAAACCCTTTCTCTCAAAACATGGCCAGAATGTTCTCTGCAGTCTCCTCGGGCCTTGATTCTAGCGTCTGACATCCCAGGGGCGTCTCCTGAAACCGGAGCGAGATGGGGGGAGGCTGGCCTACAGTTTGTTGCCATGAAGTGGGTGCCAGTTCTTAGTTTCTCCTTTGCATTGTTCTGGAGGGTCTTGGGAGGTCCCAAGTCCAACCTCTAACCTGTCTGTGCACTCAGCTCTTCTCCTGGGGTAGCTAACAGGCATCTCAAACTTCTTTGGGCCAAAAGAGAATTCCTGATTCCGCTCCCTCCTGTAAAACCTGCTTCACCAGTTTTTCACCTCTGTTGGTCCCCATCTCCTTTCCACTTGCTGAGGACAAAAGCAATCTAGGATTATGGAAAACATTTGTTTCACTAGAAAATACATCCTTCGGGGTATTGTCTTTGCAATAGTCCCTGTCCCTCTACTGCAATAGTCTTTTGTTTTGTTTTTTTCATAAACTTATTTATTTATTTTATTTTTGGCTGTGTTGGGTCTTCTTTGCTGCACACAGGCTTTCTCTAGTTGTGGCGAGTGAGCAGGGGCTACTCTTCGTTGTGGTGCGCGGGCTTCTCATTGCGGTGGCTTCTCTTGTTTCAGAGCACGGGCTCTAGCCCCGCGGGCTTCAGCAGTTGTGGTTCGCGGGCTCTAGAGCACAGGCTCAGTAGTTGAGGCTCACGAGCTTAGTTGCTTCACGGCATGTGGGATCTTCCCCGACCAGGGATCGAACCATGACCCCTTCACTGGCAGGCAGATTCTTAACCACTTCGCCACCAGGGAAGCCCCTGCAATAGTCTTTTGTAATACAGTCTCTCCTTACCTCATACCAGAATTACTTGTATTCGACAGAAAAAAACCCGGGTTCCTTCCTCTGCCTTCAAACTCAATTTGTCAGCAAATCCTACTGGCTCTACCTCCAAATAAATCCCAAATGTGTGACGAAAGAAACGGAAGAACAGCTTCAGGGCTAACAGCACATTTTGGCTTCTGTAAGAAAGTTGCTTGCTTGGGGCAGGAAGAACCGGGTTCCTGATTGGCTGATTCAAAATTAAACAGCTCCCTCCCGCCTTGGGAACTTCCCGTCCTGTGAAGGGTATAAAGGCCTTGCCCGACTGTTAGTCGGGGTCTCACTCACTTCTCTCCGAGTGGGACCCTGTCCAGACAGTTTGTGTAAGCTTCTATACTTGTATAAATCCTTTGCTAATCTTTCTACTTGGTGTTGGTGATTCTCGGGTGTCCTTGGTTGGGACACGGGTCGCATTTACTGGGGAACTTGACTCCAGGCGTGTGGCTCCCGGGCCACAACATTTGGGGGCTCGTCCGGGATCGGACAGTGGAGGTTAAAGACCTGAAACAGGGTCCCTCCCTGTCTTTAGACTACTCGAAGTGGAGGTTAAAGACCTGAAACAGGGTCCCTCCTCCGATGCCACCGCCTGCTCCTTCCTCGGGTAAGTTTGCGACCCTTGGCTTGCCGGCAAGAAACTAGGAGACTCCATTAAGGCTTGTCAGACGCGACGTTAAGCCTGGAGTCAGGAGGAGTCACGGGGCGCCGCGATTCCTCCTTGGGAATTCAAAGTCGGTTTCGATATTCTTTTGTCCCGACTTTGAACTGGGATTGTGTCAAAACTTGTTGTTCTCCCCTTCTGTCTTTTGTCACTCGTGTGTGTGCTCTTGCATTTGCTTGGACACTTTGGCTTTGTGCTTGTGCTAAAACCTTTAGCTCAACAGAAATTTAGCAATGGGACAAGGTATGTTCCGGATGCAGACCCCCCTGAGCCTAGTTCTGGACCACTTCAGAGACTTCCGCCAGATCGCCAGGGCATTCGGGGCCTCTGTATCCCCGGAACCCCTCCGCACCTTTTGTGAATTGGAATGGCCAACATTTGAGGTGGGATGGCCATCCGAAGGTACGTTCTTTATTCCGGTTATAGCTGCGGTGGAGGATATTGTCTTTAAGGTACATGATGGTCAGATTCTTTATATTGAGTGTTGGCGGGGTCTCGTGGAGACACC
Organism: Lipotes vexillifer; assembly: GCF_000442215.2. Taxonomy (NCBI): domain Eukaryota; kingdom Metazoa; phylum Chordata; class Mammalia; order Artiodactyla; family Lipotidae; genus Lipotes; species Lipotes vexillifer. Next base: position 3,943,166 of record NW_006786304.1, on the reverse strand, counting down.
ACCTGACTGGCTGAGGCCCTGGTTGCCCCCGCCGGGAGCTACCAACAGAAAGGAAACAAAATCTAAAGATAACATACGTGCAGCCAAGAAGGCGGACGGGAAAAAACCTAATGTTAAAAGCTCTAAGTCCCCTCCCCCTCCTCTTGTAGGGGAGGGAAAGGAAGAAAAAGAAACCCCTCCGCCCGAGGCGTCTGCACCTCCCCCTCCCTATGTCCCTCCCTCGGCGGATACCGGCCCCGAAGACAACATCCTCCCAGGTCGGCCCAGGAGACCGCATACCCGGTCTAGAGATCACTTGACTGAACCGCGACCCACTGCTCTGCCTCTGCGGCAACAAGCACCTAGACCAGGGGAGGCACAGCCTTTTCTTACTTACGCCCCATTCTCCACGACTGATTTATGTAATCGGAAATTACAAAATCCTCCATTTTCTGAGAAACCACAAGCGTTAATATCACTGTTAGAAACTATATTTGTAACTCACCAGCCGACCTGGGATGATTGTCAGCAATTGTTACAGGTTTTGTTTACCACGGAAGAAAGAGAAAAAAAATCATGTGGGGGGCCCGTAAACAGGTACTTGGTCCAGATGGACGGCCCACTGATAAACCCAACCTAATTAAAACCGTGCTCCCTAGTACCCGACCGGAATGGAATCCTAACACGGAGGAGGGACGAGGGGCTTTGGCCCGTTTTCGCCAGACTCTGTTAACAGGACTGCGGGCGGCAGCACGAAGGCCAACTAATATGTCCAAGTTTACAGAGGTGACCCAGGGAGCCACAGAGTCTCCAGCCGCCTTCCTGGAAAGGCTGATGGAGACTTATAGGCTATGGACCCCCATAGACCCTGAGGCACCAGAAAACAGGCGGGCAATTAACTTGGCCTTTGTGACACAGTCGACCCCAGATATCCGAAGGAAATTACAAAAATTAGATGGTTTTGAAGGGAAAAACTTATCTGAATTGGTAGAGATAGCATTAAAAATTTATAATAATAGAGATGAAACTGAGAAGAGACAGTTAAGGCAGGTATCCAAAGTAATGGCGGCAGTCCTAAATGACAAACCTCCCCGAGGGAGGAAAAGGTCTGACTTCCAACCCAAAGGGAGAGGACAAATATCCGGCCCACGAAAGCCCTTAAAGAGGAAACAATGTGCTTATTGTAAAAAGGAAGGACATTGGAAAAAATGAATGTCCCAAACTTCCTACTAAAAAGGAACAACGCGAAAGGGCCCCGAGGTGCTAGAATTAGACTCAGACTGAAGGGGTCAGGGCTTGAGCCCCCCCCACCCCCGAGCCCTTGGTAAACTTAAAAGTGGGGGGAAACCCAAGACGTTCTTAATAGACACAGGGGCCACGTTCTCAGTCCTATGATCAGATTATGGACCGAAACAACCAGAAAAAGCTTTGGTACAGGGGGCCACTGGGACTCAACGCTGTTTTTGGACCACAGACAGGAAGGTCGACTTGGGCAAACAGTCACCCACTCCTTCCTGGTCATACCTGACTGCCCCTATGAAGGACTCTTAAGACGAGATTTGCTACAACATTTACAGACTACCATAAAGTTTGATAAAGGAGGATTTAAATTTGCATTCGGGCCAGACAAGCTTCCCTCCATTATGATCACACTACCCTTGCAGGAGGAAGGACTGCTATTTGAAACAGGAACAAAAGGCCTAATAAGGTTACTACAGGACTTAGGCTATAAACTCTCAATTAAAAAGGCTCAGATTTGTCAAGAACAAGTGAACTATTTAAGGTATATCCTAAAAGGAGGACAGAGATGGCTAGAAAAACCTCACACTCAGGCCATCCTAACCTTGCCAACCCCTGCCACAAAAAGGGAATTGAGAGAATTTTTGGGAGTGACGGGTTGTTGCCGGCTCTGGATGCCCAGATTTGCAGAGCTGGCCAAGCCTCTATACAATGCCCTGAAGGGCGTTGGCCAGAACGGCCCCGAAGCCACCAAGATTAACTGGACTAAGACACAAGGGAAGGCCTTCCAGGACATTAAAAGGGCTCTTATCTCACCTCCTGCTCTGGCACTCCCCAACCCTGATAAACCTTTTGAACTGTTCGTAGATGAACGAACCGGGGTGGCAAGGGGAGTACTAACTCAGAAACTTGGGCCCTGGCAAAGGCCGATAGCCTATCTCTCTAAACAACTGGACCCAGTAGCCTCCGGGTGGCCCTCATGCGTCAGACAAATTGCAGCCACTGCCCTGTTGGTAAAAGATGCTGACAAATTAACCATGGGACAACAATTAACCGTGTTTACTCTGCATGCTGTTAAGACCCTTCTAAACTCCCCTCCTGAACGATGGCTCTCAAACGCACGAATAGAACAAAAACTGAAAATAAAATTTCCGGAACCCACATTGCCGGTAAGTCCCTGCTACTCAGCCAAGGATTTGGACTGGATACAAAAGAAAAGGGGGGGGGCGGTATTAGATAACGAGAAGGAAGGAAAGATATGGATTCAAGACAAAGATCACCAAATTTTTATTCCTGAGAACCTAGGCCTAATGTTGATACGACGCTTGCATGAGGGAACACATCTGGGAGCTACAAAATTACATGAACTGTTAAAAACGCGTTTTCGAATTAACAACCTAAAAGAGAAAGTATTCTCAATCACTAGGCAATGTGTGACTTGTGCACAAGTAAACCAAGGGGCCAACTCGCAACACCAGGAACTGCATCGGTATCGAGGCAACGAGGCAGGCCGCTTTTGGGAAATGGACTTTACAGAAATAAAACCAGGGAAATATGGGTATAAGTTCCTATTAGCAGCAATTGCCACCTTTTCCGGATGGGTGGAAGCCTGGCGGGTGAAACGAGAGACTGCAGCCACAATAGTAAAATGTTACAGGAAATCATCCCTAGATATGGACTGCCGCTCCAGGTAGGGACAGACAACGGACCAGCTTTTACTGCACAAATAACTCAAAAAGTAAGTAAAATACTAGGAATAGATTGGAAATTACATTGTGCATATAGACCTCAAATTTCAGGCCAGATAGAGAGGTTAAATAGGACCTTAAAAGAAACATTAAGTAAATTGGTAGTGGAGACTGGCCAGAACTGGGTAGAAGCCCTTCCAATGGCTCTTTGACGAGTAAGATGTACCCCATATAAGAAGGGTTTTTCCCCGTTTGAGATTATGTTTGGAGCTCCCCCTCCGCTCTTGCCGCGAGTAGGAGAGGAGCTCCACCTGCTGACACAAAGGGAAAATTTAATAAGCTCTCTCTTAGCATTACAGCAGTTCCAGGACCGGGTTAAACCCCTGTTAAAGGATGCATTTTCCTTACCCCCTGCTGTTCCCCATGCTTTCCAGCCTGGAGACTTAGTCTGGGTAAAAAAGCACAACCCCTAGACATTGGAGACTAGGTGGACTGGACCTCATCTGATTGTGTTAAGTCAACCGACTGCTGTTAAAGTCGACGGTGTCCGGACTTGGATTCATCATAGCAGAATAAAGAGAGACAACACCACAGAGGAACCAGAAGAGGACTCCACAGAATGGAAAGCACAGGCTCACCCGCAGGACCCCCTAAAGCTGCGCATTATTCGCAAGTGATTTTGGGCTGGGTTCCTATGTTGCTCTGGGTGGGACAACTGGGGCAAGTGGGAGGATATCCTTTTACATGGACACTAACAGACGGATTGACTGGGCAAACTTTAGCCCAAAACGAAACATACTTGACCAACCCCTGTATGAAATTTGACCTTTGCACGCTCAGGCGATCTAAATGGTAATGGGACCTGCATAATACTCCAGGGATATGTTTTGCCCTCATCACCCTACCATTCTAATTGCAACCAACAGATATTGATGGGCCCGAATATATTCTACATGCCCCTTTGGGAACCTGGTTTGCCTGCACCCACGGTATTACTCCTTGTCTATCCTCTACTGAAATTACTGCCCTGGCTTAAGTAGCATTACAAAATAGGAGAGGGCTAGACCTGTTATTCCTTAAAGAGGGAGGATTATGTGCCGCCTTAGAAGAAACATGCTGCTTCTATGCTAACAAGTCAGGAATGGTCCGAGACTCCTTAGCCCTTGTGAGAAGGAATATCGAGGAACGTGAAAAGAGGAGGACGAATATGGAGCCTTGGTACCAGAGAATGTTCTCGTGGTCACCTTGGCTGACAACCCTCCTCACGGCCTTAGCTGGGCCACTAGCCTTGCTACTTTTGGGACTAATAATCGGACCATGCAGTATTAATGCTATAGTTAAATTTATAAAACAGAGTTAGTGAAGTAAAAATCCTGGCCCTTAGAAGGCATTATGACCTCCTGAATACGGAAGACCAGGAATCAAGGATTTGATTAGTTCCTACAAAAAGGGGGGAATGTGATGAAAGAAACGGAAGAACAGCTTCAGGGCTAACAGCACATTTTGGCTTCTGTAAGAAAAGTTGCTTTGCTTGCTTGCTTGGGGCAGGAAGAACCGGGTTCCTGATTGGCTGATTCAAAATTAAACAGCTCCCTCCCGCCTTGGGAACTTCCCGTCCTGTGAAGGGTATAAAAGCCTCGCCCGACTGTTAGTCGGGGTCTCACTCACTTCTCTCCGAGTGGGACCCTGTCCGGACAGTTTGTGTAAGCTTCTATACATGTATAAATCCTTTGCTAATCTTTCTACTTGGTGTTGGTGATTCTCGGGTGTCCTTGGTTGGGACACGGGTCGCATTTACTGGGGAACTCGACTCCAGGCGTGTGGCTCCCGGACCGCAACAAATGTATCCATTTCTTTCTCTCCCCACTGCTACCCACTCTGCTCCTAGCCATTGTCATCACTTGCCTGGACCTTGCTTGCACTAGGTTCCCAGCTTTTTCTTCCTCTGCTCCCCATGCCCCACATTTCCTTCTTCAGAAGGCAGCCAGAAGGATCTTTTCAAATGCAAAGAGAGGGGAGTTCCCTGGAGGTCTAGTGGTTATGACTCTGCACTTTTCACTGCCAAGGGCCCAGGTTTGATGCCTGCTCAGGGGAACGAAGATCCCACAAGCTGCGCGGCTGAAAAAAAAAAAAAATGCAAAGAGAAAACGAATCTTTGGTGGGGGGCGGAGCGGCATTGATCAGTACAGTGGTGGGAGTTGGGGAATTGACGGGAGAGGTCAGGAGGGAGGTTTCTGGGATGACGGTAACTCTCTGTATCCTTATAGGAGTTTGGGTCACACGGAGGATGTACTTATGTGTCGAAATTTGTGCATTTCATCGTGTGTAAATTTACCCGGGAGGTGGCAAGGAATGACCTGTACACCAATGTTAACTCTAGCAAATGATAGGCATGCTGATGTGTTTAGGAGTGAAGGGTACTGGTGTCTGCAACTGTCTTTGTTTATTTTTAGGGTTTTTTTGACTGCGCTGGGTCTTCGTTGCTGCGCACGGGCTCTCTCTAGTTGCAGTGAGCGGGGGCTACTCTTTGTTGCAGTGCGCGGACTTCTCATTGCGGTGGCTTCCCTTGTTGCAGAGAATGGACTTGGTAGTTGTGGCGCGCGGGCCCAGCCACTCCGCAGCACGTGGGATCTTCCTGGATCAGGGCTCGAACCCGTGTCCCCTGCATTTGCAGGCAGATTCTTAACCACTGCCCCACCAGGAAAGCCCTGCAACTGTCTTTGAAACGCAACAACAACAACAAAAAAAAAGATGAATTGAGACAAGATTAATAGATACATAGCAAAGCAAGGATAGTTAAAATGTTATTGGTGGAAGCTAGATGGTGAATATATAGGTGTCTGGTATGTTTTAAAGGTTTCCTAATAAAATGTTAAATGAAAATGCAAAGCAAACCAGTAACTTCCTGCTAGAAACCCTTCAACTGTTTCCCCTTGCACTAGAAATAAAATGCCAAATCTTTTCCACAACGTCCCTGCTGACCTCGATAGCATCATCGCCTGCATTCAATCTTTGATGCAACAGATATTTATTGAGCATCTACTGTGTGCACGGCACTGCTCTAGATGCTGGGACTACAGCATGGATCTGACATTGTAACCATCTTCTGCCTCAACAAGCCCATTCCCCTGGCAGGCCTTTGCACTTCCTGAAATTATCTTAATTTACAAGTTCATTTGCATGGGGACAAGTGCTCTGAGAGGGCAAGGTCCTCTCTATTACAACTAGATCTCAATAACAATTAATTGGAAGAATATTAGCTTTGCATTTATTTAATGCTTGTTATATATGCACCTGGCCCTGTTTTAATTTATGTACACACGTACCTATCTTTTTTTTTTTTTTTCTTGGCCGCATGGCTTGTGGGATTTTAATTCCCGGACCAGGGATTGAACCCGGGTCCTCGAGAGTTACAGCCCAGAGTCCTAACAACTGGACAGCCAAGGAATTCCCACACATAACTATTTAATTCTGAAACAGATCCCCATTCTTAAAGAAGAATTAACAGAGAAGCTAGGCTGTGAACTCAAGTGGTCTGGCTTCAGACATCATGTTTCTAACCACTATACTATACTGCCAGGTGAATGAATGATTTAGTCATTCATTCAGACCGGTCTGAATTCAAACCCCAACTGTACCGCTTTGTTAGCTGTGTGGCCTAAGACTCTCTGAACCTCAGATCCTTTATTGGTTTTCTGTTTGTCGTGTTAGTTTCAGGTACAGCACAGTGAGTCAGCTATACATACATATATATATATATATATATTCTTTTTTTAAATTAATTTATTTTTGGCTGTGCTGGGTCTTCATTGCTGTGCCGGGGCTTTCCTTAGTTGTGGCGAGTGGGAGCTACTCTTCTTTGCGGTGAGCGGGCTTCTCACTGCGGTGGCTTCTCTTGTTGCGGAGCACGGGCTCTAGGCGGGCGGGCTTCAGCAGTTGTGGCACGCGGGCTCAGTGGTTGCGGCTCGTGGGCCCCAGAGCGCAGGCTGGCCCACGGGCTTTGTTGCTCCGTGGCATGTGGGATCTTCCCACACCAGGGCTCCAACCGTGTCCCCTGCATTGACAGGCGGATTCTTAACCACTGCGCCAGCAGGGAAGTCCCAGATATATATTCCTTTTCAGATTATTTTCCATTACAGGTTATTACAAGCTATCACGTATAGTTCCCTGGGCTGTACATTAAGTCCTTGTGGGTTAGCTATTTTATGTACGGTTCAAGGTTACGTCCCTCCTAGTTCGTGGTGAAGATGTAAGATGTTGGAGGAAATTGGCTTAAAGACCCCACACACGCACGCACACGCGAATGCACACCCGGATAACAGTGAGGAGGATGGTAGGAGTCGGGGAGGGCGGTGCGGGGTCACCTCCAGGCACAGGGTGTGGCCTCCTGGTGGCGGCTAAAGTCTCCGGTTACCAGTACCTCCCCGCCTGCCCACGCCCTACCTGTGGCGCAAAGAGCTGTCTCCGCCCCCTCGAACCTGGGTGACCAGGGAGACTAGCGTTCGAGAGTGTGTCCTGGACTCCCGGCGGCGGCGTTGGTCTGGGAGAAAGAAATCCGGCGGCGGGGAGAGAATCCTGCCCGGAGGCAGGGGGAAAGGCTAGCTGCCCCGCCTCCCTCCGCCAGATTTCTTGGGGGAAGGAGCCGCCCGGCACCCGCCCCCAACTGGCCCAGCCGCGTGGAGCGTCTGGGAGCCCGAGAAGCAGCCGACCTGCCGAGATGGAGGCGGCGGTCACCTGGGCGCTGCTGCTGCTGCTGCTGGCGCTGCTGCTGCTGGCACTGGCGCTGCCTAGGACCCGGACGCAAGGCCACCTGCCCCCTGGGCCCACGCCGTTGCCGCTGCTGGGGAACCTCCTGCAGCTCCGGCCTGGGGAGCTGTACTTGGGGCTCTTACGGGTGAGGGGCCGCGCCGACGCCCTGGCTAGGAGGGAGTGGGAGGGTACCAGGGCCAGGAGAGGGAGGGGACCCCAGGAAGACAAACCACGCAGCGAGGCCCTTAGGTATCCTAAGGGATGCGGATGAAGGGTCCCAGGGCAGAGCTGAGAGAGTTGGGGGAGTCGCAGGGCGAGGGGGTGGGGCACCCCGGCTAGGAGGAGCAGAATCCTGCCCCCCGAATCCTGGAGACGGCGTGAGAGCTGGAAAGCAGGCCCCAGAGGGCCAGGGGTCCCGGGTTAGAGAGACTGGCAGAATCCTCGGAAGGTTGGGAGGGGGGAGGGGGGGCAGGGAACCAAAGGTGAGAGAGACGAGTCCTCAAGCAGAAAAGAAACTGATGGTGTGATGGTGGTGGCTTGACCCAGAGGGCGGGGTAGTGGGGAGATACACGTGAGTATCCTGAGGAGGGGGCAGAGAATAAAAAAAAGAGGGTGTCCCCGGGGGAGTTGGAGGCAGAGGCTGGAGGATTCCAGGAATCTGTCTGCGGAGGCCGATGGGGCTGGGGGGCTGGGGGAGGGGGGGGATAGGCGGAGCTCAGCTAGGAGGGAGGGAGCTGGAAGTTCCTGGGACAGAGAAAGGAAGGAGAGAGACACAGGAGGCTGAGGCAGTCCCCAAACTTTTGGCCGGGGTGGGGGGGGCGGGGGGTAGTGAAAAGAGGCCAGAGGTTCCCCATTCCGGTGTCTTCCAGACATGGCAAGGAGGGGGTAGCGAGCATGGCACCAGTGCTCCGTGGAAGCTGCTCCAGAATTTGAGGATTTAGCAGTGGTTGAAAGGGGTAGTTGGGTTGTTTTTTTTTTTTTTTCCGGGGATGGGGAGATGAGGGATTATGGGAGGCCACAGCTGCAGCTGCCCATTTCTGCTGCTATAGGTCTGTGCTCTGGGAGCAGGGGTGGGTTCTGGGTTGTCCCAGTGTCAGAAGTTAGGGCTCTGCAGGGGGTAAGGGAATGGGGAGCAGAGAGTGTGTTGGGTGAGGGAGTTTGAGGAAGGAGGACTCTTGTGGCGGAGGGGGGTGAAATGCTGGGAGCTTTGGTGCCAAACAGGAACTGAACCTTCCAAAGGGACTGCTTCAGTTTGGGGCGAGGCAGGAGGGGCTCCTCTCAGGTGGCTCATCCAGCGACAGGGCCCGGAATGGACACAAGACTTTAAAAGGCAGTAGACTCCCCCACGTCACTCACCCCTTCTCGGTCCCTGCTCCCAGCTGAGTAAGAAGTATGGACCAGTGTTCACTGTGTACCTGGGACCCTGGCGGCGCGTGGTGGTCCTGGTTGGGCGTGAGGCTGTGCAGGAGGCCCTGAGAGGTCAGGCCGAGGCGTTCAGCGGACGGGGTTTGGTGGCAACACTGAACGGAACCTTTGATGGCCATGGTGAGTCAAAAGGGGAGCTGGAGGCTGCTGGGTCCTTCACTCAGAGCCTGCCACCACTTACTCGTATGTGACCTTCCATGCAGTTCAGTGTCTCTGGGCTTCTTTTCTCATCTAAAATGGGATGACAGTGCCTATTGCGTAGGATTGTACTGAGGATAGCACGAAGTAAGCACTCATTAGTTACCTGGTTGCAGTAGTGTTAGTAATGTTCCAGGCGAAGCCCCAGGGCTGGGCGGAAGAGGGAGAGCATTTGAGGCACTGGGAATTAGTGGACAAACACTCAAAATGTACAAACTATTCTCTGTTAAGACTGAAAGCTGGAAGCCGGTGCTGGGCGCTCCAGGGAACACAGCCTTGAATAAACAGCCTCAGTCCTGCTCCCAGCGCGCATGGGCCAGGAAGAAACAGACCTGTCACTAGACAGTGACAGTCCAGAGAGGAATTGGAGGAGGCGCCTGGCCCAGCCCAGGATGTCTTCCTAAAAGACGGGGTGTCTGAGCTGAGACTCATAGGATGAGTGGGAAGGGTGTTCCAGGCAGAGAGACCAGCACGTACAGAAGCATGGAGGTGAGGGAAGCAGCATTCACTCATCAACTGACAAATTTTCATTACACCTGGCTTGGTACTGGGGACACAGAGGTGACAGGTGTGGTGACATGTCTTACTGTGGGACATGTGGGCTTTGCAATAAGACAATGGAGGGAGAGACTAGATTTCTAAAATGAGAGGTACAGCCTTAAGAGCAGGACACAAGGGACCTTTACTGGCCAGGGGAGCAGAGGGATTTGGAGAGGAGAATGGGAGGAATCAGAGAAGGCTTCCTAGCGGAGTTGACATTTGAACTGAGACCTGAAGGTTGAGGGGAGTTAGTTCAGTGAGGATGAAGAGGTGAGTGATCCAGGCAGAGGGAACAGCCGGGGCAAAGGCCTAGAGGGGGCATCCTGGCACTTTTGAGGAAGTGAGAAAAGGCCAGTGCAATTGAATTAGCAGCAAAGCTGGAGAAGTCTTCGGAGCCTGATCATGCAGGGCCCGAGTCAAGCCAGAGTTTGGACTTTGGGTTTTTCTGGGAAAGGGTAGAGTCAGAGTTAGAAAGAGCCTCTGGTCGCTGTGTGGGAGCCCAGCAAGGGGACTGGGCTGGACCAGGGCTGGGGCTGTTGAGTGGGGGAGGGGAGGTGGTTGGGAGAGGAATGCAGGGCTCTAGCCAGGGGATGGGATGTTGACGAGGAAGAGAGATGCTGAGGCCAGTTTGGGACACAGTGGAGGGATGGGTGGGCAGGGGACATCCAGGAGGAGGCGTCCAGAAAGCCGTTATAGACTGGCATTCTACAAGTGGAAACAGCTCAGACCAGGGAAGGGACTGTCCAGGCCTCTTGGATAAGGAGGAAAACAGTGCAATTCCATCCTCCTCCCTCCCTTTTCAACCTCCAGTTGGCATGGGGCATGGGACCCAATAATACTCCATAAATGTTGGGATGGATGGATGGATGGATGGATGGAAGGGTGGGAGGGTGGGAGGGAGGGAGAAAGAGGAAAGAGGAAGGAATGATAAATGGATGGGTGCGTGAATAGAGGAATAAAAAGATGGCTAGCCATCAGGAAGGAAGAAATCTTCACTCACACTGGTGAATCCCAGAACACAAGGAGCCTGGATAATCCCAGATAGCAACTCCTCAGGAGAAGGTCACCCTCCGATGCAAGGTTAGGCAATTATTGAGCACCTCGTGGGCCCTCCTTCTTGCGCTAGGCTCATGTGGACTCAGGACAGGGCACCTCACTGGCAGGAAGGGAGGAATCCTGGGGAACGGGGGAGGGCTGGTCCCTCCTTGAGTCTAGGCTTCTGCGCAGGGGTTTTCTCCTCTAATGGGGAGCGATGGAGGCAGCTAAGGAAGTTCACCACGCTGGCCCTGCGGGACCTGGGCGTGGGGAGACGAGAAGGTGAGGAGCTGATCCAGGCGGAGGCCCTGTGTCTGGTGGAGGCGCTCCGGAGGACCAAAGGTCAGCAGGGTGCCCGAGTGTGGTAGGGCCTTCCCTCGCGCGGACTGGGCTGGGGACTCCAGTCACTCCACCTCTCTCCTCCTCCACCTTCTGCCTCTGTCCTGCTGTCTCCCTGAGGGTCTCTGTGTCCCTCGTACTGTCACGTCACTCTTTCTGCCTGTCCTCTTTTTTTTTGGCTGTGCAGCATGTGGGATCTTAGTTCCCCCGCCAGGGATCAAACCCGCACCCCCTGCATTGGAAGTGCGGAGTCTTAACCACTGGACCACCAGGGAAGTCCCTATTTTTCTGTTTTTCTCTCCTGTAAGTCTGCCTCTGTCTTTCTCTGTCTCTCTCCGTGTCT
>NW_006786304.1:3928199-3931463 GCF_000442215.2 Lipotes vexillifer | reverse complement strand
CTGTCTGTCTCTGTCTCACTCTCTCTGCCTGTCTCTTTCCGGTCGGGTCTGGCCCCCAACTCCATCTTCGTGGACAGGCTCCGCCCTACATCAGCGCCCCTCTGCCCATCTCCATCACACCCCCCCTCCCTGTCCCCTCCCCCCCAGGATGGCCTTTTGACCCCTCACTGCTGCTGGCCCAGGCCACCTCCAACATCATCTGCTCCCTCGTCTTCCGCCTCCGCTTCCCCTATGACGATGAGGAGTTCCAGGCCGTGGTCCGGGCGGCTAGTGGCATCGTCGTGGGGGTCAGCTCCCCATGGGCCCAGGTAAGGGGGTGGGATCCCTCTCTCTCCAAAGGCTCCTGCCCACCTCTTTCAGGTAACCCCAGAGCGCCCCGTCCACCCGCCCCTCTGCCCTGGTGCAGGGCCAGGCCCCCGTGAAAACGGCTTCCCGTCCCCCTGCAGACCTACGAGATGTTCTCCCGGCTCCTGCAGCACCTCCCGGGCCCCTACACGCAGCTCCTCGGCCAAGTGTGCACTGTGGCTGCCTTCGCCGTCCAGCAGATACAGCGGCACCAGAGGAGCCTGGACGCCTCAGGCCCCGCACGCGACATTGTGGATGCCTTCTTGCTGAAGATGGCAAAGGTGGGGGAAGCTTAGGGTTGGGGGGCCTCCTGGCCAGCCCCTACACCCGGGCATAGCTGGGACACTCTGTCACCCTCCTTCTTTCTCTCTGCACGTCGCTCTGTGAATGTGTGTCTGAGTCACTTGCATCTCTCCTTTTTCTCCTCCCTCCAACCTCAGCCCCCTGCCCAGGCCTCATGCCCAGTGACCTGCCACCGGCAATCCCCACCATAACTTCCCCCAACCCACACAGGAAAGTTCCTATGAATTACAATCATTTACTTATGAAACCTTGCAATGTCTAATTAGACTAATAAAGTCCTCTTTATTAATTATGTGAGAACAATTATCATATGAGAAAATTAGAATTAAGATGACCCCTGTGGAAATAACTCGTTTTGAATTGTACATACTTTGCAATTATGGGAGATATTCAGGGCCACATCCTTTGAATACATGCAGCTGCCCTGTTCACGGAGGGAGAGATTTTTTTCCTTAACTCTGTGGCCCTTTTTCTTGGGGGGGGGGGGCTACCATGTGGCTTGTGGGATCTTAGTTCCCAACCAGAGATTGAACCTGGGCCCTCGGCAGTGAAAGCATGGAGACCTACCACTGGACAAACACAATTCCCGAATTTTTTTTTTAATTTATTTATTTTTGGCTGCATTGGGTCTTCGTTGCCGTGAGCAGGCTTTCTCTAGTTGCAGCGAGTGGAGGCTACTCTTCATTGCGGTGCTTGGGCTTCTCATTGCGGTGGCTTCTCTTGTGGAGCACAGGCTCTAGGTGCATGGGCTTCATTAGTTGTGGCACACGGGCTCAGTAGTTGTGGCTCGCGGGCTCTAGAGCACAGGCTCAGTAGTTGTGGCACATGGGCTTAGTTGCTCCATGGCACGTGGGATCTTCCCGGACCAGGGCTCAAACCCGTGTCCCCTGCATTGGCAGGCAGATTCTTAACCACTGTGCCACCAGGGAAGCCCCCTGAATTTTTTAATTTTTATTTTTTACTGAAGTATAGTTGATTTATAATGTTTCAAATATACAGCAGAGTGATTCGGTTATATATATATATATATATATATATATATATATATATATATATATATATATATGAAACTGAATCATATATATATTCTTTTTCAGATTCTTTTCCATTATAGGTTATTGTAAGACATTATAGTTTCCTGTGCTATACAGTAGGTCCTTGTTTATCTATTTTATATATAGTAGTGTGTATCTGTTAATCTCAAATATAATTAAATCTTTTTAATTTAAGAAATGAAAGGGAATGGGAATTCCCTGGCTATCCAGTGGTTAGGACTCTGTGCTTCCACTGCAGGAGGCCCGGGTTCGATCCCTGGTCAGGAAACTAGGATCCCACAAGCCGTGTGACATGGCCCCCCAAAAAATTTTTTTTAATTTAATTATAGTAAAATACACATAACATAAAACTTACCAACTTAGCCATTTTCAAGTGTACAGTTCAGTGGTGTTAGATATTCACATGACCACCATCCATCTCCAGAACACTTTCAACTTGCAAAACTGAAATTCTATACCCCTTAAACAACAGATCCCTATCCTTCCCTCCCCCAGCCCTCAGCCCCCACCCTCCTACTTCCTTACTCTATGAATTTGCCTACTCTAGGGACCTCATATAAGTGGGATCACACAGTATTTGTCCTTTTGTGGCTTATCTCACTTAGCATAATGTCGTCAAGTTTCATTCACATTGTAGCATGTGACAAGATTTCCTTCCTTTTTAAGGCTGAATCATATTCCACTGTGTGGATATAGCACATTTTCTTTATCCATTCATCTATCAGTGGACACTTGGGGTTGCTTTCACCTTTTGGCTATATGAATAATGCTGCTATGAACATAGGTATACAAATGTTCTTCAAGATCCTGCTTTCTACTCTTCTGGATAAATCCCCAGAAGTGGAACTGCTGGATCACACTGTAAATCTATTTTACTTTTTTGAGGAACCGCTGTACCATTTGCCGTAACAGCTGCACCCTTTTATATACCCCCTTGGCGACAGGGGTTCCGGTTTCTCCATGTCTCCACCAACACTTGTCATTTTCTGTTTGTTTGTTCGTTTTATAGTGGCCACTCTCTTTCATTTTTATTTTTTGTTTTGTTTTGTTTTTGTTTTGTTTTTTTTTTGCTGTACGCGGGCCTCTCACTGTTGTGGCCTCTCCCGTTGCGGAGCACAGGCTCAGCGGCCGTGGCTCATGGGCCCAGCCGCTCCATGGCATATGGGATCTTCCCGGACCGGGGCACGAACCCATGTCCCCTGCATCGGCAGGCAGACTCTCAACCACTGCGCCACCAGGGAAGCCCCTCTCTTTCATTTTTAAAACATTTCACCCCGAGAGAACTAATATCAAGAGCCCACTTCCCAACTTTCTCACACATTTATTTAAACTCCCTGACAAAGTTATAACTTGCTGTGCTGCACCCCAAACTTGGCTGTGCTGGGTCTCTACTGCCCACGGCCTGTGTTCTCTGAGCCCCTCTGCCTGGTTTCCCCCAGGAGAAGCAAGACCCTAACACAGAATTCACTGACAAGAACTTGCTGATGACGGTCATTTATCTGTTGTTCGCCGGGACGGTGACAGTCAGCAACACGATTCGCTACACTCTCCTACTCCTGCT
>NW_006786304.1:3926062-3928189 GCF_000442215.2 Lipotes vexillifer | reverse complement strand
GCTGAAATATCCTCAGGTCCAAGGTAGGAAGCTTCTCCAGCAGCCAGGCCCTGGGAACAGGAGGGAGGGCTCGAGAGGAAGAATGTTTAGGGGAGTGGACAGCCTGAGCCAGAGCCTGGAGGCGAGAATCAGCTGGCATCCGGGGCGTCTGAAAAGCAAGAAGTGTGCAGACTGCCGGCTGCAGTGAGAGGTCTAGTAAAATGAGAAATGAGGCAGGAGGCGTCTCCAGCCTTGCCGCCTTGGTGGTACATTGTGCACCTAATCCTGAGCCATGGGGAGCCATGGAAAGTCATTGAGCAGGGGAGGGCAGGGACAAATGAGCATTTTAGAAAAATCCTTTGGTCTGTCATGAAGAGGTAAGTTGTAGGGTCTGAAAGAGGATGCCAGGAGCCCAGGGCAGAGGACAAGGTAGGGACCTAGGCCGGAGAGAACAAACAGGGCTGGGCCAAGCTGTGGGGAGGAGAGAGGGGTCCAAGTAGGCAGGTGGTGGAGAATGACAAGGGAGGGAGGCATCCAGGGACAGGCCCAGGGCTCTGGCCAGGGGGCTGGTGGACCATGAGGCCATCCTGAGATGGGGACAGAAGGGATAAGGAGCTATTTCAGGGGAGATGCTGAAGCCATCTAGGGACAATTTGAGTGTGAGGGACCTGGAACCACCAGGGGGAGGCGTCCAGAAGGCCACGAGACACCTGCATCAGGACTGGAGATAAGAAACAAATTGGGGTTATCAGGGCACAGGCAAGACCTGAAGCTGTGTTGGTGAGGGAGGGTAAGTGGGTGAGGTAGGGCTGGGAATGTGCCCCAAGGAACTCCAGCATTTCAGGGTCACGCAGCTGCATCCAGTGCTGTCGAGCCAGTGGGGTGGGCCGACCTGGAAGATGGGACCTAGGTGCCTTGGTGGAATCAAGGAGTCAGCTGCTATTTCAGCTCACTAGGTCTCTGTCCTTATCTGGGACATGGGGCTAGATTATGTTCCCCCACCTCACAGGATTGCTATGGGAATTGAAAGAGGAGAGATGTGGGCTTCCTGATGGCGCAGTGGTTGAGAGTCCACCTGCCGATGCAGTGGACACGGGTTCGTGCCCCGGTCCG
The DNA here is from genome assembly GCF_000442215.2 of Lipotes vexillifer. NCBI lineage: Eukaryota > Metazoa > Chordata > Mammalia > Artiodactyla > Lipotidae > Lipotes > Lipotes vexillifer. Next base: position 3,927,097 of record NW_006786304.1, on the reverse strand, counting down.
GGAAGTTCCCACATGCCGCGGAGCGGCTGGGCCCATGAGCCACGGCCGCTGAGCCTGCGCATCCGGAGCCTGTGCTCCGCAACAGGAGAGGCCACAATAGTGAGAGGCCCGCGTACCGTTAAAAAAAAAAAAAGAAAGAGGAGAGATGTGATGCCCACCACACGGGATGTGTGGGACCCCGGGGCTGGAGGACTCTTCCTCCCTGCCCGCCAGCCTCACCCCTAACTACAGCTGCTCAGGAAGATGGAGCGTCCGGGAACTCCCTGGCGGTCCAGTGGCTGGGACTCCGCGTTTTCACTGCCGAGGGCCCGGGTTCAATCCCTGCTTGGAGAACTAAGATCCGTGTGGCACGGCCAAATAAATAAATAAATAAACCTTAAAAAATAAAGAAGATGGGCCATCTGAGGCGGGGCATCGCAGGGCCCCGCCCCATCTTTGACCTCCAGCTCTCTTCTCTTGGGTGCAGAGCGAGTGCAGGCGGAGTTGACGCGGGAGCTGGGGCCCGGCCAGGTGCCAAGCCTGCGGGACCGAGCCCGCCTCCCCTACACGGACGCGGTTCTGCATGAGGCACAGCGGCTGCTGGCGCTTGTACCCATGGGAGTGCCCCGAGCCCTCGTCAAGACCACCCGTTTCCGGGGGTACACCCTGCCCCAGGTGGGTGTGCGGGTCAGCCAGGCCCAGCAGCTGTCTCTGTCTTGGGCCTGAGGGCCTGAGTCCATTGCTGTCTTTGTCTCTTTTTCCGGATCTTGGTCAGTTTGTCTCTCTGCATCTTCTTCCTCTTTCTCTCCTCTCTGGCTGACATCTTCCTCTCTTTTTCTGTGCCCCTGTCTCTGCATCTCTCTTTGTTTCTTTCTGGGTACATTTTTCTTGCCTTTTGACTCTGTCTCTGAGCCTCGGTTTCCCCCATGTGTCCAATGGATCCTAATTCTACCTCCTTCCAATCGTGGTGGGAACAATAAGATAACGTGACAGGCAGGGAAGCAATTTGAGAACTGAGGGCTGCAAACACGATCAGGCTCTCCCTCCTTCCCTACA
>NW_006786304.1:3922111-3926052 GCF_000442215.2 Lipotes vexillifer | reverse complement strand
CTCTCTCTCTCTCTCTCTCTCTCTCTCTCTCTCTCTCTCTCTCTCTCTCTCCCCCCCTCACTCAGTTCCTGCCCCTTCATTCCAGAGCAACTCAGAACCAGCACCACCAGGGGGCGACCTCTCCCTGGAAACCGAAGGTGCCTTCCGGGCAAGCTGCTCCCTCCTTGAGCTTCATTGTAGAATCCAGTTCATAGCAGTTAGAATCCAGTCCTGCTGTTTTCTAGCTGAGACCTTGGGCAAATCACTTCACCCTCTGCACCTCCATCTACGCCTCTTCTTTTTTTTTCTCTTTTAAATTAATTAATTAATTAATTAATATATTTTTGGCTGCGTTGGGTCTCCGTTGCGCGCGGGCTTTTTCTAGTTGCGGCGAGAGCGGGCTACACTTTATTGCGGTGCACGGGCTTCTCATTGCGGTGGCTTCTCTTGTTGCGGAGCCCGGGCTCTAGGTGCGTGAGCTTCAGTAGTTGTGGCATGCAGGCTCAGTAGTTGTGGTGCACGGGCTTAGTTGCTCCGCGGCATGTGGGATCCTCCCGGACCGGGGCACGAACCCGTGTCCCCTGCATCGGCAGGCAGACTCTCAACCACTGCGCCACCAGGGAAGCCCCAAGCAGGTGGATTCTTAACCACTGTGCCACCGGAGAAGTCCCTCCTCTTCTAAATTGGGAGTAATAATAGTATCATCTTGGGATTGTAAGGAATCTGTGAAGTGATGCTTGTAAAACACCGAATGAACTCTTTGTGCAGGGGGTGGGGCTCCTATGTACACCACAGCAGCGACTATTGCTAAAGCAATGACTCTTGCAACAGCAACTACTGATAATGATGATAGCAATAACAGGCATCTGTGATCGAGGATCTGCTCTGTGCCAGGTATTATTCTAAATGCTTTACATGTATTACCTTATTTAATCTTCAGAGCAGCACTGCATCATTATCACACCCATTTTACAAGTGAGGAAACTGAGGCCTTGAAAGGTTAGAAGACTTGGCAAGCTCTCCCAGCCTACAAGCGGTAGGGGCAGGATTTGAACCCAGAGCCTATGCTTTAACCACTGCTATCTGCCTTTCTCTTATTTTAACAACATTAGCGTGACCTTTTCCTGAAGCCTCACTCACCTTCCCAACTCGGAGCCCCATTAGCCAGAATCCCTAACAAAGGAGATCCCTCGCCCTCTCCTTGTACTCCCTACCTTCCTTCACCCTCCAGCACAGTCCTGGGAACATGGGAACTCTGATCTCAGCGGAAGGGGCTGCCCCTCTCCCCAAACCTGGGCGGGGGAAGCCTTCATGGGCAGCCCCCATCCACCCACCCTTCACCTCTAGAAGATCATAGTGTCAGAAAGCCGTCCAAGTGCCTTAGGACAGCCACAGCTGAATCACAACATAGCCCCAAAGTTTAAAAACAAACGTAAAAATAACAAGCTCTGCCATGTCCAAATGTTGCTTTGGGCAAGTTGCTTAAATTCTCTGGGCCTCTGTTTTCCCACTTTTTGTTTGTTTGTTTGTTTTGGCTGCACCACGCGACTTGCAAGATCTTAGTTCCCTGACCAGGGATCAAACCCGTGCCCCCTGTAGTGGGAGCACAGAGTCTTAACCACTAGACCACCAGGGAAGTCCCCCATCTTTTATTTATTTATTTTTTTAATATTCCACGCTGTTGCATCAATGTTAGCCCTATCCTTTAATCCATTTTTACTACCAAGTTACAGACCTGACTGTTCCTAGCACCCTGTTTAACCAGTGGACAGTTATCTTCCCCGCCTTATAAGCAGCCTCTAAGACATTATCTTTCGTTGGTTTGTTTTTTTTAATATTTTATTTATTTATTTATTTATTTATTTGGTTGTGCCGGGTCTTAGTTGCGGCAAGAGGGCGCCTTAGTTGTGGCATGCGAACTCTTAGTTGTGGCATGCATGTGGGATCTAGTTCCCTGGCCAGGGATTGAACCTGAGTCCCCTGCATTGGGAGCTCGGAGTCTTAGCCACTGGACCACCAGGGAAGTCCCTCCCCCATCTTTAAAATGGGATCATGTTACTAACTGTTCCCTAGACTTGTTAAAAAGATTTAGTGAGTTTGTGTGTATGTTTGTGAGTGTGTGTGTGTGAGTATAATACATGTACCTATTACATATGAGGCAATACATATATAATGCTTAATAAAGTGCCTGACACATAATAAGCACTCGATAAACATCGATGCCGCTGTGTTTTGTGAACCGGTTTCCCTAACACACCAGACTCTTGTGCTCTGCCCTCGAGGACTGAAGGCCTGGGGGGTGAGGGATGTTTGTAGTTTTGTTATGATCTCCCCTCAGGGCACGGAGGTCTTCCCCCTCCTTGGTTCCATCCTGCATGACCCCGAGGTCTTCAAACAGCCCGAGGAGTTCAACCCAGGACGATTCCTGGATGCAGACGGAAAGTTCAAAAAGCACGAGGCCTTCCTGCCCTTCTCCTTAGGTATCTGCTGGGTCCGCCCCTGTCCACCCACTGGTCCTCCCACAGGCCTGGGTGTGAGGATGGCTGGCACAGCGCCATCTGTCTCCCCTCCAGGTAAGCGTGTCTGCCTTGGGGAGGGCCTGGCTCGGACCGAGCTCTTCCTCCTGTTCACCGCCATCCTGCAGGCCTTCTCGCTGGGGAACCCGTGCCCACCAGGTGCCCTGAGCCTCCAGCCAGCCGTCAGTGGCCTTTTCAACATCCCCCAAGCCTTCCAGCTGCAATTCCGGCCCCGCTGACCTCCACCCCACCCCACCGTGTGGACCAGATGGAGAAGGGAAACTTGGGAGGTCGTAGCCTTGGCGGTTGCCATGGACATGGCTGTGTCTCCTGAGCCACACGACTACACCACAGGCAGCCACATTCACACACCTGTAGCTGTTTTCTAGAGTCGGTCACACATATATTCAGCCTACACATCCACAGGGTCATCAGCCCACGCAACCACACACCCAGACACACCCACGAGGGCCACAAGGCAACTCAGCCACGCAGCTTTCTACTGACAAATTTAGTCCATCTGGAATCACAACCACATGCCCGGATAACCCACCAACTCATACACAGCACAGCTCCCCCGGACCCACAACCCACGCGTGGGGATTCAGCTGCCGCCTTCACAAGCCACGGCAACAGCCACAGTGTTTGCAGCCCACGTGCCCTCTTAACTCATCAAACTTACCAGGGCCACCATCTCTGGGAGCCTAGAGCAGAGAACATGCCCCATGCCAGCTCATGTCACCACACAGAGACCATCTCTGTCCTCAGCCCTCAAGTGACCGTACCGCTATCCAGGCATAAGACTGTCGTCATCCACATGCCCCCAACCACTGAACCACACAGCCAGCCCATGTGGGACACCCGCCCGCCTCCGGGGTATCTTCCTGCTAAGATATGCGACTCCTGCGGAGGCCCAGCCCTGGCCTCCTCCGCACCTTCAGCCCTCAAGGGCACCCCTTTCCAGGCAGCCTTATCCCCCAAATGCTCCCAAATACAGACACACCCCAGTGTGCAATTGTGCACAAGCCTGGGGACAAAGTAAACTTGGACATACGTGGAAACTCAGAGCGGGAACACACACACACACACACACACACACACACACACACTCCAGCTTATATAACCATGTTGAAAACCTCCCCTGCTCCCCCCACCCGCCTCCAGTTAGACCCAGTGGATGGAGCCAGATTCCAACTCCCCGTTTCAGAAAAGAGGCCAGGTCTGACGTCCTTGTGACTTGAAGGTCCCCGTTTTGCAATAAAAGTTTGTCTCTGGCCCAGGGCAGGGCCTAGTATGTGTGTGACAGTGTCCATCATTGTGAGTAAGGAGTGGGGATGGGGGGGGTCCACCCCTCCCTGGAGGCTAGGCGGGAACCGAAAAACATGGCCCCCGCCTACCCTGGCTGTTGACATCAGTAGCAGATGTGGAGGTGGCGGGCCGGTGGGG
>NW_006786304.1:3915449-3922077 GCF_000442215.2 Lipotes vexillifer | reverse complement strand
TTCCGATCTGGGGGGGGTGCGGGGAGGGGGAGCTGTCCTGGGCCTCACTTCCGGTGAGGCTGATGTTGGGGGGTAGGCAAACTGCAGGCCTAGGGCAGGGGGTGGGAGGCGTGCGGGTAGGGGAGTTGGGGGGCCTCAGTTAGGGAAAAACGGAAGGTGACCGCTTCCCACCCTGGGCACCCTCCCAAACTGAAAGCAGACGCCGAAACACAAACCCTACCCTCACTCTGGCCTCTCCTGCCACCATTTCCCTCCTCCCTTCTCTTCACTAGAGAGCCAGAAGTATCTTTTTCTTTGTCAATTATCTAATAAGGAAGTCTTCAAACACACAACAGTAGAGAGAATAGTACAATGAACCCGTGGGCCCATGACCGGGCCTCACTTGATAATCATCAACTTTCGGCTAATTTTATTTCATCTATCACTCTCTTACAGTGATTTTAAAGCAAATCTCAGAAAATAATTGAATACACATTTCTAATAGTAAAGGACATTTTTCCCCCCAAAATTTTATTATGACAATTTTCAAACATACAGCACAGTTGAGGGGATTATATGGGAATATCCATGGGCTACCGCCTAGGCTCTCCCACTTCGGTTGCCATGCTGCATTAGCACATTTCTTTCCACCTGCCCAGCCGGCTCATTTTTTCAGGCATTTCAGAATAAATTGCAGGGAACTCCCTGGCTGTCCAGTGCTTAGGACTCCGCACTTCCACTGTGGAGGCGCAGGTTCGATCTCTGATCAGGCAACTAAGATCCTGCGTGCCATGCTGCATGGCCGAAAACAAACAAAAAAATAAATTGCAGACATCGACCTCTGAATGCTTCAGCAATGCATAGATCGTTAGCTAAAGTTTCCTTTTTTTAAAAAAAATTTTCCATGATGTTATCACTTTATTTTTTGGCTTAAATTCTACAGAGGTAGCACAAAACAGTGATATGATGGAAAATAGAAAGATGCGATGGGGATCAGATCCTAACTTTGCCACTTTCTAGTTGATGACACCTTCACTGAGGATTTAGCATCTAAAAGACTTGCCAAACTTAAAAGAAGAGATGTGAAAAATTCTGGAACTTAATAGGAACAAAATACATGCTAAGTTCTTGGATTTATTATTACTACTTTTTATGTCAGTGTGATATGAAAAGGAATGAATGAGGTTTGAGGTTTCCTCCTTTTAAATTAAGGCAATGACTTGCTTTCCTTTGCACTCAAAATTCACATTCAGGGAACTTTGGGATCAGAAATACCAGCAAATTCATTTATTTGAGGAAGGATGAACCTGGCACTGCATCAATATGAAAGTTGACATGAATTATGATGATTCCAGTAGCAGGCAAAAGAAAAACAAAAACTCAAAATGTCTTAAACAATAATTATTGGACCCCAAAGTAAAAGTATTTACAATCAGTGTGGTGTTCAGTTTGGTTTTTTGGGGGGGGGGTGTAAAATATACATAACATAATATTTATCATTTTCACCACTTGTAAGTGTACGATTCAGTGGCATTAAATATATTCACAATGTATAGCCATCACACTATCTATACCCAAAACTTTCATTATGCCCAACAAAGACTCCTAACTTATTAAGAAAATAACTCCCCTTTAAAATCCACTCTTTTTTTTTTTTTTTTTTTTTTTTGGCCACATGGCTTGCAGGATCTTAGTTCCCTGACTGAACCCAGGCCCACAGCAGTGAAAGCGTGGAGTCCTAACCACTGGACAACCAGGAAATTCCCTAAAATCCACTTTTTAAGAGTCACAACTGGTCTTCGCTGGTGGCGCAGTGGTTGAGAGTCCGCCTGCCGATGCAGGGGACACGGGTTCGTGCCACGGTCCGGGAAGATCCCACATGCCACGGAGTGGCTAGGCCTGTGAGCCATGGCCGCTGAGCCTGGGCGTCCGGAGCCTGTGATCCGCAACTGGAGAGGCCACAACAGTGAGAGGCCCGCGTACCGCCAAAAAACAAAACAAAACAAAACAAAAACAAATCAAATCAGGTCTCTCCCCTGCTCTGCCCCCCAGTGGGGAACACTTGTGCACCGTTGGTGGGAATGTAAATTGGTGCAGCCACTATGGAAAACAATATGGAGGTTCCTCAAAAAATTAAAAATAGAATTGTCATAAGATCCAGCAGTCCCACTTCTTGGTATATATCCAAAGGAAACAAAATCAGTATCCCAAAAGAGATATCTGCACCCCTGTGTCCATGGCAGCGTTATTCACAACAGCCAAGATATAGAAGCAATCTAAGTGTCAGCAGATGAGTGGATAAAGAAAATGTGACAGGCTTCCCTGGTGGTACAGTGGTTAGGAATCCGCCTGCCAATGCAGGTGACATGGGTTCAAGCCCTGGTCCAGGAGGATCCCACATGCCACGGAGCAGCTAAGCCTGTGTGCCACAACTACTGAGCCTGCGCTCTAGAGCCCACGAGCCTCAGCTACTGAAGCCCATGTGCCTAGAGCCCATGCTCCGCCCAACAAGAGAAGCCACTGCAATGAGAAGACTGCACACCACAACAAAGAGTAGCCCCCGCTCGCCGCAACTAGGGAAAGCCCACGTGCAGCAACGAAGACCCAATGCAGCCAAAATTTTAAAAAAAAATTAAACAAAAAGAAAATGTGATACAGATATATAACAGAATATTATTCAGCCATAAAAATGAAGGAAATCCTGCCATTTGTGACAAACATGGATGGACCTTGAAGTCATTATGCTAAGTGAAATAAGTCAGACAGAGGAAGACAAATACTGTATGATATCACTTATATGTGGAATCTAAAAAAGCTGAATTCATAGAAACAGAGAGATGTCATGTAGCATGGTGACTATAGTTAAGAAAACTGTAGTATACATTTGAAAGTTGCTAAGAGAGTAGATCTTAAAAGTTTCATAACAAAAAAAAACTGTAACTGCATAGTGATGGATGTTAACTAGACTTACTGTGGTGGCCATTTCACAACATATACAAATATAGAATCACTGTGTACATCTGAAACTAATATAGTGTTATATGTCAATTGTCTCGCAATAAAAATTAATTAATAATTACTTAATTAAGTAAAAGAATTGTTGTTGCCAGAGGCTGGGGGTGGGGGAGAAATGGGGAGATGTTGATCAAAGGGTACAGATTTTCAGTTACAAGATTAATAAGTTCTGGGGACCTAACGTACAGCATGGTGACTATAGCTAATACTGTATTGTATACTTGAAATTTACTAAGAGAGTATATCTTAAATGTTCTCACTATACACACCAAAAAATGGGAACTATGTGAGGTAATGGATGGATTAATTAACTTTATTGTGGTAATCCCTTTGCAATATATACATGTAGTAAATCATGTTGTACACCTTAAATTTATTTATTTATTTATGTATCTATCTATCTATCTATTTATTTATTTATTTTGCCATGCCGCATGGCTTGTGGGATCTTAGTTCCCCAGTTCCCCAACCAGGGATCGAACCTGGGCCTTCAGCAGCGAAAGGGCCAAGTCCTAACCACTGGACCGCCGGGGAATTCCCCATTAAATTTATACCCTTTGGCCAATTATCCCTCAGTAAAGCTGGGTGGGGGGAATAGCCCCTTAGTGCATTCTGTCATATTTAGAATAAAAGCCAAAGTCCTCCTCCCCAGGCCAATGCCCTTCCTGATCTCACCTACTCCCTGACCCCCAAACATTCCAGCCACACGGGTCTTCTCCTTGAAGTTCCCTGCAGGCCTGCCCCCAGGCCTTTGCACTGGCTGTTCCCTCTGCCTGGAATGCCCTTTCCTATATGACTCACTTGCTAATTTACTTCAGAACTTGATCATAACCTCAGAGAGGACTTCCCTGACTACTTTCTCTGAAATGGCACTCCCCCCGCTCCCCTTGATATCCCTTCCCCAGCTTTATTTTTATTCACTTCCCGTGTTGCAATCTGATAAATATTTCTCTGGCTGTTCTCCCTCTTCCACTTGGAATATGAGCTCCATGAGGGCAGTCTTGCTCACTGTGGAATCCCCGCCTCTGGCACAGGGAACATTTCTATCCACCTGTCCATCTCACCTTTTTTTCTTTTTTTTTGGCCACGCCCCACGACTTGCAGGATCTTAGTTCCCTGACCAGGGATCGGAACGTGCACCTTCAGCAGTTCAGCAATGAAAGCACCGAGTCCTAACCACTGGACCGCCAGGGAATTCCCGCATCTCATTTTTAAAATGCATTTGAGGGACTTCCCTGGTGGTCCAGTCGTTTAAAAGACTCCGTGCTTCCACTGTAGGGCTAGGGTTCCATCCCTGGTGGGGGAATTAAGATCTCACATGCCGCACAGTGGGACCATAATAAAATAAAAAATAAAATAAAAATACTATGTATAAAAAAATAAATAAAATGCATTTGAAAGCCAATTGCAAACACATATTTGACACTCAGCAAATAGTTCTTGAAAGAATGAACACAGATTCAAGTTGGCCACGCACACAGCTGGGTCCACCGTGTCCTAGGTGTGTAGGGCCACCCAGCGTATTCAAACAAGTGGGCAGATCTTTGCACATATTTGCATCCCCCCAAAATGCCACAATAATTAACTGGCCCCTTTATGAAAGGTCTTTTACATGGTGGTGCGGACACAGTGGTACCAAAGATATACCCAGTGCCTACACTCCCAGAGCCCACAGACCATGAGACACACAGTCACACCAATAAATATATTGTGACAACCCAAGCCAAAGAAAAGGACAAAGTGTTAGGAGTGAACAACACAGGGACCTAGAGTTGACTGGGAAGGACCAGGCAGTGATGCCAAGGAGAAGGGACAATTGAGATGAGGCTGAGGGGTGTGTAGGAGTTGGGGGCACAGAGCTGCAGGAGGAGGCCCTAAAGCTTGTGAACAAGAGAAAGGAGCCAGGTGGACATGAGGGGTCAAGGCAAGCAGTTTGGGGGTTTATCTTGGAAGGTTTGGGGCAAAGGTGGAAAAGGGTTTGATTTGATTGAGAGACATTCTTCTTGCTGTTGACAGGTTAGAGGGAGAGAGAGTGGAGGCCAGGAGACCAGGGAGGAGGCCAGAGCAGGGGTCCAGGTGGGAGAAGATGGGGCTGGACCAGGGTGAGACCATGGGGAGGACAGCAAGGCCAGGCAGGAGAAAGGTTTGTGGAGCTAAATCGAATCCTCCTTGGCACTTGGAAACTTATTGAGGGTGGGGGCTGTCCAAGAGGACCCTGAGGGTCGGGCTTGGGTGGCAGAATAGATGCTGAGGCTGTCACTGAAATGGGACACAAATGACACAGCTCAGGAAAGTTGATGGGGAAGAGCTCTGAGTGCCAGGTTGTGGAGCCGGGAGCTCGCCCTGAGGGCAGTGGGGAGCCAAGGTTAAGCAGGGAGGGGACAGGGTCAGGTTTGAGTTTCAGAAACATCCCTCTGCTTATGAATGGGAGAGGGGTTGGAGGGAGTAAGAGTGGAGGCAAGGAGGCCTGGGGGGAAGCCAGGGAGGAGGCCAAGGCAGGGTCCTGGTGGGAAAGGATGGGGCTGGACTCCTCGGAGTGAGAAGAGGCAGGTGGGAGAGACATCGGGAGGCTGAAAGGAGAGGAGTTTATAAGGAGCTGTAGGGATGCCAGTACACAAACAGAACAGCCAAGAGCAGAGAGATGGGTGCCCAGCCCCCTCCTACACAGACACTCAGGCTTGCAGAGACCCCCACCCACCCCCCGCACCTCCACCACGTGCAAAACACATGGTGGGAAGTAAATGGACAAGCAGGAGAACCAACACACAGGCCCTGGATCTACAAGGATCAGGATACACAATCCACCAGAGGGAGACAGCAATGCAAGTGCACAGAGAGACATACAGATGAGATGCAAAAAATCAAGGGCACCTTGTCAGCTGTCGTCACCACGTGCAAAAAACTGCACGTGCACTGTCCCAGGACAGTCCCAGGACAGCTTCCCCGTAGCCTGCTAAGTGGGTTCTACTGCTATTCCCACCTTACAGATGGACAAAGCGAGGCTCAGGGAGGCCAGTCACTTGTAAGGTCACAGGGTTAGTGGTAGAGGCGGGATTCCCACCCAGGTCTTTGGGCACCCCTGTGAGTGCCCATCCACTGATGTCCTGTTTCCGTGCCCATGTGGATCTCTTTTGTATGAGGATCCACGTCTCCCCAAGTCTTCCCCCAGGGAAGACTCCCCTTTCTGGTCTCGGAGGTTTCTCCAGGAATGGAGGAGCCCCTGACCTGGCTTGTCTGAGTGGGGGCCGGTGGCGTGCCCCTGCATGTCTCCTGTCCCAGCCTCTGTGTATGGATGACATCTGTGAGTGTGTGTGTGTGTCCTTGTCTGAGGAGCTGTGAGTGAGAGGGGGAGTGCCTGGCTGGGCTGGGCTGGGGGTGGAGGCAGGGGAGGGGGGCGTCGCGGAGGGGAGCAGAGTTCTGGAGGAATGTTTACCAGACACTGAGAGAGCCCAGAGGGACAGCGCCCAGAGCCGGGATAGGGAGACGCACAGCTTCCCTGCTTCGTTGGCCCACGATTAGGGGCGTAGCCACCTGGGGCCCCCTTCCCCCTCCCCAGCCTCCCTCCAGGGCCCCTTTAAGACAGAGCTGGTCCTCTTCTCTCCGCGTTAACCCCTGGAAGTCCAGGGCCCCTTGG
>NW_006786304.1:3909841-3915189 GCF_000442215.2 Lipotes vexillifer | reverse complement strand
AAATCCGGGGAGCCCGGAGCTGGGGGGAGGGCCGGGCACAACCCGGCCCTGCCCCCTCCCCCGCGGGGTGCCCAGCAACTTCTGAGGAAAGTTTGGCATTGATTGCGTGGTGCCCCGAGGATGGGCAGGGTCCTGCTGTCCTGGTGCTGGGCGCTGTGCTGCTGGGGGTGCGTGGCTCCCGAGGGTGAGTGATGGGGGGGCTGGGGGAGGAGGGAAGGAAGAGGGATGGCTGGCAGGTGTTCGAGGGGAGTGAGTCGGGAGTCCTGGTCTGGCTCAGGGAGTTTTCTTGGGACAACAGAGGGGGAGGGTATACACAGAGACAAACCAAGAGAGGGAAGGAAAAAGGGACTCGAGAGAGCAGAAGGGCAAGAAACAGAAACTAAGAGGGTCAGAGATGGGAAGAGATGGACACAGACAGACAGACACGAGAAGCTGAGGGCAAGGGTAGGGGCTGGACTTGAGTTGGGGGCCTTGGGGAGAGGGGCTGAGCTGGGGTCTGCCCGGAAAGGAATCTTCCAGAAAGGACCCCTAAGTCAGGCAGCGGGATGAGGGGGCTCCAGAGCCCCAGGGGAAGTCCCTCGTCACTGTCATCCCCACTTCTCCTTACCCCATGGCTTTTTGTCTGCGCGTTCCACCTCTGGGGCCAGGGGCTCTGCCTCCAATCCTACCATCTCTGTGGGTCTCCATTTCTCTTTCTCTCTCCAGTCTCTGTCTTTATCTCTCCCTGTGCCCTAAGTGTCTCTATCACTGTCTCTGTCAGTCTGTTTTTGTCTCTTTCTTTCCATTTCCCTCTGTGTGTCTCTCCTACCACTTTTTCCCCTCTTGGGTGTCTCTCTCCATCCCTTATCCTCTGTCGCTCCGGGTCTCTGTCCCGCTCTGTCTGCCTGACTTTCTCTGGTTCCTCTCTCTCTCTCTCCTCTCCCTCCCATTCTCTTCTCTTCCCCACCATCCACCAGCCTAATCTGTCAAGTCTCTAGAGACCCTAAGGGAGGGCAGGCCAGCCGGGCAGTCAGGGCGTGGGAGGCTGCCAGATCCCAGGCCTACTCCCAACGGACGGAGGCTGGAGGCCGGACCCCAGTCCCCTGGGAAGGCTCCCATCTTCCCCTCAAAGCCTCCACCCTCCACGCCCCCTGCTGAGGTCACTCTGCAACTATGTGGGCCTAAGGGCCTGGCGGGGTCCTGGCAGCAGGCAGGCCGCACGGGTGGAACCCGAGGAGTCGGAGGGGAGCAGGGTTTCCTGAGTGAACTCTTCCCCATCTCTCTGCAGGCCCACAGGCTGAGGGGCACCCCTTCGTGGGGAGTCCAGGGAACATCACTGGTGCCCGAGGACTCATGGGGGCCCTTCGGTGTGAGCTCCAGGTTCAGGGGGAGCCCCCTGAGGTGACCTGGCTTCGGGATGGACAGGTCCTAGAGCTGGCAGACAGCACCCAGACCCAGGTGCCCCTGGGCGAAGACGGGCAGGATGACTGGAAAGTGGTCAGCCAACTCAGGTGCCCAGCCTCCCCTAACCAGACATGACCCGCATCCCTCCTGACCCCTGTGTCCCCATCTCCATCACATGGTGGCTGCAGAGTCACTCGCAGGAACCCACCTGGGTTGGACCCCAGTGTGGCCACTCGCTAGCTGCATGGCTTTGAGCATGTGACATAACTAACCCTGGCTTTCACTTTCCTCTTCTGTAAAATGAGTTAATAATAGTACCCACTTATTCAGTCTTACGAGTTTCCAGCCCAGACTCTCCTCTTTCAGTTCTGAGGACCCCCTCCCCCGGTGCAGCTTTGACCCTGAACCTCTCTGTCCCTCCTTTTGCCCTGTCAGAATCTCGTCCCTGCAGCTCTCAGACGCTGGATGGTACCAGTGTGCCGTGGTCCTGGACAGAAAGACCTTCGTGTCCCAGCCTGGCTACGTCGGGCTGGAGGGTGAGCCCTGGGCTCAGAGGTCGTGGGAGACCAAGAATCCTGAGGGGTCAGAGGGTGCTGGAGGATTCACGGCGTGCATTGGGGACGTACAACCTAAGAATGTCAGAGATCTTGGAGGGTCAGGCAGCTGGAGGGGTCTATAAATTATTGGGGGCAGGCCTGCACAAGATTATATGTTTTGGGCAGGGGGGTAGATATCTTTGGGGCTGTCAGCTGTCCTGAGGTCACACATGGTTGGGGCAGGACATTCGGGGGTCAGATCAAGGATCTGAGCTCAGCACAACTTAACCCTCTCCCTCACCCCCCAGGGGCCTCACTTTCCTCATAGATAAAGTGGCATGAAGAGCAGGAAGGAGTAAGACATTCTGGAAAAGAGACATGAGAGGCTCAGATGTCCTGGAGCTCAGACATTGGTGGGGAGAGTCAGATATTGGGATCATGTTTCCTGGGGGTAGAGGTGTCCTGAGGGGTCAGACATAGGGGTCAAAGACCCTGCATCCTACAACATCCTAGTGGTGAGTCAGACACCTAGGGGGCTCAGAGGGACCCCAGCCTTCACCACTGCCCCCCCCCAGGTCTGCCTTACTTCCTGGAGGAGCCTGAGGACAGGACTGTGGCTGCCAACACTCCCTTCAACCTGAGCTGCCGGGCCCAGGGACCCCCAGAGCCCGTGGACCTACTCTGGCTCCAGGATGCTGTCTCCCTAGCTGCAACCGTGGACCACAGTGCCCAGCACACACTCCGTGTGCCAGGTGAGTCCAGGGGTGTGGTCAGCTCAGTGTAGAGGGCCGGGCAGGATGGAAGTGGGGAGCCCTTCATGCCTCTGTGTGAGGGTCTGCTCATCTCTCTGCCCTTCTCCGTCTGTCTCTGTCTCTGAGTCTCCCTCTAGTTTTTTCTCTTTGTCTCTGAGTGTCTCTGTCTCTGCATGTCGGTCCCCATCTATCTCGTTTCCCTCTGTATGTTTTCTTTCTGTCTCTGTTCTCCATCTCTCTCTGTTGCTCTGTGTGTCTGTCTCCCCGTCTCTCTGCTCTTTCCCCCTCCATTCATGCCAGCCTCTCTGCAGAGAATTCTTTGTCCTGGGTTTCCTCTGAGCTGCTCCATGGCCAAGTGTGTGGGGGTCTGATGTCCCTTGTGTCAGGCCTTGACCCTAAGCAGGGCACCGGAATCAACTGGGCCTTCCTCTCGCCTAGCTCCTTACAGAAGTAACCCAAGATGAAGAGAGACACGACGGGTCTGAGTGACAGGAGAAACCCTCCCAGCCTCAGGGTGACCATCCCCTTCCACACCTCACAGATGGGGCAGGACCTAGCTTGGGGTCACACAAGTTGGGGGACCCTGAGCACAGGGGGTTCCCCTCACTGAGGAAGGAGAGGCAGAGGAACACAGATGGGGGAGGCTGAGTCAGTCAGAGGGAGGCGGCTGGACCTTGGAGGGCATCGGCTTCCAGCATCCCCAACCTGCTGCTTCCATCTGCTGGCATGGGGAGGGGACTCCTGACGGAGGGTCTCTTGGGGTGGAAGGAGGTGCCCACATTCCCAGCATTCCGGGGGCCCTGAGTGTAGGAGGAAGCAGGGGTGAGCGTGCCGGCCTCCAGAGGGGTGACTCAGGCCCACAGCTCTGGGGCCTGAGTCAGCCTGGCAGGACCCGGGCAAAGGGGAGGGAGAGGGGGATGGTTCCCCCACCCCATCCCAGGAAGAGGGAGAAGTGGGGGATGCAGGTGGGAGAGGATCTGTGTGTGTATCAGCGTGTGAGGGAGCTGCCAGGTGGGGATCTCTGTGTGTGTCTCTGTGTGGGGGGCGGGGTGGGAGGTCTGGGTGTGTCCCTGTCCCTCTCGATCTGTGTCTCAGTGCATCTACCTGTTTGTATGAGGGTGAACCTTAGTGAGGGCTGCCTTCTGTGGATGTCTCAGAGTGTGTGTGTGTGTGTGTGTGCGTGCGTGTGTGTGTGTGTGAGGCTAGGTATGTTTCTGTCGCCTTAGGTGTCTGTCCCACTGTGTTTGGGTCTTTATGGCATGTTTCTGTAAGTTTCTCAGGGGCTGTCAGTGTGTGTGTGTGTGTGTGTGTCTGTGTGTGTGTGTGACTAAGTATTCCAGTGTCGGCCTGCTATCTGTCCTTCTTTGTGTTTGTGTGTTCACAGCTGTGACTCTCTGTGAGAGGGTGGAGTGCATATGTGTGTGTGAGGAGAGATGGCAGAGTGATGGACGGCAGTGTGTCTTGTGGCTATTTTCCATACCTCCCTGTATAGAGGTGACAATGCCAGCTTACAGGCGGTGCCTCTAGGTGTCAGTGTGTCTTAGTGGGAGCTTCTGTTTCTTTGTGGGCTCAGGATGTGTCATTGGACAACTTGGTGTGTTTCTTGGTGTGGTTCCACTGCCTGTGGCTGTGTATGGATGGCTCTGTGATATCTGTGTATATGTCACAGGGTGAGCATGTTGGTATGTGACTCTGTCCCATGGACCCCTATAGATGTGTGTGTGTGTGTGTGTGTGTGTGATTCACAGCAGGTAGTAACAATACCCTTCTGCTTCTGTCTGCTCTCCTGGCATGTCAGTTCCAGCCCTGACTGCCTCTTGGTGGATGAACTTGAGGTACTCACCAGCCAGTGTGTATATATGTGTCTGTGCCACCTATCCGCACAAGGCAGCATCTCCACGTTTGTGCGTCTGCAGCAACCCTGTGTGTTGATGCAAGTGTGTGTTTCCGTATGAGCCTGCATCTTGAGGAATGTGTCTGAAGCAAGCTGAGTGTGTCCAGCTGTGTTTTGAAGTCTTGGCTGTGTTTCTGTGTGAGCCAGTCAACATCAGCCTGATTTGTGTCCTGTTGTGTATCCGTTTGTCCACTTCAGCCTCAACGTATGTTTGATGCTTGGTGGGTGTATCTCAAAATGCGGGGAGGTTTGTGTGTCTGTCAGCTTCAGCCTAGATGTGTGTTGTGTTGCTAGGTGTTTGTAGTCAGTGTGTGCTCGTTTGATTGAGTGTTTGTGTTCGTGTATGTGTGTGTCTCTCTTTGTGTATGTGCGTCAGCGTCGGCCCCTTGTGTATACATGTCAGTCATAGAGAATGTTTTTGTGTCACTGTGTGTTTGCAACAGCATCCTCCTGTGTAGTTAACCAGTGCTGCTGTTTTCTGTTTTAGGGCCAGTTACGTGCCCTGTAGGCCCCTGTATGTTAAGTGTGATTCATTGTGTGTGTAGGAATTCGTGGTGTGTGCTGTGTCAAGGAATTTCGCCCGTTTGTGTGTGTCTGTCCCTGGATCTGACTCAGGGCGTGCCCCCTCTCTCCTTCCATCCCTCCAATTCCCTCGGAAAAAGCAAACTGCGCTCTGGGGTGGGGGAGGGTGGCGCCTGGGCGCCGAGGGAGAGAGGGACGGTACATCTGGAAAGCACATCTGGAGCTGGTCGTAGAGGGAGAGCCCGCCGGAGGGGGGGGGGG
>NW_006786304.1:3893693-3909614 GCF_000442215.2 Lipotes vexillifer | reverse complement strand
GCTGCGGTCGGAACTGGACCGGGCTCCAGACCCCCCTCCCGCCCCAGGGCTCCAACGGCGGCGGGCAGCGCGGGCTCCCGCGCGGTGACCCTGGCGGACCCCCACGTGCCAGGTGGCTGGACGGGACCCAGGTTCCCCGCCCCCTCGGGCAACTCGCCCGGGCCTGTCCTGTGCCTCCCCGGGGCAGCAGAGGCTGCGGGCCGGGCACCTGACCTTGGCTGGGAACTGCGGCCTGGGCAGCGGAGCTGGGGAACTTCCCTGCCCACCCCCTTCTGGCCTTGCCGCCTTTCCCTCCTTCTACTCCCTCTGCTAACTGAGAAAAGGAAACTTTGTGTCTGCGGGTAGCTGGTGGTGGTGGGAACACAGCACAGCGCAGAACAAACGCAGGAGACACACGCACGCGTATAGCATCCATAGGCACGCAGAGAAACACAGGCAGATACAGATCTGCAGTCACACATAGATTGAAGACTTGGTCCTCCTTACATCCTATCACCCAGACATTGTGGGTGTGCGTGTCTCTGTTGCCGTGTGTGTGAATCTGTGTATGTTGTATAGCTCTGTGTGTTGTGTATCTCTCCGTGTTTGTGTGTCTGCGTCTCTTGTGTTTGTCTGTGTACTTGTACGTGCCTTTGTGTGCGTGCATGTGTGTGTATCTGCCTGTGTTCCCACCACCACCACACTGGGAAAGGGGAGGCAATCCACCCCCAGACACTCAAAAACACACGAACTCACCCACGGAATTACACATGCTCACATGGCTACGTACACACCCGGAAGTGCTCATAAGTACATAAATGTATCCACATAAATTCATCCACTCATTCAACAAACATTTATGGAGAACCTACTGTGTGCCAGGCCATCTTAGGCCCCAGGGGCGATACAGGAGGGGGCAAAACAGACAGAAACCCCTACCCTCCTGGGCTGACATGCTAGTGGGGTCAACACACAGTGAACAGGATACACAGGACTGTGTAAAGGATGCTGTGATGAGAAGAATCAAAGAGAAAGTAAAGCAGGGAAGAGGCTAGTTGTGGAGGGGAGGTTCCAATTTTCAACAAGGTGGTTGGGGACAGAGGCGACTGGAAGGTAGAATCTGAGTAACAAATGTGAAGGTGGGCAGGAGGGAGCCACGTGGATGTCTGTGGGAATGCTGTTCCAAGCAGAGGGAATGGAAGTGCAGACTTCCCGAGGTGGGAGCATGCATAGTACCTTCTAGAAACATCAGGAGGCCAGTGGAGCTAGAGTGAGTGAGTGCGGGGGAGAGGGTTTGGTAGTAGCCAAGCTTGTCAATGAGCAAACACCTCTACGTTTCCACACCCCCATGAGGGCCTGTTTCTTAAGTGTGTATCTATTAGATGTGTATGCCTCGAGACAGGTGTCTGTGTGGCTCAGTGTGATTGTGTCTATTCTTGTGTGTATATATGAGTGTGTGTACGTCTGTGTGTTTATGTGTGTCTAGGTATGAGTATGTGCGTTTCTTTTTTTTTTTTTGATTACCTTGTTTTTTTTTTAAATTAATTTATTGTTTATTTATTTATTTTTGGCTGCGTTGGTTCTTCATTGTTGCGCGCAGGCTTTCTCTAGTTGCAGCGAGCAGGGGCTACTCTTCGATGCGGTGAGCGGGCTTCTCACTGCGGTGGCTTCTCTTGTTGCAGAGCACAGGCTCTAGGTGCGCAGGCTTCAGTAGTTATGGCATGCAGGCTTTAGTAGTTGTGGCTCGCGGGCTCTAGAGCACAGGCTCAGTAAATGTGGCGCCCGAGCTTAGTTGCTCTGCGGCATGTAGGATCTTCCCGGACCAGGGATGGAACCCGTGTTCCCTGTGTTGGCAGGCAGATTCTTAACCACTGCGCCACCAGGGAAGTCCCCGAGTATGTGCGTTTCTGTATGTGAGTGTGTGTTTCTGTGTGCGTCTGTGTGTATAACTGTGTGTGCTGGTGCGTGCGTCTGGTGTGTCTATGTGTGAGTATGAGTGCTTCTGTGTGTCTGTATATCTGTGTATGTATGTGTATCTCTGTGCATAAGCGTGTGTGTGAGTGTGTGTCCCTGTGTGTGTCTATGTATGTGGTTCTGAGTGTATGTGTCTGTGTGTGTACGTGTGCATGTGTCTCTATCTGTGTGGGTGTCTGTGGGGTGGGTTGTTAGCTGGCCTTGTGTTTGGGGATGGAGCCTGTGTTCCCAATGCATTATCTCCCTTTCCCACAATCTCCCTTCAAGCAGGTGCCCCTGGGTGCTAGACTGACCCTGTCAGGTAGGGCGTGGTGGAAGGGATGCTCAGCGTGGCCCGGGAGCCCCTCCTTCCCCTTTCTGACTGAACCCTTCCCTCATATGACTCCCCAGGCCTGAACAAGACTGCTTCTTTCTCCTGTGAAGCCCATAACGCCAAGGGGGTCACCACATCCCGCATGGCCACCATTACAGGTGACAGGAGAGGGAGCTGGAGAGCTGGGTGTCAGAGGGTGGGGGGTTGGGGTCAAAGGTCAGAGCTGGGGTTAAGGGCAGGGTGGGGAGCTTTGGGCAAGGGGTCAGCTCCTCCCCTCCTCTGTCCACAGTGCTCCCCCAGCGGCCCTGCAACCTCCACTTGGTTTCCAGCCAGCCGACGGAGCTGGAGGTGGCTTGGACCCCAGGCCTGAGCGGCATTTATCCCCTCACCCACTGCACGCTGCAGGTGAGACCTCAGGCTTTCCTCACCTCCGTCTCAGCCCTCCTTCCATCCACAGCCACAGGCCCTCATCCTCTCCCTGGGAAACCAGCCCTTCCCACCCATTCGTGTGTTGAGAAGCAGTAGGGCCTTGGGTTAAGCCAGATGTCCTGGCTTCAAATCCTGACTCCACCAGCTGCTGGCCGCATGAGCTTGGGCAGGTGACACAACCTCCCTGGGTCTCAGTTCTCTCATCTATAAAATGGGCATAATGGTGGTACCTACCTGATAGACTGGCTGTGGGGATTCAATGAGTGAATGCAATTAGCAAACTTAAAATAGTATCTGGACCTTTGGAAATGTGTAATAAACTATTGGCTGCTTTTGGGAATTCCCTGGTGGTCCAGCGGTTAGGACTCTGTGCTTTCACTGCCGAGGGTGTGGGTTTAACCCCTGGTTGGGGAACTAAGATCCGGCAAGCCATGTGGCACTGCCAAAAAAAAAAAACCACTATTGGCTGTTTTCATTTTTTCAGTGTCAGTGATATTGACTCTAGCTGGAATGGGAACCCTGAGACAGCAGAGCCGAGTCATCACTGGGTACCCACAGCCCTGTATTCTCCCGTCCCAGCCCTGACCACCCTGGGTTGTCACTGTCTGGGGGTGAGTCTGTCTCCCCCTGGACTGTGAGCTCTGGGAGGGCAGGGCTGGCCTGGTTTAGCCACCACTGGGTCCCTATTATTTATTGCCCAGCACAGGGCCAGACATCAACTAGGGAATGTTTCCTGGAAGAATACCTAACAATTGAGATGAGCTAGACCCAGCCTTCGGCACCGAAGTTGTTCCTACTCTAGAATAAGAAAAACAAAGCAACACACATCTCTGAATATGAGATCCAGTTCTGGCCTGAAGTTCTCTGAGATTTGAGAGTTTAAGTGAGGGTGGGACAGTGTCTGTGATGGGAGGTGACAATAATGGAAAATGACCAACTTTTATTGAATGTCACCTATGTGCTGCGCCTTGCGTTACAGCTATTCACACAGCCCCTCAAGTGTTTGTGAAGTAGGGTCTATGGATAGACCCATTTTCCAGATGAAGAAACTAAGGCTCAGGGTAGTTAAGCAACTTGCCCAAAGTCACAGACAGGAAGTGGCAGATATGGGATTCGAGCCCTTGTCTCGTCAAACCCAAAGGGCACTCCTGACCTCCTACAGACCATTTAGAGCCGGTGCTTGATTAAACGGGACCTGCCTTTCTTATAAGAAAGACCCTGGCCCTGGAGACAACCTCACATTCACTTGCCATTTTAACCCCAGAAAGTAGTGGCTGTTCATCTTCCCATTTGCAAGATAAGAAACTGAGGCGCAGACAGGGGAAGTGACCTGCCTTCCCCAATGGCTAAAAAGGATAAAACCATTTCAATCCCAGAGGCCAGGCTGATTTGGGAAGACCTCAAATGCCAGGTCAGGCACCAACTGTACCCACAACCCACATCCATCCAGTGTCCCCAAGAAAGCAGAAGTGTGCCCTCTTCCCTCTCCAGGTCTCACTTCCTGCTGTGCATGGGCTAAGTGTTCAAGTGCGAGGTCACAGCCGTCCCAGGGAAAAGAGAAGTGGAGTGGGCAGGGGGAGCCTGACTGTCTGCACCCACGTCCCCTTTGTCCCAGAAGAGGTTCCCTTTCTGGTCAGTCACTGTGGGTCAGAGATCAGGCATGGAGACCTACTCCCCACCATCCTGCTACCCACCATCTGCTCATTTCCTCCCCAGGCCTTGCAGTGCTGTTGTCTCCCCACATGGGGGCTGTGTGACTTTGGGCAAGCTGCTGAATCTGGGCCTCTGTTACCTCATCTGTAAAATGGGAATGATAAAAGAAATTGACCCCATAGGGTGGTGGTAAGAAGGCAATTTGCTCATCCAGGAATGTGCTTGGCAAGGTGCTTGGGACACAGCTGGCACTCAAAAAATGTTAGCTGTTGACAGGATGTGCAAGCCAGTTCACGTGCATCATTTCATTAAACCTCGCACCTTGACAGGGAGGGACTCTTGGAAGCCCATTTTCCAGAGACAGGAACCGAGACCCAGGGAGGTTAAGACGCTCACTCTAAATCACACAGCAAATAATATCCAAGCCAAGATTTGGACCCAAAGGAATCTGGCTTTAGAGCCTTAAGCAGTAAACTTCCCAACACACTGGGTGGTGTGGTTACATCGCCTGATTGCTCCCCAGGGTGAAGGCAGCACCCCTGAGCTGTGTGGCTGTGGGTTGTGTGGCTGTGGTGGGTTGTGGTTCTGTGGGGAAGGACTGTACAGACGTCTTCCCCAGCCGTGGCCCCTGCCATCCTGATTGTGCCACTCCTGGCGACCAGGTGGGTGTAGCAGCCTGTGCCGCTGTGCAGGGTGTACAGAGTTTGACACTCGTGGCCAGACAACCTCACACACACAAAATAATAATGACAAACTCTCGACATGCACAAACACTCTTCTACACACTTACGAGAGTCAATTCAGTTAACCCTGCGAAGTAGGGAAACACTGTTATGATCCCATTTTACAGATGAGGAAACTGAGGCGCAGAGCTAGGGAGTGGGAGAGGCTAGATTTGAATACCAGATGCAGTATCCGTGCTCTTCAGCACTAAGCTGCATTGCCTCTCTGAACAGAAGTATTATTACTATTACTGATGCTCTTAAATGGACATTCTTGTTGTCAGTAGGGCAAAGGTTTTGAAGACAGGATGGGGTTCAGGTCCCAACTTCATCAGTGACAAGCTGGTGTCCTTGGGCCAGTGATTCCATCTCTCTGAGTCTCAGTGTCCTCATCCGTATAATGGGCACAAACACAGCACGTACTTACAACACAAAGCTGAGGTGAGAATCAAGTGAGTTCAGATTTGTAAAAGCCTTTTCTTATTTATTTATTTATTTATTTATTTATTTATTTGGTTACACCGGGTGTTAGTTGTGGCTCGCCGGCTCCTTAATTGTGGCATGCGAACTCTTAGTTGCGGCATGCATGTGGGATCTAGTTCCCTGACCAGGGATCGAATCCAGGCCCCCTGCATTGGGAGCGTGGAGTCTTAACCACTGTGCCACCAGGGAAGTCCCAAGGCTTTTCTTTTTTAAAATTAAAGTATAGGGCTTCCCTGGTGGCGCAGTGGTTGAGAGTCCGCCTGCCGATGCAGGGGATACGGGTTCGTGTCCCGGTCTGGGGGGATCCCGCATGCCGTGGAGCGGCTGGGCCCGTGAGCCATGGCCGCTGGGCCTGCTCGTCCGGAGCCTGTGCTCCGCTTTTAGAAGCAGAAAAAAAAAAAAAAAAAAAAAAAAAATTAAAGTATAACACACATAATGTGCATAATCTGTGGTGTACACCTAGATTGTTTAACCTATGTGACCTCCCTCTGAATCAAGATGCAGACACTTCTCAGCTCCCTTGAAAGCTCCCTCAGCCCCCAGAGATGCCCACTCTTCTGACTTTTTTTTTTTGGCTGAGCTGCTCGGCTTGCAGGATCTTAGTTCTCTCACCAGGGATTGAACCCGGGCCCACGGCAGTGAAAGTACGGAATCCTAACCATTGGACCAGCAGGGAATTCCCTCTTCTGACTTCTATTGTGGGACATTGCTTTTGCCTGTGGTTGAATGTCATTGTCATTATCGTTGATGCTGACCACCTGCCATGCACTGTGCAACTGTCCTACATTGAATCTTTAAGCATCCCTGGAAGGCATTTGCTCCTCTAAGCCCCCATCTTCCAGATGAGGAAACTGAGGCTCAGAGAGGGAAAGTCTTGTCGGAAGTGGCATTTGCAAGTGATGGCAAAGCCACATTGTGCAGCTGGGTGGTCTCCTCACTTTGCAAACTCAGGTGCCCATGTTGCACTGACATGGAGTTGTGACACACACACACATCCTTGCAAAACTGTGTCGTCACAGCAGGATCACCACCACTGAGAGTTGTGTGAGCACCTCCAGTGATTGCGTGGCCACCCTGTCCTCACGCGTCCCTCTCTCCCCAGGCTGTGCTGTCAGACGATGGGGTGGGCACCTGGCTGGGAGAGCCAGACCCCCCAGAGGAACCCCTCACCTTACAAGCATCTGTTCCGCCTCACCAACTGCGGCTGGGCAACCTCCATCCTCACACCCCTTACCACATCCGGGTGGCGTGTGTCAGTAGCCAGGGCCCCTCACCCTGGACCCACTGGCTTCCTGTGGAGACACCGGAGGGAGGTAAGAAGGGGCTGGTGGCCAGGAGACGTCACTCACTGCCCCACTGACCCTTGCGTACATCAGTATGATCCCCGGCATCTCCTTTCGCCCATTTAACCATGTGGCTTCAATCTCCTTCCTGCCTGGTCCCCGACTCCTCAGCATGGCACACTGGCATCTCTCCCCCGTGCTTCTGCTCATGGGAGGCCTGCACGAGTTGCCCACGTGCACGCCCTCTGTACTCTGCCCCTACTTCCTGGGAACAGGGGTGGGGGTCAGGAAGAGGTGGGGATGCCAGCTTCCCCTCTTCCCTGTCCTCCAGTGCCCCTGGGCCCTCCTGAGAACGTTAGCGCCATGCGGAATGGGAGCCAGGCCCTCGTGCATTGGCAGGAACCAAGGGCACCCCTGCAGGGCACCCTATTAGGGTACCGACTGGCCTATCGAGGTCAGGATACCCCCGAGGTGGGTGCTGCTGGCTAGGTTGGGGCGGAGTGGCTGCGAAGGAGGGAGGAGTGGTGGGGAGAAGACGACAGGGCAGACATGGACAGTTGAGCAGGTTGGGTAGGACGCCATCACACTGTGCCGGGAGGGCACATTGTGGGACGGTTAAAGGGGCCCAGGAAAGGGTTAGGGATGGCCATTTATGAATCACGTACAAAGCGTTTCAGTAGACCTATATTTACCAGGACAGTTTTACAGCAGACAGTGGCATAACATCTTGAGGAAGGGGTGCCTCTTCCTAATTGGCACAAAGGTACTCTCTGAGCAAGCAGCCCCCTGGGGAGGAGAGATGGGGTGGGAGAGAAGGTGGGGAGTTAGAAGGGGATGGAGCGATGAGGGTGAAAAGATGAGAATTCAGTTCTTCAACAAAAGTACTGTGTTCCACACATCATGCTAGGACTTGAAGACGTGGGAGTGAATGAGACAAAGTCCCAGTCCTGGTGGAGCTGTTATTTTAGTGGGTGTAGAGATGGAGAATGGAAAGGAGAGGACGGGATGGGGGATGAGACATGAAGGGTAGGAAGAGGTAGGGGATGAGGGACTGCAGATGAGGAGAGAGGAGAGGGCTTTCAGAAAGATGGGGAGTTGAGGCTGAGGGTGAAGGCTTAAGCGTTAGGGGCTGGAGCTCTACTCTGATGCCACGTCTGCACGTCCTAGGTGCTAATGGACGTAGGGCTAAGGCGAGAAGTGACCTTGGAGCTGCGGGGAGACAGGTCTGTGCCCAACCTGACGGTGTGCGTGGCAGCCTACACCGCCGCTGGGGATGGACCCTGGAGTGTCCCTGTGCCCCTGGTACTCTGGCGCCCAGGTAACTCCAAAGCCGTGCTCAGCCCCCTTCAACCTGCCCACAGGGACCTCGTCTCTCCCAGATGCCCATGACTTGCTTGCTGTACCTTTGAGCATTACCCCAGTCTAGGCTCTGTTCCTACCTGGAACCTTACTGAGAGCCTCACTCCCTCACCTGTGTCTCACCAGTCTTGCCCTCTCTGAGCATGTCCTCCCTGTGTCCTTTCTCCTCACAGGACAAGGACAGCCAATCCACCAGCTGGGTGAGGACTTTCGCATCTGCCTCTTCTCTCTCCCTTCCCTCATTGCCCAGTGAGGACCCCATCACCACACATACTCTTTGCACATCCCTTTCATATTTCTCAAATTCATCACTCTAATCCCCTACTTCTTGGGTTTGTGTGGTCCTTGATGGAGGTGGCTGGAATGACCCAGTGCATTGTAGCATACTCAGTGAATGGTGGATGGATGGATGGATGGATGGAATGGTGGATCAGTGAATGTGTCGATGGATGAATGAATGAATTGGTGGGTGGGTGGTGGATGGATGGATGGATGGATGGGTAGTTGGGTAGATGAATCAATTAGTAGGTGGGTGGGTGGATGGATTGATAAATGAACAGACAGGTGAGTTATCCCCCTCATATCCATCCTTCTCAAATATTTCTCCAACAATACTCAAACATTCCTCCTACACCCATTGTACCTTCCTAGCACTATGACAGCCCCTCCTGTAACTCAGCCCACAATCCTTACATGCCTTCCTGCATTTCTTTGCATACCTTTCCACACTAATCCCACCCTCCTTTCGCGTTCATCCCATTATAACCCTTCATTCCTCACACGTGCCTCCCAAACCCAATGCACACCCACACTTCTCATTCACACACTCTGCATACTTTTTACACACTCACCATACCTCCAACATTGCAAGCACTGTAAAACTTTCAGTCCACACAATCCCACATTCTGCAGCTCTCCTTGCACACTCATTCGACACTCCTTACGCATTATTCCCTCACCCCAAGCCGATCCTAACCCATGCCCGCTTTCTGCACACACCCACACCAAACTCCTGGTACACTCAGCACATACCCATCCTCCATTCATTACACACTCACTCCCACCTTTTTTTTTTTTTTTTTTTTTTTTTTCTTGCGTTATGCGGGCCTCTCCCTGTTGTGGCCTCTCCCATTTGCGGAGCACAGGCTCCGGACGCGCAGGCTCAGTGGCCATGGCTCACGGGCCCAGCCGCTCCGCGGCATGTGGGATCTTCCCGAAACGGGGCACGAACCCGCGTCTCCTGCATCGGCAGGCGGACTCTCAAGCACTGCGCCACCAGGGAAGCCCTCACTCCCACCTTTTTGCACAGCCTTTCCATTCATGCCGTGCTTCTCATCTTCCCTTCCCATGTCCTTTGCGCACTTGTTGCACACTCCCCTCACACCAAAGTTACATCCTTACGAATACTGCTCCTCCTTGTATCTAAAACTCCTTGAATACTCCCTGAATCCTCACATATCCCAGTTCCTCCAGTACTTATCTGACACTCTTTACACACTCCTTTGCACACTATGCCCCTTTATACATTTATTTTACTCTCATCCCTTGCTTTACGAAAACCCCTCCAGGGAATTCCCTGGCGGTCCAGTGGTTAAGACTCGGCGCTTTCACTCCCAAGGGCCTGGGTTCGATCCTTGGTCGGGAAACTAAGATCTCAGAAGGCTCAGGGTGGCCAAAAATAAAAATAAAAATAAAACCCGTCCATAGCCATCACACACTCCTCCTCAAAAATATTCCTTGGCCATTGGTCCCTGGAGCCTCAAACTCCTTGCATATTCATTGCACATGCCTCATGCACCTGTCCTACACTGTATGCGTTCTCTCCCTACTCATCTGTTTTCCACACCCAAGCCCCCCCTCCTTGCACGATCATCACACATATCACACACCCATACACCACTTGAGACTTCCTCACAACCATCCCGTGCTCACTTTACATTGCACAGCCCACCTTGCAACAGGCCTCTCACTCCCATCCCACACTCCTTCCACGCACATCACACAATCCCCCAGGGCCCATCCCATTCTTTTTGTTAATATCTATTTATTTATTATTATTTATTTTTTTATCTTGGCCGTGCCAGGTCTTAGTTGCCGCATGCGGGATCTTTAGTTGAGGCGTGTGGGCTTTTTAGTTGCAGCACGTGGACTCTCTTAGTTGTGGCATGCATGTGGGATCTAGTTCCCTGACCAGGGATCGAACCCGGGCACCCTGCATTGGGAGCGTGGAGTCTTATCCACTGCGCCACCAGGGAAGTCCCTATCCATCCCACTCTTAACTTACCGTAGTCATCCTATAAGTTTCACACTCTTCCTTTAACATCCACTCCTATCTATCGTATCCACTGCATGCCCTGTCCAGCCCAGCCCAGTCTCCCCAGATAGGGGAACGCACCTGTCACATGCCTCATCAAATATATCCACACCTGCCTCCTTTCAACATCACCCCCTTGGGGCTCAGGGAGCTGGAACCAAGACCTCAACCATGACCTGTCCTGCGTACCCCCTGACAGTGAGTGAACCCCCAGTCCCTGCCTTCTCATGGCCCTGGTGGTATGTACTGCTGGGAGCAGTGGTGGCTGCTGCCTGTGTCCTCATCCTGGCCCTGTTCCTCGTCCACCGGCGGAAGAAAGAGACCCGCTATGGGTGAGTTGGAGCCACATGGGTCGGAAGGCCAACATGGACTGGGATGGAGGGGCCGGACGTGGGGAGACCATGAGGAGGCTGGTGCAAGAGGAGAGGTTACCAAGAATCAGAATGAGGGCAAGTCTCTGGGGAGTGAATGGAAGGCAGAAGGTAGCCGTCCAAGACATGCTCAGCAAACACTGGAGGAAAGGGCGGGCAGGCCTGGGGGTGGGGATGGCGCTCGCTTTCACTGTTGGTGGAAGGAGGGGGTTCCACATTGTTCTGCCCTGCCCTCATCTCCTCTCTATTCCCCCCAGAGAGGTGTTCGAACCAACAATGGAGAGGGGCGAGCTGGTGGTCAGGTACCGCGTTCGCAAGTCCTACAGCCGTCGGACCACTGAAGCCACCTGTAAGTGAACCCCATGCCTCCCTGCCTGGGTTTGGGATAAGAAGTATAGAGCTTTGGGCCTGCTGGGCTTCTGCAGATGCATGAACCAAAAGTTTCTGAAGGCCTTGGAATACTAGGATGTTGGAACCACAGACCCTAAGAGCAACAGAATTGTGGAACCACACACAACCTTAGAATAATTGAATCTTAGACATAGTAAATCTTAGAAAGACCAAGCTTAGAGCCATAGGATCTTAGAACAATGTAATAATGATGATAATGATAGAGATGATGATGATGACAATGAAGATGCTGCTGATGAGATGATTATGATGCTGATGATAACAGCCAACCCTAGCACCTCCTCTGTGACAGGTGCTGTTCTACGTGCTCTACACATGTCCCTTAATTTAATCCTCACAACAACCCAATGAGTTAGGTACGTTATCCTCCCGCCCCACTTCAAACATGAGAAGGCTGCAGCATAGAGAGGTTAAGTAACTTGCTGGAGGCCACACAGCTTGTAAGCTGGAGAGTTGGGATTCAAACCCAGGCAGTTTTGCTCTCAAGTCCATCCTCTTACCTGCCTCTTGGAATTAAAGAATGTGAGAGAGGTAGAATAGATCTTGGCCTAAAGAATTATAATCCAGGGCTATAGACCCTTAGGATCTTAAAAATCATAGAATCTTAGAACTATAGACACTCAGAGGATTGTAGCGTTATGGAGGGTCCCAGCTAAGGAGGGACCTCAGAGGCCATCCAGTCCAATCTCTTAATCTCTCCATTTGGGGAAACAGATCCAGAAAGAAAAGGGACAGAGTTAGGTATCTTCCTAGCACACAGTGAGAAGACTGCCAGGGCCCCAGGGAGACACCGGAAGGGGCTGGGAAAGACATTTATTGAAAAGGAGAAGGAAGAGGAAGTGACGGGGTCACAGCAATCTAATGGAATAACGTGCAGCAGCAGTTCTCGAAGTGTGACCTGAGTCCCCGCGAGTCCCCGAGACCTTCGCAGGAGGTCCACGAGGTCAAAATTATTTTCATATTAACACCAAGACATCTTTTGCCCTTTGGCACTCTCATTCTCTCGCAAGCACTCCACGGAGTTTTCCAGAGGCTTCCTAATATGTGATGATGTCATCGTTCTGTTGATTGATTGAACATGTGCTTATGTATCCTTGTGTTTTGGAAATCTACCCGTGGGACTTCCCTGGCAGTGGCGGTCCAGTGGTTAAGACTCCGTGCTTCCACTGCAGGGGGCGCGGGTTTGATTCCTGGACGGGGAACTAAGATCCTGTATGCTGTGCCACGAGGCCAAAAAAAAAAAAAAAAGAGAAAAAGAAAATCTTCCCGTTTTCATTTTGAACGCAATAAATACTGGTGTATAGATGACCCACATAAAAGAAAGCTCTTTTCAGGCCTCAGTAATTTTAAGAATGTGAAGGGGTCCTGAGGCCAATAAGTTGGAAAACGATTGCTACACAGCAGTGAAAATAATAAATCTGACTACACACGACAACTACATTACAATGATCTCATAGACATTGTGTTGAGTGAAAGAAGCCAGACACAAAAGAGAACATATTATGTGATTCCATGTTTATAACATCCCAAAACAGAAAAGACTAATCTGGGGTAGGAAAAGTCAGGGAAGTGGACTCCCCTGAGAGGGCAGGTCATGGTCTGTTCTTGACCTGAGTGCTAGTTACACTGTTGTGTTCGGTTTGTGAAAATCCACTGAGCTGCTCACTTATGATTTTTGCAGTTTATACTTCAATAAACAGTTAAGAAATATTTTTAACAACTGGTACGGCAGGACGCTAACCAATCAGGGTGCCCACTAGTGCAAGATTATGTGCCAGGCTCTAACCCTTTAGTTGCTGCTCTGGGGGAAGATTCAGGGGGTTTAGAGGAGAAGCTAGGGTGGGGCTGGGGGGTGCTCTGGGCATTAGCTAATTTTGAATGAATGCAGAAGTGTTTCAGCATTTTAACAATGGGTATACAGGCATACCTCAGAGATATGGTGGGGTTGATTCCAGACCACACGATAAAGCAACTGACGCAATAAAGTGAGTCACACGCATTTTGGGGTTTCCCAGTGCATATAAAAGTAATGTTTACACTATACTACAGTCTACTAAGTGTGCAATAGCATTATATCTTTAAAAACAATGT
The DNA here is from genome assembly GCF_000442215.2 of Lipotes vexillifer. NCBI lineage: Eukaryota > Metazoa > Chordata > Mammalia > Artiodactyla > Lipotidae > Lipotes > Lipotes vexillifer. Next base: position 3,896,232 of record NW_006786304.1, on the reverse strand, counting down.
ACATACCTTAATTTTAAATTGCTTTATTCCTGAAAAATGCCAACCACCATCTGAGCCTTCAGTGAATTGTAGTAGCAACATCAAAGATCACTGATCACAGGTCATCATAACAAATATAAAAATAATGAAAAGTTTTGAAATATTGCCAGAATTACCAAAATGTGACACGGAGACACGAAGCAAGCAAATGCTATTGGGAAAATGGCGCCGATAGACTCGCTCGACACAAGGTTGCCACGGGTCTTCAATGTGTAAAAAACACAATATCTGCAAAGTGCAATAAAGCAAAGCGCAATAAAATGAGCACGCCTGTATCCCTATTGGCGAGTGTCGTCTGGATGTCAGCCCTGCTCCATGGCTCTGTCTACCCCTACCTCCCATGCAGTGAACAGCCTGGGCATCAGTGAAGAGCTGAAGGAGAGGCTGCGCGATGTGATGGTGGACCGGCATAAGGTGGCCCTGGGGAAGACCCTGGGAGAAGGTGAGTCCCCCCATAACACACACACACACACACACACACACACCTCCCTGAACCATGAAGTCCTCCCCACCCCCGCCCAACCACAGGAAATGCAGTCCCTACAGCGCCCCCCTGAGGTCAGCATCTCTTTCTGGTCCCCCACAGGAGAGTTTGGAGCTGTGATGGAAGGCCAGCTCAACCAGGATGACTCCATCCTCAAGGTGGCTGTGAAGACGATGAAGAGTGAGTCTGTACATGCATGTGCACACGTGTGGGATCCCCATCCCTTAATCTCACGTCCCTTCCCTGTTCCCCTAAGGAAGCTGAAGAACAGGAAAGGTAACAGCAATTTAGCCCAACCACAGAACCTCAGTGTTTCCGGACAGGAAATGGAGTCCCTGCCAGGTCCTTCAACAGAGGGAACTTAATACAGGGAGATTACTACAAAGGTGTAGGGGAAACTGAAGGAACAGCTGGGAGCAGTGAGACAATTAGCAGTAGCATTATGTCACTTCCACCCCCAGGCCTGAAGGACAGAGGCAGGAAGTGGTGTTACCAGAGCCCACAGCCAGAGCTCCCTGATGGGATTTAGGAATCACAGGGTTAGGGGCTACCTTGTGGGAGCTCGAAACACAAAAGAGACACAGCCACCACCAAGGCAATACTGGAAGCAGAAAGAGAGAGGATGAAATGCCCTGACTTCTCCCCTCCACTCGCCCACCTGTCAATCTCCCATCAGTGCTTCCCATTGGCAGACTCCAACGGGAAACAGCAGGAAAGGGAGCCTGGGAAATGTAGTTTTCAAAGGGCCCGGCCCCCTGTGATGCATAGCAGAGCAGGGGAAGGTCGAGAGTGAGGCACACCTGGCTTCATCATTTACTCGCTGTGTGATCTCAGGTTAGTGACTATCCCTCTCCGAGCCTCCCATTCCTCATCTGGAGAAAAGGATCATAACGTCCCTACCTCCTAGGGTGTTGTGTGGCAAAGCACTTAATGCTGGGGTTGGCACATTGAACTCACAATTAATGTGGACTAAAACCATATTACTTACATCATCAGAGAGGGTGGGAGCCAGTCCAGGTTCACACAGCACAGGAAGTCCAGGGCCAAGTCCTTTCCACATAGGGATGAAGCTTAGAGGGTCAGGCCGGAGGTAAGGGAGAAATGATCCTTTCAAAGTCACAGTGGCTAAAAGCCTGGGTTATGGAGTTATAACTCATTCCCTCATTCATTACTGAGTGCCTCTTGCATACCAGATTATGTTCCTGACCTGGGTTTGAATCCCAGCTGTGTGACGCTGAGCAAGTCACTTAGCCTCTATGAGCCAGTGTCCTGAGTTGCAAAACAGGGACAATGGTAGGGATCCCAGGGCTGCTGCGACTGTGCTGGAAAGCAGCCTAGCACAGAGCTGCACATGGACCCCGGAGCCAGACTGCCTGTGTTTGAGCTCTGTCTAGTCCTCTTGCTAGCTGTGTGTGCCCTTAAGCAGGTTTCTTCACCATTCTGTGCCTTGGTCTCCCCCCATCTTTTTTTTTTTTTTAATTAATTTATTTTTATTTTATTTATTTTTAGCTGCGTTGGGTCTTCGTTGCTGCACGCGGGCTTTCTCTAGTTGTGGCGAGCGGGGACTACTCTTCGTAGCAGTGCTCAGGCTTCTCATTGCGGTGGCTTCTCTTGTGGCGGAGCATGGGCTCTAGGCACACGGGCTTCAGTAGTTGTGGCACGCGGACTCAGTAGTTGTGCCTCTCGGGCTCTAGAGTGAAGGCTCAGTAGTTGTGGTGCACGGCCCTAGTTGCTCCGCAGCAAGTGAGATCTTCCCGGACCAGGGCTCGAACCCACATCCCCTGCACTGGCAGGCAGATCCGCTGCGCCACCAGGGAAGCCCCTCCCCATCTTTAAAATGGGGAAAGTAGGGCTTCCCTGGTGGCGCAGTGGTTGAGGGTCCGCCTGCCGATGCAGGGGACACGGGTTCATGCCCCGGTCCGGGAAGAGCCCGCATGCCGCGGAGCGGCTGGGCCCGTGAGCCATGGCCGCTGAGCCTGCGCGTCCGGAGCCTGTGCTCCGCAGCAGGAGAGGCCA
>NW_006786304.1:3877967-3893242 GCF_000442215.2 Lipotes vexillifer | reverse complement strand
AGGAGGAGGGAAAGAGTCCTCCCTCCCCACCCCTCCTCCTCATATACCTTCCTCTCTCCCCCAAGTTGCCATCTGCACAAGGTCAGAGCTGGAGGATTTCCTGAGTGAAGCCGTCTGCATGAAAGAATTCGACCACCCCAACGTCATGAGGCTCATCGGTGAGGGAGGGCAGATTTAGGGGGTCGACAGGCCCCGTGGAGGCCCCAGCAGAGGGAAGACCCCTCCCTTGGGCACTGAGAAAATCAAACCTCCAGGCTTCCTCCTCCCCACTCCCTGAGAGTCAGCAAGTTCCCCCCTTCCTCTCTCCCTCAGCTTGGAATGTGACATCTGACCTTTCCCAGAAATAGCTGAGGTCCCCAGGAGGGCTGGAGAAACAACCCTGGGAACAGTGCTGGAAATGGCTTCTCTGAAGCTTGGTCCGTCACCCCCTTCCTCAATAATTTGGAGGCCAGACTTGAGGGGGAGGGAGAGACAGAGCTGAGAGAGGGGGTGGCTTCCCCTTCTGCCCAACTCCAGTGACAGGGCTGCCTGGGGGCACTCAGGCGTCTGTTTCCAGGGTTCCGAACGAGAGGGCTTCCCGGCACCCGTGGTCATCTTACCTTTCATGAAACACGGAGACCTTCACAGTTTCCTTCTCTATTCCCGGCTTGGGGACCAGCCAGTGGTGAGAGCATTTTATTGTCTGGCCCACAAGTGTTAATCGAGCACCTACCAGGTACCCAGAGCCACTCAGACACTGGGAAGGCCAAGGTGACCAGGAGCCTGCTTGCATGGAGCTGTCTGCCAGTGGGGGTACCAGACAATAAATAAGTTAAACAAATAAGCAAGATAATTTAAGCGCTAGGAAGGAAATAGAGCAGGATGAGTGACAGGGAGGCCAGGCAGTTAATTTGGGTGGACAGGGAAGGTCTCACTGAGGAGGGGAACTTGAAGGAGGAGCCAGCTGGTGGGAGGTGGGGAGAACTGGGAGAAAGCAGTCCCAGCAGAGGGCACAGTATGTGCAAAGGCTCAGAGGTGGGAACAAGCATGGCTTCTTTAAAGACCAGAAAGGGGGCTCCCTGCTGGAGCATATGTCAAGGACGAGAACAATAGGAGATCAAGACAGAGGAAGGCAGGAGGGGATGACATAGGGCCATGTTAGAGACGGGTGGGATTTAATTCTTGGGGCCCTGGGAAAGCATCGCAGGGCAGAGCTAGGAGAGAGGAAGAAAGGAGGGATAGATCTCGGAGACTCTGCTGACCTCTACTCCCTCCTGCCCCGGCCCCCCCCAGTTCCTGCCCACTCAGATGCTGGTGAAGTTCATGGCAGACATTGCCAGTGGCATGGAGTATCTGAGTACCAAGAGATTCATACACCGGGACTTGGCCGCCAGGAACTGCATGTGAGTTTCCACCCTTCCAGGAATCCCCCCTCCTTCCGGGACACTGCCCCCCCGCCCCGCCCTCCTTCCCAGGATGGAAGAGGGCGCTAGAAACACACAGCCTTCAGGCAGGTCAGAGCTCAGGAGTGGAATAGAGAGGTGAGCAGGGAGGCTGGGGCCGGCTTTCTGGAGGAGGTGGGCCCTGACCGAGATCCTGAAGGAGTACTGGGATGTAAAGAAAAGTGACAAGAGGGAGGGCTCGGTAGGTAGCATGGGGTGAGCAAAAGGGCAGAGGTGACCCATGAGGGTGGTGACATTTAAGCTTCACCTTTGTCCCCCTCCATGCTGAGTGTCTTACCTGGGGCTACCCTTGGGGAGGGGCCACACTGGATAAAGAGACCACACCCCCTGCCAAGGGACAAGCAGAAAATAGGCCAGAACCAGGGCTAAAGTGAGGGCGAGGTGTGTGTGTGTATGTGTGTACACACAGGCTTAGAATATTAGTCTCATTACACTCTTGGACTCAGAAATAGGAGCTGGAGAATCAGAGACTCTTTGGGAATTCCCTGGTGGCCCAGTAGTTAGGACTCTGCACTATCACTGCTGAGGACCCAGGTTCAATCCCTGGTCGGGGAGCTAAGATCCCACAAACCACGCAGCACGGCCCCCCAAAAAAGAGAATCATAGAATCTTCTATAAGACATGCAAATTTTCACAAATGTCTTTATTCCCGCCACCCCCATTTTTTTTTTTAATTTTTTTTTTTTTTTGGCCGTACTGCAAGGGCATGCAGGATCTTAATTCCCGGACCAGGGATCGAACCCGTGCCCCCTGCAGTGGAAGTGCGGAGTCCTAACCACTGGACTGCGAGGGAATTCCACCCCCCCCAACTTTTTACTTTGAAAAATTCCAAATCTGCAGAAAAGTTGAAAGAATTGTGCAATGAACACCCATATCTCCTCCTTGTTGAGATGCTGCCACATTTGTCCTCTCTTCTCTTTCTCTCCCCTCGACCATTTGAAAGTAAGTTGCCAAGATGGTGACATTCCACCCCTAAATCTTCAGTAGGTATCTCCTAAAATCAGGACTTATGCCTAAACAATCACAATTCTGTTATCACACCTAAGAAGATGAACAATAATTCTGTAACACAACCTACTATCCAATCCATGTTCCAGTTCCTCCGATTGTCCTTCAAAATGTCTTTTCGGGATATTTTTTCCCCCAAAACCAGGATCTACGCAAAGTTCCCAGATTGCGTTTGGTTGTTGTACCCCTTGGTCCCTTTTAATCTAGAATTACCCTCCACCACCACTACCTGTGTATAGTTTTTGTTTGTTTGTTTGTTTGCGGTACGCGGGCCTCTCACTGCTGTGGCCTCTCCCGTTGCGGAGCACAGGCTCCGGACGCGCAGGCTTAGTGGCCATGGCTCACGGGCCCAGCCGCTCCGCGGTATGTGGGATCTTCCCGGACCAGGGCACGATCCCGTGTCCCCTGCATCGGCAGGCGGACTCTCAACCACTGCACCACCAGGGAAGTCCTGTGTATAGTTTTGTGGCATATTCTTTTGGAAGAGATCAGGCCAGTTGTCTTGTAGGATGTCCCATGTATAAGATGTGTCTGTTTCCTGGTGGTGGCATTTGCCTTGTTCCTGTGTTCCCTTTATTTCCTATAAACTGGAAAGGAGGTCTAAAGGCGTGAATAGACTCAGTCAAAATGGAAGTTCTTTTATTTCTGTAACGTGGGCTGATCCTAGTTAAGCCCACAATGTAACAGTGACACCAAAAATCAGAGCGGGCAATCAATTGTTATGCACCTGTCACATTTTCTGTTAAGTTGTTAAAATATTAAAATATTTCCTTACCAGTTGGCAACTGGCCACTTCCCCAAGCTTCCCATGTGCTCCACAGCCACCAGCTTAGATGCCTGAGTATCACACATCTCCACCTCCACCTCCCCCCAGACACAGCAGTTAAAGGTTAACTCCTAGCATATTAGGGGCCCCCGGGGTCTGTTCTGGTTGGTCATGACCCAAGTCCATCACCCTGTGTAGAAATCATCAATTCTTTTTTTTAAAATTAATTAATTAATTAATATTTATTTTTGGCTGTGTTGGGTCTTCGTTGCTGCACGTGAGCCTCTCATTGTGGTGGCCCCTCTCGTTCTGGAGCACGGGCTCTAGTCACGCGGGCTTCAGTAGTTGTGGCTTGCGGGCTCTAAGGCGCAGGCTCAGTAGTTGTGGCGCATGGACTTAGTTGCTCCGCAGCATGTGGGATCTTCCCAGACCAGGGCTCGAACCTGTGTCTCCTGCATTGGCAGGTGGATTCTTAACCACTGAGTCACCAGGGAAGTCCCCGAAATCATCAATTCTTAAAAAAACAGAATCCCAGAAACTCAGATGCAAGAATCAGGGAATCTTCTATTTATATAAAGCACAAAAACAAGCACAAGTAATCCATGCTGCTAGAAGTGAAGATCTTGATCACCTAGGAGGGGTAGTTATATGCTAGGAAGGATGGGCCGGTAACCTTTCTTTCTCATTTAAAAAAATCGATGTCTATTTTACATACACTAAAATATGCACATTTTATGCATGCAGTTCAATGAATGTTTATGTGTCTGTAGACCCATGGAAACAACCACCACTAGATCAAGATAATGAACGTTTCTAGGCCCTTGGCAGGCTCTCTCCTGCCCTTCCCAGTCACTGCCCCCAAGGGGTAACCACTATCCTGTACTTTTGTCCCCATCAACTTCTGTCACCTCTTCTTAAATGTCATGTAAGTGGAATCGCAATTTTGACTCCTTTGTGTCTGGCTTATTTTGCTCAGCATGAAGTTTTGAGATTAGTCCATGTCATTGTACGTATCAGTAGTTCTTTTTCTTTGCTGTGTGGTATTCCATTGCACAGATGCCCCACGATGCTCTGTTTCTTAATCTAGTTTCTGGTTACCTGGGTGTGTTTATGAAAATTCAGTGAGCTCGGGCTTCCCTGGTGATGCAGTGGTTAAGGATCCACCTGCCAATGCAGGGGACACGGGTTCAAGCCCTGGTCCGGGAAGATCCCACATGCCGCGGAGCAACTAAGCCCGTGCGCCACAACTACTGAGCCTGTGTGCCACAACTACTGAGCCCGTGCACCACAACTACTGAGCCTGCACTCCAGAGCCCACGAGCCAAACTGCTGAAGCCCGCGCGCCTAGAGCCCGTGCTCTGCAACAAGAGAAGCCACTACAATGAGAACCCCAGGCACCACAACAAAGAGTAGCCCCCACTCACTGCAGCTAGAGAAAGCCCGTGCGCAGCAACAAAGACCCAACTCAGCCAAAAATAAATAAATAAATTTATTAAAAAAAAAAATTCAGTGAGCTCTTCATTTAAGATTTGTGCATGTTTCTATGTATATAGTATATTTCAAAAACACAGTTAAAAAAAATCAGAGACTCCAACCCAAGGAGTCTAGGAAGGACCTTAGAATCTGGCAAAAAGCCAGAGCTGGGAAGGCCCATAGCAGCCCTTTTCCCACCCACCTTTTACAGAGGGTATAAGAAGTAACACGGTTCCCTCCCAGTCTGGGGCAAGGCGGGGAGACTGATCCCCAGCCCCAAGCAGGACAGCCAGGGCAAGAGATGGAGACGTGTCTGAGAGTAAGGGCAGGCTTCCTGGTGGAGGGAGCTGATGCCGTGACCCCATTCCTCTCCCCAATCTGGTAGGCTGAACGAGAACATGTCGGTGTGTGTGGCGGACTTTGGGCTCTCCAAGAAGATCTACAACGGGGACTACTACCGCCAGGGACGCATCGCCAAGATGCCGGTCAAGTGGATCGCCATCGAGAGCCTGGCTGACCGCGTCTACACCAGCAAGAGCGATGTGGTACGTGCACCCCTGGCAGGAGTAGGGAGCAGGGGGAGGGCGTGGCCTGATCATCTCACACCAGACCTGGGCTCACAGGGACATGAGGGCTTCCCTACGCAGGGGTCCGCCACATGGACCATGTGTGGCAGGCATCTGTGAACGGTGGTGTGGACATGCTGGGAGTTTGCATAGGCCCATGGGTGCATGGTGACAGGTTGCTACATGGGATATGTAGACAGTTTAGGTTGGGAGAGGCAGTGGTAGGTGTATACATGTGTATAGCCAGGGTGTGGAGGGTGACCCGAGACCACGTGTCCATGGAGTGTATAATTGTTTGCACAGGTGGGCAGGTCTATGTGTGCACACAAGTTGCCTCCATAAGTGTGTACCTGTACCAAAGTGTTTCTGTGAATAGCTGTGATGCACCCACAAAGATAGCTGTGTACACATGAGTGTGGGGATACCCATGAATCTGTATGTTGGGTGAGGGCATCAGTGCAGGAGAGACCCCCTAAATTCTCTCCCTTCTGCCCCACCACAGTGGTCCTTTGGGGTGACAATGTGGGAGATTGCCACTCGAGGCCAAACCCCATATCCAGGAGTGGAGAACAGCGAGATTTATGACTACCTGCGCCAGGGAAACCGCCTGAAGCAGCCTGTGGACTGTCTGGATGGATTGTGAGGACCCTTAGGCTCCCCTCCCCCCATCTCAGATTTTACCCCAAAACCCTGAGCACCCCACATGGCCCTGACATATCCAGGACCCTCTAAAACCACAGAATCCCTCAGACTGTTGAGGAATCCACCTGCCCCCTCACCCATGCTCCACAGAACCACTATTAGCCCATGAGGTATGAATTAGCAAAAGGTGCCCTTTCCTCCTTTGCTTTGTGTGTGGAATACAGGCTAGAGCAGCATCTCTACCCTGGCCAGGTATCCGTGGGTGATGAATAATGACATATCCCCACTCGCAAAGAATTCTAATTCCTCCCAGACTCCTGAGCACCCACACTCCCCCCACGTGCTCTTCAACACCCAGAGCCCTCTGCCAAACCCTTATAATGAGCTTCTCCAAACTCTCCAGGCTCCTCTGAGATGTTGTCAGAATCCTTTAGGGTGGTGCTTATCAAATTTTGCCATCCCATGGAACACACAGAGAAGAGCACTTTGTGGGTAAAGAGAAGATGTTGCTTGGGTCAGGAGGGGAGAGCCTGGGGCTTCAGACTCTCCAGGTCCTCCTTGGGTGCTCCAAGAGCTGAGGGCAGTAAGAATAGCTAACATTTCTATAGAACTTACTAGAAGGTATGGTTTTAAGTGCTTTGCATGCATTAAGTCATTTGGTCCTTACTACAGCCATACGAAGTGGGTTGGCCCCCTTATTATTCCCATATGCAGATGATGCTCAACTGAGGCCCACGTCAAGGGAAAATCATTTGCCAAAGGCTGCATAGCTGGTGTATTAGTTATCTATATCCCCCAAATCCAGTAGCTTAAAACAACAAGCATTTATTACCTCGCATGGTTTCTGAAGGTCAGGAGTCTGGGAACTGCTTAGCAGGGTAATTCTGGATCAGGGTTTCTAATGAGGTTACAGTCAAGATGTCAGCTGGGGCTGAAGCCATCTGAAGTTTGAGACTGGAAGATCTCTTGCAAGGTGGCTCACTCACATGGCTGTGGCAGAAGGCCTCAGTTCCTTGCCACGTGGACCCCTCTATAGCGCTGCTTGAGTTTCCTCATGACATGGCGGCTGGCCTCCCCCAGATGAGCATTCCAAGAGAAAGAACAAGGAGGAATCCACAATACCTTTCCAACCTAGTCTCAGAATCACACACACTATCATTGCTGCCGAGTCAGAATCCAGTGACTAAATCCAGCCCACACTCAAAGGGAGGGAAGGTAGCCTCCATCTTTTGAAGGGAGGAATGTCAAAGAATTTGAGTACGTATTTAATTTTATTTATTTATTTGTTTGTTTGTTTGTTTTTGGCCATGCCGTGTGGCATGCGGGATCTTAGTTCCCAGACCAGGGGCCGAACCCGTGCCCCCCGCAGTGAGAGCACAGAGTCTTAACCACTGGACCGCCAGGGAAGTCCCTAAGTACATATTTTAAACCAATACAGCTTTCAAAGCTTTGATGCTATAGTCTGTTCTGGGGAACCACACTGGGAAGCTTTACTCTAGCAAACCCTCACTAGAACATCACCCCCTACCCAGAGAGATTTCCCAAGACTTTTTCCATTTCCTGAGTGTCTGTCCCAGGACCCACCTCAGAAACTCTTGAGAATTCCCAAGTCCCCATAGATGCCCCCCGAACTGCTACAGTTCCCTCCACTCCCTTGTAATACCCTCAGTCCTCTGAGTGTCCTAAATTGCCCCCAAACTCCCAGAATGCTCCCCTGTTCAGTCTCCCACTCCTCATTTTGCTACCCTAGGTATGCCCTGATGTCCCGGTGCTGGGACCTAAACCCCCGAGACCGGCCGAGTTTTGCAGAGCTTCGGGAAGATCTGGAGAATACTCTGAAGGCCCTGCCCCCTGCCCAGGAGCCAGACGAAATCCTCTATGTCAACATGGATGAGGGTGGGGGTCATCCTGAACCACTTGGAGCTGCTGGGGGAGCTGAGCCCCCAACTCAGCCTGACCCCAAGGATTCCTGCAGCTGCCTCACTGCCGCTGAAGTCCATCCTGCTGGACGCTATGTCCTCTGCCCTTCTACAGCTCCTGGCCCCGCCCTGCCTGCTGACAGGAGCTCCCCAGCACCCCCAGGGCAGGAGGATGGCGCCTGAGACAGCCCTCCACCTGGGACTCCCTCTCAGGACCCAAGCTAGGCACTGCCACTGGGGGACACCCCCCTCACTTTCCCACTCCAGGCTTTACCCCCAACCTTAGCCCTCTCCTCCTACCCATTCCACTTCCATCCCAGACGGATCCTCTCCCTTTTCCACACCTTAGTGTCCCCATGTGTAAAAGGAAGGGATTGGACTGCAATCCCTAAGGGTCCTCCCAGGTCTAACATTCCAAGATTCTAGATTCTAAGGTTTAAAGAGTCTAGATTCAGAGGTTTGAAGTTTCAAAGATGAGTCTGATTCTAAGGACCTGAAATTCCAAAGTCTCTAACTCTAAAGTGCTAAGGTTCTAGACATGGAAGTTCTAAGGCCTATATTCTAAGGCTGTGAGATTCTATGGCTCTAGACTTTTCTGGTTCTAAGATTCTTGATAAAGCCCACAAGATTTTAGGTTCTAAAGCCCTAAGATTCTAATTCTAGGATCTAAGGCTCTATGATTCTAGATTTTATTTTTCTAGGGTTCTGAATCCCTAGGGTGTAAGATTCTACAATTGTAAAAATTCTACAATTCTAGACATGGAGGTTCTAAGGTCTGATGTTCTAAAATTTGATGTTCCGAGCCTCATAGAGCATAATTTCTCTGGTTGTAAAACTCTAGATCATAAAGCTTCAAGATTTGATCTTCTCAAGTTCTAAGATTCTAATGCTGGTCAGTTATAGGTTCTAAGGCTTTATGATCCTCGAAACTTTTGTTATGAGATTCTGGATCCTAAAGATCTAAAATGCTAGAATCTGCAATTAGAAAGTTCTAAGAGTCTAAAGATGGAGGTTCTAAGGTCTAATGTTCTAAGATGCAATGTTCCAAGACCTAATCTAAGAACCTAGATTCTCTGTGTCTAAGATTCCGGATCATATGCTTCAAGATTCTAGATTATTAAACTCTAAGATTCTAATGTTGTTCTGTTCTGTGTTCCAAGGCACTCTAGATCCTATTGGTCCAAGATTCTGGATCCTCAGCATCTATGGTATAAGACTCTACAGTTGGTGGTGACTAACCAGATGCCAAAGTTTTAATCATTTTTAGTGTTAGACACCTTTAAGTTCTATGCTGCATTCTGTCTTTCTAGGATTTTAGTTAAGGAGCCAAGAATTCACAGTTCTAAGTCTTAAGATTCTAGGCACTATAGTTCTAAGATTCACATGTTGTAAGATTCTAAAAGTCTACAGGTCTAGAATTCTAAGATACAATTCCAAAGTTTTAAACTTACAGTTTTATCCTTTGTGGGATAGTTTTATCCTTCCCTTCTTAGCCACCTCTGCTTCCTCTTCCCCTCATGTGGGTGTGCCCCCTCAAGCCTGTGCAATGCATTAAGGATGCCTCCTTTCCCCAAAGGACAAACTCCCTCCTTTGGGGCCATGCTGCCCCCCTGAGCCAGTCCCTTATGCCCCCTGAACAGAGTGTGGACTCTGAAACCTCCAGAGGGGCTCAGATCACATAAAACTTTGTAACCATGCTTGTCTCCACTTAGCTGTCATATGGCCCCTCTCCCTGGCAACTCAGTTTCCCCAGTAAAAAGGAGGGTTTGGTGGGGTCTTGGAGTTCTCCCCTCACTAAAGAGGATAGAAATGAACATATACATAGACAAAAAGACAGGCAAACAAAAGCAGACTCACTGAAACCCCTAGTGAGGAACAGGCACATAGATATTCACAGGGTCACACAGAGACCCTACCCCTCTCCAAAGTAACAGACCCATGAATTAATGGACATACTCAAGAACACCTGGTCACAAATACAGAGACACAAATTCAGACACAGAGAAACACAAAATTACTCAGATACAGATACAAACACGTTTACAAACATGCACAGGCAGGCAGTCACCAGGAATAGGAAGAAACTAGAGTAACAGATACAGACACAAATACTCAGACATATACTCAGAGTACGTATAGGGCACTCACAGACCCAAACATTCAGATTCACATAGAAACACAGGCACAGAGCACCTCCGATAATCACGAGCCCACAAAGAGACTCCTGCCAAGGCAAGCCCACTGTGTTTTGCAAGCATCGCAGGCATAAGTTTCTGGGTGTGTCCAGCAGCAGATGGAGAAATCCTTGGCAGCGCCCGGACGCCCCCCGGTGGTAGCTCCCGCGAACCGAAAACAGTTCAATCCGGGCCACAAACTTTTTTAGAACAAATCATTGTGGGAAGCTGGGAGGAGAGAGGAAGTCGGACGTGGGCGAGGGGCGGGGTGTCTGGACTGGAACCTACGGGCCCACGTGAGTGTCTGTCCCGCTTCTGAGTGGGTGCTGTGTGTCTAGGTTGCCGTGGTGTAAGCTTGTAGTGTAACTGTCCTGTGTGTCTTTATCATTTGAAGCCGCCTGCCTGTGGCGACCTTAGTGGGCTCACCTACACCGAAGTTTGGTGTATTATCCCCTGAATTGATGCTTCTGATCCCACACACGCCATTTGTTTACCTGTATTGTGTGTGCGCCTTTGTCTAAGTAGAGGTTTTGTGTGGCTTTTGTGGGCTTTAGGTACGGCTCAGTGGGCAGCGGGCGTTTGCATTGTGTATCTCGATAGTGTACCTTACAGAAGCTTTGTGTCTTTTGAGTTAGAGGCGACAGGTGGTGCAGTGTTAGACATTGTGAAACTCTGTGGAGTTTAGTAGAGTGAGGCTTAACTACGGACCTGTGTGTTTGAGCTTGTCAATATAGATACCGAAAAGGCGGATATACTGAACAGCAGTTTAGAGGATGTGGGGTAGACACCCTTGAAATTGTGGAGGTCTTTCCGGAGGGGAAGGCTCTATGATCGCGTGCAGAGTGCCCATTCCACGTAAGATACCAACCATAGAGAAAGACAGTAGCGCAGATATAAAGAGGCGCCCCGTGAGATGTACTATCAAAGGGGAGAGAGTGTGATTCCCTTTACAACTTTTCTCCCGCTGTTAGTCTAGCCTCTATTTTCAAACCTTCAGGATTCTCTGAAATCAAAGGGTTGCTTTTCATAAAGGCAACTGAGTTTCTTCCAGATTAAGAATAATTTATTTACTTAATCTCGATTTCGTATACTTCCCTCTACAGCAATATTCGTAAGGCCGACCGGAACCAGAATGGCCAATCTGGGTAGGTTTTCCTAAAACGATGCAACTGTACTAGCTTTAGTGAGATAAGACGGTAACTGAGATTGGTGGACAGACTGTTTTGAAACCGCCCTAACGGCAAGGGGCAGGTCCTTAATGAATTCATCTCTTTCCGGTTTCCTAAAGGCAATCGTGAAAGGGGGGCGGGGGTGTCTGCCGACCCTCCACTTGATTGGTTTCTAGTGGTTTTACCCGCTTGGACTCCTCTAGGGGCGGGAGATTTAGACCAATCAAGATATGTGTTACAAAGACAGTAGTTTGATGAAAGGACCGCACAGGAAAGGCCGTGGGGGCCCCCCACCCCCGCTCATTCTGAGATCTCATCACTGGTTGGTCCAAATCTTTACTCCCTTTCCCTCATTTGACCCTACGGGAGCGGGCGCGCGGGCACTACCCAATCATCGCGCGCTCCTCCTCCCTCCTTTTCCCGCCCTCCCGCTTCGGTCCCAGTACCGACGTAGGCCAACGCTTCCTCCCCGGCAGCTCCTAAGCCCTTTCATTGACGTCCTTTTGAAAGACGCGCTCTAATTGGCTGAGCTCCTGGGCCCGCGCCCATTGCCCCCATGCGATGGCCAATTGGCAACCGTGTTGCATCGCACGGGGCCACGGAGGAGGGGGGAGGCGGTGGCGGCGGCCATTTTGAGCCGCCGCCGCCGCCATTGGAGTGGGGGCCCCCCCCTTTCCCCCTTCGCCTCCTGACAGGGAAGGTTTAAGGGGGACTGAGCCCTGGGAGGCCGGGCCGGGCTCGGGGGCCGCCCCGGGGGCCCGGGCCATGGATGTACGCCGTCTGAAGGTGAACGAACTTCGCGAGGAGCTGCAGCGCCGCGGCCTGGACACTCGCGGCCTCAAGGCCGAGCTTGCTGAGCGGCTGCAGGCGGCGCTGGAGGCCGAGGAGCCCGACGACGAGCGGGAGCTCGAGGCCGACGACGAACCGGGGCGACCCGGGCACAACAACGAGGAGGTCGAGACCGAGGGGGGCTCCGAGCTGGAGGGGACCGCGCAGCCACCGCCGCCCGGGCTGCAGCCGCACCCGGAGCCCGGCGGCTACTCGGGGCCGGACGGACATTGTGAGAGTGCGCGGGGCGAGGGCCGGGGAGCCCGGAATCCGGGCCGAGGAAGGGCTGTGGGACGCGGGATCCCGGCGCCTGAGGTCGGGGAGACGATCTGAGGATCGAGGGATCGCGCCATCCGCCGCTGAAAAGGATTTGGGGACAAGGCCCTTGGGACGACCGGAGGGTGGATCCTGGCGTTCGGTGCAGGGGAGATACTGGAGTGGGGGCTCTCGGTTTCGGAGATGAGGAAGGTCCGGGGGTGCAGAGGATTCCGGAGCCTAGGGCTCGGAAACCGGAAGCCGTGGTTTCTGGAGCCGGAGACAGTCGGAAGAACAGGAGGTTTTCTATCGGCGGGCTGAGGAGGATCTTGGAAGTGGTGATCTTAGGGTTTACAGCTGGGTAGGCTTGGGAGCCATGCTAGCCCAGTCTATGGGCTGGGCGTTGGGAGCCGTGTTTTCAGGGCTGGGAGAGTTTTGAGGATGGAGGGTCCTGGAGTTTGCTGCTGGATGGGGTACCGAGAATTCTTATGGGTTGGTTAAAATGGAGTTTTGGTGTCTGACCGGGGAGGGTCTGATGGACTGTGTGTTCTGGTGTTTGACTGGGAGCACTTAGGGGATGTGGGAGACCACCACGTGATTGTACTAGGGGGGAATTCCATCTGGCTGAGGATGGCCTGGGGGACTCAGATCCGGGGCTGAAAGGCCAACCTTGAGGCAGGGGCAACCTGGGCATTTGATGCTGGCAATCTGGGGACCTTCTGGTTGACTTATAGACGAGGTATATGGAACCTTGGTGTCCAGAAGCTGGTGGAGGAGAGAAGGATGCTTCACTGGGTGAGAGACCTGGAGGTCTAGAGCTGGGAAGGCTCTGAGAACAAATAACGCAGTGGCTACTGCTGAATGGTCTTAGATTAACAGAATGGGATGTTTGGAGAACAAGGGTAGCTGGGGGTGGGTGGGGTAGATAACAAGTAGATACTCGATGGAGTATCTAGGGGATAGAGGATCCTAGGGAAGGTTTAAGGGGGACTGAGCCCTGGGAGGCCGGGCCGGGCTCGGGGGCCGCCCCGGGGGCCCGGGCCATGGATGTACGCCGTCTGAAGGTGAACGAACTTCGCGAGGAGCTGCAGCGCCGCGGCCTGGACACTCGCGGCCTCAAGGCCGAGCTTGCTGAGCGGCTGCAGGCGGCGCTGGAGGCCGAGGAGCCCGACGACGAGCGGGAGCTCGAGGCCGACGACGAACCGGGGCGACCCGGGCACAACAACGAGGAGGTCGAGACCGAGGGGGGCTCCGAGCTGGAGGGGACCGCGCAGCCACCGCCGCCCGGGCTGCAGCCGCACCCGGAGCCCGGCGGCTACTCGGGGCCGGACGGACATTGTGAGAGTGCGCGGGGCGAGGGCCGGGGAGCCCGGAATCCGGGCCGAGGAAGGGCTGTGGGACGCGGGATCCCGGCGCCTGAGGTCGGGGAGACGATCTGAGGATCGAGGGATCGCGCCATCCGCCGCTGAAAAGGATTTGGGGACAAGGCCCTTGGGACGACCGGAGGGTGGATCCTGGCGTTCGGTGCAGGGGAGATACTGGAGTGGGGGCTCTCGGTTTCGGAGATGAGGAAGGTCCGGGGGTGCAGAGGATTCCGGAGCCTAGGGCTCGGAAACCGGAAGCCGTGGTTTCTGGAGCCGGAGACAGTCGGAAGAACAGGAGGTTTTCTATCGGCGGGCTGAGGAGGATCTTGGAAGTGGTGATCTTAGGGTTTACAGCTGGGTAGGCTTGGGAGCCATGCTAGCCCAGTCTATGGGCTGGGCGTTGGGAGCCGTGTTTTCAGGGCTGGGAGAGTTTTGAGGATGGAGGGTCCTGGAGTTTGCTGCTGGATGGGGTACCGAGAATTCTTATGGGTTGGTTAAAATGGAGTTTTGGTGTCTGACCGGGGAGGGTCTGATGGACTGTGTGTTCTGGTGTTTGACTGGGAGCACTTAGGGGATGTGGGAGACCACCACGTGATTGTACTAGGGGGGAATTCCATCTGGCTGAGGATGGCCTGGGGGACTCAGATCCGGGGCTGAAAGGCCAACCTTGAGGCAGGGGCAACCTGGGCATTTGATGCTGGCAATCTGGGGACCTTCTGGTTGACTTATAGACGAGGTATATGGAACCTTGGTGTCCAGAAGCTGGTGGAGGAGAGAAGGATGCTTCACTGGGTGAGAGACCTGGAGGTCTAGAGCTGGGAAGGCTCTGAGAACAAATAACGCAGTGGCTACTGCTGAATGGTCTTAGATTAACAGAATGGGATGTTTGGAGAACAAGGGTAGCTGGGGGTGGGTGGGGTAGATAACAAGTAGATACTCGATGGAGTATCTAGGGGATAGAGGATCCTTGTGTGCAGTACAGGAGTGTGTAGCTGGTCTGTCAAATATAGGGGAGGGGAGAGTGTGTAGGATGTGGAGGGTGAAAGAAAACCTGTTGACTTGGCGGGGGACCTCAGGGTGGAGTAGGGGGGAGTGTTTCTGGGGCTGAGCATCTCCACAGGAGGGCTCCTTGGTCCCCAGAAGCAGTTATTTTTGTGCCCAGGGATTGGAGGGGCCTCAAGGGGTAGCTGGGAACCTGTGCATCAGCCAGAAGGTGTGACTCTGAAGGAGAGGGGATGGAGTAGATCTGTTACTTTCTGAAGGGAGGCGACCCCGGTATGGGAGGGACTAAATCTGGAGTTAGAAAAGGGTGGCTTTCTAGCAGGACGGGGATCGGAGAGGTTGAAGAGTAAGTAGAAAGGACTCTGGCGTTCAGAGTTTGTGTTATTTCTCTGAAAAGAGGGTATTCTCAGCCATAGGGCTAAGGAAATGGGGAGAGCAAGGGGGTCAGAGAAGAGACTGGATTTGGGGTTGGCATTGGGTATTTACTTGCTGAAGAGAGATGGAATCTCCTGGAGCAGGACAACCTGAGGGTAGATTTGGGCTGGAGAGCGGTTGTCTAGGGCTCAGATGCTGGGAAAAGTACTTCCCATTGCAGAGATGTGAAGGAAGGAAGGAGGGGCCCAGTGTGCCTGCCTCGGGCAGGCGAGACCCTGGCAGGAATGCCTCG
>NW_006786304.1:3862454-3877839 GCF_000442215.2 Lipotes vexillifer | reverse complement strand
ATGCCTAGGAAGAAGGGCCAACGGCTGGAGGTGGCGCCAAAGAAAAGTGATGTGCTTTGGAGCGTAGACTCTAGACTCAGATTTTGTCTTGGGCAAGTCACTTGACCTCTGTGAGCCCTGGTTCCCTTGTGTGTAAAATTGGGATAATAATAGTGTCCCCACCCCCCAGGGTTGTTATGAATGAGATTACGTTCATAAGGGGCTTAGCACTGGACCTGTCTATTATTAGGAGGTGGATGTTTTAGAGAGCGGAGAAGGGCCCCAGAGCCATAGTTTCTCTGAGCAAGGCTTCCTCTGTGAGCACAGGAGATTCTCAGAAAGAGAGATGTGAGGCTTCCGTGGCGAGAAGAACACTGTGCTTGGAGCCTGGAAGAAAGAAAATGGTTTGAAAGGGTCCCTTGTGTTCTAATTAAGGAGTCATTCTGTGTCTTCCTTTCTCCCCTACCCCTTACAACAAAATCCTTCGGGTCCCTTTTTATGCTCCCCTCCAACCCTTCCTTCAACCCTGGTAAACAGACCTGTAGCAGACCACGTGATCTGTGACTTTCCTCCCTTTGGCCGCACCTGGTTTGTGCCCAGATATATTTGTCCTCTGAGAAAGGATCCAATCAGTTAGCAAGCAGCAGAATAGTCTGTCCTTCCCTGTGGTTCTGCCTCACTAGTCCTGGCACAGCCACTAGTAGGGCTCTGGAGGCACCTAGCAAAGCTTGCCCCTGGGGTGGAGAACCTGCTTACTACTAACCCTAGGTCTCCAGAGTTCTCTCTGGGTTTGCCTACAAGGTTCTTGAGGGAGTTTCAGGTTTTAGTTCCACCTCTGAGCTCTCACATGTGTCATCCCAACCCCAGGAATGTTTTCTCCATTCTCGTCACTGAATTATCATCACCTATGTATCCTTTGAGTCACGGCTTATCTCTTACTTTCTGGGTCCCTGATCTTAGCCCCTGGTACTTCTTCATAGCCCTTAATCCAATCATAATTTTTGTGCTTACGTATTTGTTTAACGTGTGTCTGTCTTACTAAACTGAAGGTTTTAGTGGGGCAAACTTATTCTCAGCTGTATCCCAGCATCTGGTATGTGGTATGTACTCCATAAATAGTTGATGTTATTAATATTTTTCCTTCCTTCCTTCCTTTCTTTCTTTCTTTCTTTCCTTTCTTTCCTCTTTCTTTCTTTCCCGCATAGTTTGCGGGATCTTAGTTCCCCAACCAGGGATTGAACCCTGGCCCTGGCAGTGAAAGTGCCGAGTCCTAACCACTGGACCTCCAGGGAATTCCCTGGTATTGTTATTCTTGCCACCCTTCAGTTGAGTTCGTCCTGGACCCACAAGACACTTTCCTGAAACCCTTCCCACCTAACTCCAAATATTTTAGGATTTATCCCTAATGAGTCTGAAGGCCACTATTATCATGACTTCTGTTTTCTTAATGGTTCCTTTCCTTCCTCCCCCATTTCCTCTTCAACTGAGATGGTTACCCCTGATCTTTACAGTTATTGCAGGGTGGAAGTGATTCTTAAAGAGGGTTGGCTATGCAGGTGGGAACAGTGAATTGGGTCGGACAGAAGACTGGTTTGTGCTCTGAACAGTTTTTAAGGTTTTACCCTAAAGGTAACTCTCTAAGCATTATACCACATCAGAGGACAGCTAGGCTGGTAATTATTAAACTGTGCTCCATGGAATCCCAGGCATCTGTGGAGTTACCCCCCACCCTAGTGGGGACTTAGAGGGCGAGGTCAAGCTGGACCCCTTCTCTGACTCTCCCATCTCCTTGCTTCACCCAGAGCAGTTCTGCTTCATTTGGTTTTGTATGTTGGGATTCTGTAGAACCCAATCACGGATAGATCTCCAACCTTTTGAGGGGCAAGAGAGCATGTCCTCAGGCAGCTGGGGCCCCTGATTTCCCAGGTGGGTTTCCATCTGAGGGTGTTATCACACCTTTTAGCCTCTGGCAGACTAATTGTCCCCAGTGGGGATGGTGTCGTTTTGCATTAAAAAGCTACCTCTAGTCCCAAGAAACACACTTCTAACTGGCCATTTTTTGTTTTAAGATGTCATGGACAATATTACCATGCAGAGCCAATTCTATGAGACGCAGGTCATCAAGAAAGAGAACGAGTCAGGCTACGAGAGGAGAACGCTGGAAATGGACCAGCAGCAGCAGGTCTATCGCCCAGGTAGGAAAACGCACATGATCTCTCTCTCTTGAAGGAAATAGAATCTATGTGTGGGTAGCCCTTACCTTCTGCCTAGTGCCTATCTTCCCAGAGACTTTGCATCTTTCTCTTGGGCATTCCACTTGGGCTTTGTCACTCTGGCAAGGTCTTTTTGAAGGAAAGAACTTAGTCCCGCTCCCAAGTGTTAGGAGAGGGGCGTCTTCAAGGTATGTTTTCAGATGTTAGTACCAACATCCTAGAGAGTTGAGACCTGGAGGCCAATATTTGAGTCTTACTTAGAATCTTAGAATGTGGAAGCCAGAAAGGACCTTCTAAATCTAGTCCAGTGTTTCCCATGTTCTGAAGAATATCATTCCAGGAGATATTATTAGGGACTTCTCAGAAAAAGGTTCCTTAGACAAACACATCTGAAAAATGCAGCATATTCTATACCACCTCTGGGAGAGTCACTGTGCTCATTAGAGCATTAAAGATGCTGAGAAGTCCTGGATTGGGAAAAGCTCCGTGTCACATTGTTTAAACCCAGGATTTCCCAAACATGTAAATGTGTCTTTGTAGAAAAAAGTTCCCTGTAGTGCCAGTTTGGGAAACACAATTGTAATGTAGCCGTCTCCCCATTTTACAGATGGGGGAGGTGGCAGGGCCGGGGTTGGAACCAGGAAACTGGCTTCTGGGCCATTGCTCTTGGTCAGTAAGCAGCACTCCTCACCAGTAGTGTCCTAGTATTGGGGAAGCAGGGTCCTACCGTTGAGTAATGACAGAACCAGGACTGGCTCCCAGTCTTGTGCTCCTTTCACTGTGCTGTGGCCCCAGTGCCCTCTTAGTGAATCTAGCTGGTTCTATCTGATTCCATTCTGGTTCATCCACAAAGTGAAATCCCCAGACATTTCTTGTGGGTGGCTCAGGATTTTAATGAATGTAGGTTAAACCATAGATTTGTGTCAGGCTCTGTGAGACTTGTGGGATCATTTGGCCCAAGGAGAGTATTTTCCGTGCAGACATTTATCAAGGCCTCCTGTGAGCCCAGCTCTGTGCTGGGAACCATGGAAGTTCTCTTCAGGTGAGTGAGCACCATCTCTGCCCTAGCAAGCAAGGAGCCTTCTCTGAGAGGTTTGGTCTGCATGCCAAAGCCAGGGAGTGACCCAAGGTGGTCTTGAGTTGAATGCTGAAATGTGTAAATGTGAGTGATCCACAGCATCCATAGATTCTGTGAGAGAGATGAGGCTAGACTGAATCCATGGGTTTCTCTTGGTAGGCACAGATTCTTGGAGTCTGCCCTGAGACTGGGATTTTCCTGTGGTCCACAGCATGTTATCCCATCCTGACTTCCTGTTTGTGGTGTGACTTAATGAGGCTGTCACACCTGTGGGCTGGCTTAACTGCAGACCCTCCTTTCTGGAATGATTCTGGGCTTTGTAATAGAGTGATTAAAGCCGGTAGAGTTAGCCGTGGGACCACAACACTGTTGAATTGACTTTCTCCCCTCCATTGTTAGACTCAAGAAACTTTGTAAGAACTGAAGTGAAGAGATTCTTGGGGAGGAGAAATTAGAGAATGTGGAACTGTGGAATCTTAGAAGTTTTTGGGGCTCCCTCCCACTTGGTGCAGGCCAAGGTAGCTGCCAACTTTCATGGGGCCTTTGGCAAGATAGCCAAGGCAGTCATTCGCCTTTGGGTAGGCCCTTAGCGAGCTTGTCCTTGTTTAGTGCTGAAGTCCCCTCTCCCTCCCCACAAAGCCTGAGAGTTATCTGACTGACATCTGTTACTCCATCAACTGCTGGTGCTCATGTGCCTGGATGGCCATCCCCAGCCTCCCTTTATTCTAGCCCTGTTCTCCAGGACAGCCGTCTTGGCTCCCTCAGCAGGCTTCTGTTGAACTCAGCAAGCTGCCTGTGCCCAGACCTCATCACCATAGTCAGGATCCTTCCAGTATCTCCTGAGGTAAAGGGGACCAGAAAAGTGATAGCTGAGGAGTTTCTGAGTGTCTTGACCATCTGGATCTGTCCTGACAGTAGAAGTGAAGACAGAGATGAAGCAAGAAGCACCCACCAGCTTCCTCCCGCCCGAAGCATCTCAACTCAAACCAGACAGACAGCAGTTCCAGAGTCGCAAGAGGCCTTATGAAGAAAACCGGGGACGGGGGTATTTCGAGCACCGAGAGGACAGGAGGTGGGTCTGTGAGGCAGTGGTCACCCTTTTTCCAGTAGGTCTCTATGTCTGTAGCCTGGTGCCCACTGGGACCTTCGTACTAGCCCGGAGGGGCCGAGCAGAGCTCTCCCTCCCTCACACTCTCCCCCAGTTCTTCCTGCACTCACTACCAGATTCATATTCATATAAATATTTGGTCCTTCGCTCAGTTCTTCCCTTCCCATTACTTTCAGGGTAAAGTTCAAACACATGTGAGATGCCAGCCTGCCTTTTCAGTCCTTTGCCCCACTGCCCTGCAGTCCAGCACAGTGTTCTGTTCTTAATGGTTGCCTGATATCCCTCAGTTGAAAGAAAATTATTTCCTGACCTACTCCGAAACACACCCCTTCCATCCATCTGTTCATTCATTCATTATCAGCACTCGTAGTGCTTTCACACGTGCCCACCCTTGGGATAGTCCCTGGAAGCACAGGTGATTTGGACAGTGGGTTTTGTGTGAGGGTCAGGAGCTCATCGGTGGGAGTGGCCTCCCCCCTGGTCATTTCCTTTTCCCTTCCCTGACAAGCCTTCCCCCTCCCTTCGCCCCCAGGCCCAGACCTACCCCTTCCTCCTTCCCTCCTTCAGCTCCTGTGTGAAGCCTTTTCCAATCAGGGAAACTAGGAATGATCACTCCTTCTCTATTCATCTTGGCTGGTCATCTGACACATTTTATTTCCTATCTGGTGGAGTCCATCCTCTAATTAGCTCGTGACTGTTTAAGACAGGGCCTGGGTCTTGTGGCTGTGACTAAAGTCAGGAGATGGAACCCACCTCTTATGAGTTTCTCCTACTACCCGCCGTAGAACAGAGGCCTAGAGCTACTTGCTGATGGAGGGCAGAGGAAGAGCACTTGCTTTCATCCAGGGGTGACAGAGAAAGCTTCCTAGGATAGACTTACCCTGTGATGATCACTTTCTTCGTACCAGACTCTGTGCTAGCCTTGGACTGGCAGGGTCAGAAGGGCACTCCACCAGAGGGATGCCTGCTGCTGGGGGAGTGCCAGGAACTAGATGGGCACAGTGTACCTGGTCTGAGCATATGGTGGACTGAGGTCATCCAGCCTGTCCCAGGCAGGACGCTGAACATTAGACTCCACACTTCCACCCCTTTCCCTTATTCCCATATGTTGGAAACCACCAGTATTTTCACATAGTCCCTTTTAGTATTTTGGTAGGAGTGACTCTTGTTTATAATTTAGGACACTTTTAAAGAGAAAGAGACTGAAAAAATGGTTCATTTCAAATCCCTTCAGGTGTGGAGTTTTAGGAAGCCTGGAATATGGACAAATTGTAATAAAAGGTTTATCTAAATTCTTACAGATTCCCACTCCTGGCCCAGTACTCTTTGGGCTACCATAGGCTCCCAGAGTTCAGCATGGAGGTAATTCTCAGCGTGTAAAGGGGTGGATCAGAATCTGGGGGTGTGAGAGAAGAGTCTTCTTGGAAAAGCTTCCTAAATGATGCCGATGGCCCTCGTTAGCAGAGCCGGCCCTCTTCGGTCCCTGACCCTACCCTAGGAGTTAACAGTCATTGCTCTCACTGCAAGGATATATGGTTCCAGAGTTCTTTTGCTAACCTCTGTGGCAAGAACTTGAAATCCAGGAAGCAGCTTGGAGGCCACTTGTAAATTCAAGCAGAACCTTCAGTTCCCTTCCTCCCTTGTCTGTCCGTTCTCATGTAACTTAATACCTCTTCATGACACAGGGGCCGCTCTCCTCAGCCTCCCGCAGAAGAGGATGAAGATGACTTTGATGACACCCTTGTTGCCATCGACACATGTGAGTCTTTGGAATGCCTGTTTGATACTGCCTTCCACTCAGTATTGGGAGGCTGCCTTAACCTTCACAGAATTCCTGCCCAGCACCGTCCAGAGCTAGTGTTAGTTCAGATGTCAGAAACAGCAGAGCTCTAGAATGAGGGTGCTGGTTTGGAGACAGAAGATCTGCTCTCAGCTCTTAACTGTGAGATTCTGGGCAAGTCATTCTATTTCTCTGAGCTTCTCTTCAGGGAGGAATAATCCTGCCCTAATACCTCAGAGGACTTTGAGTGACATTAATCAGAGAGTGGATACCAGAGCAAGTTGCAAAACCCTAGCACCCTGTAAACACGGAGGGTTGTCATTTAAGCGGGAAGGGAACCTGAGTGCTGCTGGGGAAACTTAACTCTTTGACGGCCGTTTCCCCAGTTTCCATCAGCTGCTCACGTTCCTGGTGAAACCAATGCCGTTTTGTCTTCTCAGGCATTAACCTGGTCTGTCCTCCAGTTCAGTTTTCTTTCCTCTGGATAAGTGGCTTTCCCCTTGACTGCATCTAAACACTTGGGGGAATGAATATAAAGGTCCTGTCCCTCCTCAGACCTCCTAAGACAAATTCTAAGTGGTAGATCCTGTGAATCCGAATTTTTAAACACACCCAGAAGCCCAATCAAGTCTGAGGACTGCACTTTTCAACAGAGCGGAAAGTTAACAGAAGTTCATTCGTGTACTTCTTTACGTAGCTCATGTTTATAGACCAGTGGCTACATGCTTTGGAAGAGATAAAGACATCTCATACACAGTCCCTTCTATCGCAAGGTCTCAAAGACAGTATACCCAGAGTAAAGCTAAACATTTTTTAAAGTATTGGGTGGCGGTGGTCCATGAAGCAGCATCTGATCAAATGCCAGTTGTACAGACCATAGCACTCTCCTTTAGAGAGAGGAGAGAGCCTACTGGACGAGATGGTCAGAAAAGACTTGAAGAGGGGGGAGAGTCCGAGCAGCAGAGTCCTAGGCCCACATGAGGACCTGGGAGTCTGTGGTGCACCTGACAGTGGTCCTGGGTGGTGGGTGTGGATCAGGGTCAGATGTTTGTGCAGCTGTTGGCAGCAGGAGTCTGGCTTCCACACTAATAGAGTTAGCATGGGAGATGGTTGAAGTGTATGGCAGTGGGGATTAACCTTTTTAAATTCTAAAATCCTTTGAAACTGGTAAGAATATGGACCCTCTCCCTAGCAAGTGTACATCCCCATTAGAAGCATGTGTGTATTATTTCCAGGGGCCCCCCCTGACAGCCATCCTGGGACCTCAGCCAGGTGAAAAGCCCTCGTTCCTATGTAGAGTGGCTGTTTTCATCCTGTGCAGGCCAGTTTGCAGTAGTCCAGGGCCTTTGTGCTAAAAGGGAGACTGGTTAGGCGATGCGGCTGGCTTCTCATGATCCTGCCCCCATGATGTGTCAGCTTGGATACTCCTGGTTAACACTCTTGGGGAACTTACCTCTGCCTGTGCCTGTCCCTCTCGGGACCATTAAAACATCAGCCAAATACAGGCTTTTTCCTCCACAGATAACTGCGACCTCCACTTCAAGGTGGCCCGAGACCGGAGTAGTGGCTACCCACTCACAATTGAAGGTTTTGCATACCTGTGGTCAGGAGCCCGTGCCAGCTATGGGGTCAGAAGGGGCCGTGTGTGCTTTGAGATGAAGGTGAGTGGGAGCAACCAGACGGGATAGGGACAGAAAATAGGTCCATCCTTTGGAATAACCTGTCACCAACCACCTTGGTCAGAGCCATGATTGCAAAAGAGATTTGATTGAGCATAGACTGTGTCCCAGCAAAAAAAAAAAAAAAAAAGTAAAATGAACTCAGAAGAACTATGTCATTGCTAAATAATATATGGGGAAAGCAGGCTGACCATACATTGCTTCATCAAACAGATTTTCCCTTGATGGGGTTTGACCCAGGTATTGTATAGCCAACCATTCTAGGGATGACATATTTGTAGAACTAGGAAAAGGGTTTGTTTGGAAAAACAGTGAGCTAGAAAGAGTTGCTCATCACCAATTAAAGGGAGGACAGGGAAGAGCAAGAAAAAGAAAGGTTCTGCCATCAGGTCATCTACCATCATCTCTCCACAGTTCCACGTCTGGTTATGTTTATGAAAATAATATGTGCTCGTGTTTAATAAAGTTCAGAAGGCACAAAAGACTATAGGGTGAAAACCAGAGTTATACTCACATCCTCCCAATCCCCATCCTACCCTCCAGAGATACCTTAGGTATTAACAATTTCTTGTGTATCCTTTGCATATCCAGACTTATTTATGATAGGTAATACTTACAGAACACATTGCATGTGCTAGATACAGTGCCAAGTTCTTTTCATGGATATCTCCACTAATCCTCACAGTATCATCTTGAAATACATAATGTTGTCCCCCGTTCTTAGAGGTGGAAGCTAAGACCAAGGGTTATCGTATTTGCTTGGCTAAGACGTTGATTCTAAGTTGTGCATTGTTTTGTGCTGCTCGTAGAGAAACACTGCCAGTTATACTGACAGGGCTTTCACACGTCAATTGTAAGATATATCCTGACTTTGGAGATGTTAAAATGTGAAAAATGTGTGTGCAAAAGTCAGTGACATAGGGTAACTTTCTGAAAGCCATAATCTAATGCAGATAGATATTGGTTATTAGACAGTCTAACCTCTGATTTAATTAAAGGTTAAGTCAGAAGATACCTTTTTTTTTCTTTTTAATTTTTATTTATTTTTGGCTGAATTGGGTCTTCATTGCTGCACGCAGGCTTTCTCTAGTTGCGGCGAGCAGGGGCTACTCTTAGTTGTGGTGCATGGCCTTCTCATTGCAGTGGCTTCCCTTGTTGCAGAGCAGGGGCTCTAGGCACGTGGGCTTCAGTAGTTGTGGCACGTGGGCTCAGTAGTTGTGACTCGGGGCCCTAGAGTGCAGGCTCAGCAGTTGTGGCACACGGGCTTAGCTGCTCTGCGGCATATGGGATCTTCCCGGACCAGGGCTAGAACCCGTGTCCCCTGCATTGGCAGGCAGATTCTTAACCGCTGCGCCACCGTAGTTGTGACTCGGGGGCTCTAGAGTGCAGGCTCAGTAGTTGTGGTGCACGGGCTTAGTTGCTCCGCGGCATGTGAGACCTTCCCGGACCAGGGATCGAACCTGTGTCCCCTGCATTGGCAGGCAGATTTTTAACGACTGCGCCACCAGCGAAGTCCCCAGAAGGTACCTTTTATTCTTTCTGCTGCTTTTACTTAATACTGTGTCTTGGACATTTTTCCATACCCCAGTATATCAGCCCTGCCTCATTCTTTTTAACCTCTGCATCATATTCCGTGGCAGGGATGTTCCATAATGTGACCAGTGCCTTATAGGTGGTTTCTACTTGCTTTCTCCCTCCCTCCCTCCCTTCCTTTTCAACATAAACACTGCCTCACTGAATATTTTTGTGTGTATGTATCTATAGGATAAACTGGAAGTTGAATTGCTTGGTTATAGAGCATGTGCATTTGTAGTTAATAAAGACTGCTCAGTTGCCCTCCAAAGACATTGTACCAATTTATGTTTCTACACCAAATGTTATGAGAGTCCCTGTTTCCCCTGCAGCAAGTGTTAAAATTAAAAAATAACTTTCTGAAATTCCCTTCTCTGTGGCCCTGAACTCTCTTAAGCCCTTTAGAGGCCCTGGTTTCAGTACAACAGGCCCTTCAGAGCAGTGTAGATACCTTTTCCCCAGCAGCAAAAGCCTGCTGCTTTTTTTGTTTGTTTGTTTGTTTGTTTGCCTGTTTGTTTTTTTTAACATCTGCACACTTCCCTCCTGTATTGCCTCATAACCCATCAGCCTCCAGAGAATCACTTCTGAGCCCTCTTGTTCTCTGTTCCCAGATCAATGAGGAAATCTCTGTGAAGCACCTTCCATCTACAGAACCCGACCCACACGTTGTCCGTATTGGTTGGTCCCTGGACTCCTGCAGCACTCAGCTAGGTAAGAGGAGGTCAGCCAGGCAATCCAGAGAGTAGAGCGGGTGCCTCTGTCCCTGGATTCTCAAGCTTCCTAAGTTTCTCTTTCCCGCATTGGACCCAGAACAGAACCACCCTGGGATGGAACAGACAACAAGGATTAGGCTTGTGCCGCTGCCCATCTTCAGACATACAGGATTCAGTTGGAAGGACCACAGTGATAACAACTTTTCTACAAAAATTTATCCTGCATCTTTAAGGGGAGGGTCCAAAGTTCTCTTCAGAAAACTGTTCCCTTTCTTAAAAAAAAAAAAAAACCAGTTGTCTCCTGTTCTCAAACCAAGCTGAAAGTAATAAGTTCCTCAAGTCCCATTAAGTCCTATCTGGAATTTTCTGTCCAGAGCTTAACCCAGAGTAAAAGAGAAAGCAGAGACCAGTGGGGCCAGGGCTGGCTGGTGGAGAGAGGTAGGGGCTGCCTTGAGAGGTTTTGAATTTTCACAGAACCCCAGGCCTCAGTGACCTTCTGACCCCAAGTGACTGATTTCAGTGACCAATGCTGAGACCTTTCTTCCTTGGTCATAAAAACATTTTGATTATGAAAATAACGTGTAAAGAAAAAAATGAAAATAATGTGTGCTCCTTGTGAAAATTCAGGCCATTACAGAGGAGAAAAATGAAAATCCTTCTAAACCTGTGGGATAACGACCAATGTTAACATTTTCATCTGTAGCCTTCCAGACAGTTTGTGTTTTGTCCTTTGTGTTTCTCAGATGGGGCACATTATACGGACTACTGTAACCTGATTGCTTTTTCCCGCTTGATATCCATGGGTATATTTTTGTAAATAAGTATAGCTTTTTTGACCACTGCATAATTTTTCACTTTACAGTTGTATCACTTATTTATCAATGTTTTGTAGGTCATTTAAGTTGATTGCAAATTTTTGCTGTTAAACACTTGAGCTGCCCTTGTGTGTAATTAGTCTGATCTTTAAAAGTAGAAATGCTAGGTTAAAAACAGTGAATGCTTTTCATTTTGATATGTATTAGCAGTTTTTATTTAAGACTCATGTGTCATCTCCTTTTATCTTTCTTTCAGTTTTGAGGTATAAGTGGAAAGTAGTTGATACAGATAAAGATACAAAGCCCAGAACAATGGAGCAGATGTCCAAGGTTACACAGCTGATTCATACTAGAACTGGGCCTGTAATTCATGCTGTTGGCTCCTGCTTTACTGGCAGGATGCGCCTTGGGTTCCTGGCCTAGGATCTGTCTATAACCCAGATGTCAGCCAGGGCCCTTGGGGTCTCAGTCATATTGCATCGGCACCCAGTTCTGTAGCCTAAGGCAATCCAGTACCTTTCCTAGGTATTAGACCTCATGATCTGCAGAAGCAAAATCCTTTTACTGATTTCTGACCAAAACTCATTGGCACCAAAAATTGCCGCCATTAGGAGACTTAACTGAATATTGAATGTCACAGCAAAGGGATGCATCTCAGCATACAACCTTCCTCTATCCCAGCTCCTCTCTTCCCTCCTCGCTTTTTTTTTTTCCCCCAAATTCTCCCTTTCTGTGCAAAGCAGTTCAGTTCAGCTCCTACTCCCAGACTTAACATCTAAAGCCATCAAGCCCTCAGAAGTTCTGCATAATGAGGGGCTTCCTTTCAACGGAACCTTTCTTACCTTCCCTGCCAAAGGCATCTGATTAGTAAGACTAGTAAAGAAAATGATTTTTTTATTTAAAACTACATGACAGCCATAAAGGCTGTTGTGACCATCGCAGGTGTAACCTGCCTTTGCCTGTTTCTTCCATCAGGCGAAGAGCCTTTCTCCTATGGCTATGGAGGCACTGGGAAGAAGTCCACCAATAGCCGGTTTGAAAACTACGGAGACAAGTTTGCAGAGAATGATGTGATTGGCTGCTTTGCGGTGAGTGCTGGCAGCCTGTGGGAGTTGGCAGAACCAAATGGTCCTGTCAGGTCAACCTGCAGACTTCGTTTTCAGAATACCTCTGTCCATTGTCTGCCCTGTGTCCAGCCACTCTTTGTCTCTCTTTGATGCACTGGAATGTTTGCAGTCATTTTGTGCAAAATTCTCCCGTTCTGCCCCTTCAGGTCTTTTGTGCAAAGCCGTCAGGTGGCAACCCTGAAGAAGTTTGGGGGTGTCGGGTGTGCACAACTTTCCTCCCTTCCTGCATACCAGAGTTACATTTTCTAAACAGACTCAGGAATTTCTTCTCTTCCTTTGCTACAGAATAGCCTGTCCGTTCTCAAAGGCGGTGATGTTGGCTCTTGTCCCACTTTAGCATCATCTCATCCCAAAACTTCTCCCTTCCTTCACCTCACACTGGGTAAGCCAGGCTTCCAATAGTGCGTTGCCTTTGAGGACGGTGGGGATGGATGCAAAGCAGAACAAGATAGAGGATGCCTGAACTGCTGCTGAACTTCAGTCCCCAAGAGCAGTGACCAGCACTCACAGTGCTGTGGAGTGTGGCTGTTGCCTCTGGGTCCAGAATCCCTAGACCCAGACCCAGTCCCTGCTCTTCCTCTCACAGCCCTGGACTACACTCCCTATATTTCAGTTTCCTCTCGATGAGAATGTTTGCATCTACTCTAGAATTTCATGTGGAGTCATTAAGTTAACCCATTAGAAGCACTTACGACAACGTCTGGCACATAATAAATGCTCAGTAAGTACTGCTTAACACTATTATCACTAGAAGGTAAATGTTTGTAAAATGTGCCATGAAGCCCCAGGGAGGAGTGACTACCCAGGTGGATGCTTCTTCTTGGTTTTGTTCCCTCTCCATCCTCATATTTGTACACAGGTATTCTTTTTTTTTCTTTCTTTCTTTCTTTTTTTTCCCCTCCTTTTTTTTTTTTTTTTTTTTTGCGGTGCGCGGGCCTCTCACTGTTGTGGCCTCTCCCGTTGCGGAGCACAGGCTCCGGACGCACAGGCTCAGCGGCCATAGCTCACGGGCCCAGCCGCTCCATGTCATGTGGGATCTTCCCGGACCGGGGCATGGACCCGTGTCCCCTGCATCAGCAGGTGGACTCTCAACCACTGCGCCACCAGGGAAGCCCTTTCCCCTCTTTGAAATAATTTCAAACTTAAGGAAAAGCCATGAAATTCTCTTAGAGCCCTGTCCAGATTCTAACATTTGCTTTACCATTTTTCCCAAATATATGTACATATATGTATATGATTTTTATCTGACCTGTTTGAGAGTAGGTTGCCTACATTGTGTCTTTATTCCTTAATACTTTAGCATACATTTCTTAAGAATAGAGCTATTATCTTAACCACAGTACAGTTATCAGATTTAACATTGATTTAATGCTATTGCCCACTCCATAG
Source organism: Lipotes vexillifer (assembly GCF_000442215.2). NCBI lineage: Eukaryota > Metazoa > Chordata > Mammalia > Artiodactyla > Lipotidae > Lipotes > Lipotes vexillifer. Next base: position 3,864,386 of record NW_006786304.1, on the reverse strand, counting down.
TCCACATTTAAATTTTGTCAACAACATCCTTTAGAGCAATTTGGTTTCTAGTTCAGGATCACGAATTGTATTCTGTTGTCATGTCTGTTTTAGTTTGAAACAGTTTCTCAGTCTTCCTTTGTCTTTCACAACCTCATTACCTTTTTAATAAAAAGCATGTTTTCTTAAACAAAAATTAACCATGTTTATATTCTGCACATTGTTCCAAACCTTGCATTTTTTTCCATTTAAAAATAAATCTCTTAAAAAAAAAAAAGTAAATCTCAGCTATCTTTCCCTGTATGCACAGATAGTATAGATCTAGCTCAGTTTAAAACATTGTTGAATAGTTAATAAATTCCTGTGGTTTCCAAAAATATCCAGAAATACAGAAAGGTATGCAGTATAAAGTCTTCTTGAGACCATCCCCCTCCACCCATGGTTCACATATGCCCTCCCCTACACATAAGCCCGCTGGTATTCAGGATTTCTTTATCAAAATACAAGAAAGATGATTGTTATTTTTCTTCTTTTACACAAAAGGTAGCATGTTATAAATGTTATTTTGTATCTTTTTTTGTCTAACTATGTATCTTAGAGTTCTTTTTTTTAATATATCGCTTCACAGAGGACTTCTTTGTTCTTTTATATAGTCCGTAGTCATTGTGTTGATCTACCATATTTATATAATCAATCCTCTATTAATGGACATTTGGTTAGTTTCTCACCTTTTTACTTAGTAGCTGCCTAGTATTCTGATGCAGGTGTCAGTTTCCCCTGCTGGACCTGAAAATTATTTGCTGGAAGTCAGTGCTGCAGTGACAGCTTATCTTTTCCCCGCTTATGAGAGTATCTTGGAGGGCTTTTCGTGTTCCCATACATGGATATCCTGTGTGATTTAGTCTCTCCCACTTTCCCTTTGGAGCACATTTAGCAGTGCTGGCGTGAGCAATTTGCACATCTTTGCGTTCTTGTGGGAATATGGTTGTAATATTTACCTCTGAAAGTATAACTTCTGAGTCAAAGGTGTATTTTAAATTTTTGATAGCTACCATCAAGACTGTACTCCAGGGAGGTTGTAACAATTTAATGTTTCATCAGCGTGTGACTGGGTTCCCCAGACTCTGTCCCATCTGAGCGTGAGGTTCTGTGAGTGTGTGGCAGTTTGGAACTTCAGGCCTGACTCTTGCTTCAGCCTGTTCATTTTTACTTCTACTTTTAAGATTCTGTGTTCAGTTTCCTTTGTTTAAAGAATGCCATCACTTTAAAAGACTCAGAGTGAAGGGTTAGAAGGGGTGTGAAAAATCAGTGACCTGAAGGAACTGGTGGGGAGGACATTTGTGTCAGAACTTGAGTTCTCAACATTCACAAAAGAGAAAGGACAAAATGGCCTTCCAGGTAGAGAGAACAGTGTAACTCACTTCAGCAAACCATAAGGAGTAAAATACTTGGAGCCTCAGGGACGACACTAGGAGATGTGAGAGGTAAGGCTGCAAAAATGGCACACTTTGAATAATGCAAGGCTTAAGGACTTTGGGTCCTTAGGCCCTGGTGTGGCACTCGGGAATGGTTTTGCAGAAGTGACACAGCTACCCTTGCGTCTTTGACAGTTGGCGCCATCAGTGGTGGGTTTGTCAGTTGAGGGTGCTGGTTTGTGTACAACATGGTAAGTTCCTTTAGTGAAGCTGGTGGACATAAGGAAGGCTAACCCCCACGATGTTCATTTCCGCGGTAGAGCAAAGGTGACCTGGGCCACTCTTGCTCAGGTGAGAAGACATAGCAGGGACCGTGCTGTGAGGATCGAGGCAGGATTTAGTCCAACAGATGTTTGCGTGTCTGCCCTGCGTGGTCTCGACCTGTGTGGGTGCTTACGGACACTTACAGATATAAAGGACTGTAGAACTGTGCCCTGTGAGCACTGAGGAGGGTAGTGAGGAGGCTCCTTAGGGAAAG
>NW_006786304.1:3843466-3862441 GCF_000442215.2 Lipotes vexillifer | reverse complement strand
GGGAAAGAGGCTTTCACAGCTTCTCAAAGGGCAAGTACCAAGGTGGTCTCTGCATGCAAAAGGGAGGGAATACCACGTCTTGTACTTTTCTGTCAGGAACCCGACCTGTGCTTCCGTCTTCCATATGATCCCAAGTTTTGAGTCTCCCTTAATTGTAAACCTTTACCCTGCAGCCAAAGTGATCTTTCTGAAACACAGTTTTGACCAGGCCATTCCCCTATTCGAAACAAGTCAGGAGCTCTGCTCTGCTGCTGTCAGCACGCATCCAAACTTCTGAGGTAACAGAGAGCCCCTCCCTTGCTGAGAACAGGGACCATGTCTCCTCCCCACCACTTTAGCCCAGAGCAGTGCCTGGCATCTTGGAATGAGAGCACGTATTCATTATGCACTCACTCTGTAGTAAGCACACTCACCTGTTAAATCCTCAGAACAACTCTATACAGTGTAGAATCTTATCATGGCTCCTCTTTTTTTTTTAATAACTAAAAATATTTATTTATTTATTTATTTATTGGGCTGTGCTGGGTCTTAGTTGTGGCACACGGGATCTTTGTTGCCGCGTGAGGGCTCTTAGTTGGAGTGTGCGGGATCTAGTTCCCTGACCAGGGATCGAACCCAGGCCCCCTGCTCAGAGTCTTAGCCACTGGACCACCAGGGAAGTTCCTGGCCCCTCTTTTTTGATAAGGAAACTGAAGATGGAGTAAATGGTAGAGCTGAAGCAGCCTTCCTTCCAAAACAGGATCTTAACCACTAAACTTCAACTGATCGGTAAGGACTCAATAAATTGTTGAACTAAAGAATATGGTCCCTTCCTGGCTCTCCAGCTGTACCTGAAACCCCAACCCCCAATCCTTTATGCTTCAGCCAGTCTGACCCTATGTTCTGTCACTGCCAGATTTGTACACAAACAACATTTCTCTTTAGGACTCTCTCCTCTCACCCCAGACTTGGCTCCTTCCCGTTTATTGTTCAGGACTTGACTTCCTCCTCAGAGAATCTTGCGCCTGTGTAGGTGCTCTTAACTGAATTAGGATGGTGTCCTTGTCTAATTCCCCACTAGGCTCTGAGCTGTGTCAGGGCCAGATCACTGTAGACATGAGCATCAAGAAGAGCATATAAATGAATGCACATGTAGAGCTGGGCCTGACTTAAAAGGCCCTGCTGTGGCTTTCTTTCCATCTGTTATCTTGCTGGGGATGAGAATGGACAGGACCGCTTTTGCCTTCCTCTCCATCTCAGGCTAGGCACAAGACTCAAATACTTGGAGCTTCCTAAAATTACATACTTCACATCCACCAGCTTTTTGGGTCTTGGGCAAGGAGGGCTTTGGGCTGCATGTTGTCTGAGCTGTTCCCTGGTGATTCCCGATGCATCTGTACATTGAGGAGGGACGCACTTGAATCTGGGAGGCCAGCTCTGTTTCCATTCCCTGCGTCTGCTCTGACTTGTGCCTCCCAGTGCCTTAAGCAGAACATTGGCAGTTATCTTTCTCTGGCTTTATTTCCTAGGACTTTGAATGTGGAAATGACGTGGAACTTTCCTTCACCAAAAATGGGAAGTGGATGGGCATTGCCTTCCGAATCCAGAAGGAAGCCTTAGGGGGTCAGGCCCTCTACCCTCATGTCCTGGTGAAGAATTGTGCAGTGGAGTTCAACTTCGGGCAGAGGGCAGAGCCCTACTGTTCTGTGCTGCCAGGCTTCACCTTCATCCAGCACCTTCCCCTGAGTGAGCGAATCCGGGGCACTGTCGGACCAAAGAGCAAGGCAGAGTGTGAGGTGAGTGGGCCCGGAAGCCTGAATTGGTGGCCGCCTCTCCAGAGCCACGTTGCTGCCAAGACAGAGGGGAGACATTCAGTAGCTGAGTGTGGTGAAAGCTGCTGTGAGAGTGAGGTGAGGGCTGTGCGTGTGTGGCTTAGTCCAGAGAGGGAGGGGCCAAGGTAAGACACCTAAATGTCAGAAAGATTCCAAAAGGAAGTTGCCACACTGCTCCTTGGGTGTGGTCAGAATCTTGGAAAAGGAGGCTTTCCTCCCAGCGGAAGAGGGTGTGAAGGCACTTCCTGGTGAGCAAGTTCTTGGAGGAGGTTGTGCAGCTCCATGCTCCTATCCAAGGCTCTCCGAGAACAAAAACGGCAACTGGACTTAGAGCTGATTTGGTTGCAGAAGCTGTACTGGTGGTCTTTGTCCTCAAATAGTGTTTCTTTCTGATATATAAGTGATTTTGTGTTTATTCTAGAAAATTAAGAAACATAAAGAAAATTAAAGTTTCCTTTAATTCCACCATCCACAAATAAGTTCCCTTTGAAAGTTTTGGAGCTTATCCTATGCCTTTTGCTGTGCTAGGTGCCATTTATACACACACACTTACAGTTGAGATCTTATGGTATAAGCATTCTGATATCATGCCCTTTCACTTAATGTTATTTTGTGAGCTTTGTCCCACCACGTGAACACCTCTTTTGAAACTCATTAGCCTCACTATTTTCCTCTTTTTGGGCATTTTGGTTACATCCAATGTTTGCCAAATTGTAAACGTACTGATTAGAAATGATGCTCGTCCTTATGCATACAGTCTGTCCCCATCTGAGACTCCAGGAAGGTTGTACCACTCCTTGTGCCTATTCCGTGGACCTTTCCCTTTCAGAGGCCCCTGAATCTGCCTAAACAAAAATGTAAATACTCATAAGAGAAGGCCCTCTTCTGAGAGTCTGACAACCCTCATCTCTTTGAATCCCAACAACAGTACTATGAGGTAGATGCTGTTACTGTTTCCATTTCCCAGAGGTGGCCATGAGGTTTAGAGTCACCCTCACGGTCACCATCAAGTCAGGGTGATGCCAGGCTGCCATGCCACACACTGTTTCTGGTTCACAGTGTCCCTCCTGGTCCTGTTCTTATAGATTCTGATGATGGTGGGCCTGCCTGCTGCCGGTAAGACCACATGGGCCATCAAACATGCAGCCTCCAACCCCTCCAAGAAGTACAACATCCTGGGTACCAATGCCATCATGGATAAGATGCGGGTAAGGATAGCCCCTGGTCTCTCCTCTTCCACCTCCCACTCCCTGAATACTGCTCAGCAAACAGGACCACCCACCCCTCACCACCCCCTGCCCACAGGTGATGGGCCTACGCCGTCAGAGGAACTACGCCGGCCGCTGGGACGTCCTGATCCAGCAGGCCACCCAGTGCCTCAACCGCCTCATCCAGATCGCTGCCCGAAAGAAACGCAACTATATCCTAGATCAGGTACTTACTGGTGACTGTCACGCCCCAGGAGAGGGAAGGGGCCATTGGGTGCCTGGGAAGTCCTCTCTGGTCCTTGTATTTTTTTCCGCATGATGCTCTTGGACTGCAGTACTGGTTAGAGGTCAGCCATACATGATGGCACAGTCCCAGACTCTTAGCACAGCTTTCTGAGTCTGGTCTGCAAGCAGGGGTCTGGAGCAGCAATCCAGGCCTAGCTCAGGCCCCAAGCAGCACAAAAGAACATTTTGTGAGAGCAAATTTTGTGAAATGGAAAGGCATGGATTTCTGAGCCAGACAAACCTGGGCTTGAATCCCAGCTCTGCTTCCTCCTAGCTGCGTGCCTGTGGGCAGCTGACTTTATCCTCTGAGTCTCCTGGTCTGTAAAACACAGCTCAAAATGGTGCCCGCACAGCTAACATGGGAACTGGCACATAGTAGCTGGAGGTGGTTGTTAACCTACAGAATAGGTGTGTCCCAGCTTCTCTTAGCATGTTTTTATGACTGTCAGGTACCTATGTGTCACGTATTTTTTACCTGCATTTCAATGAAGAACAAGGTTCTTAACATTAGGCAATTTGGGAACTTTTGAAATTAAACACAGAATTTTGTATGAAGATGCAGGTATGTTTGTTTGTTTTGTTTTTTGGCCTCACTGCATGGCGTGTGGGATCTTAGTTCCCTGACCAGGGATCCCATGCCCCCTGCATTGGAAGCGTGGAGTTTTAACCACTGGACTGCCAGGGAAGTCCCAGATATGATCTTTTTTTAACTAAAAAGTTTTGAGTTGGGATAGGAAGATCGTCCGTGACTTCCGGCATTCTCAAAAGTATGAGTGGCCCAAATGTGGTTAAAGATCCCTGCCTCAGAGTAACGAGTGCTTCCTGTTTACCACCTATGAGACCTCCTTGACGTTTGTCCTGAAGGCTTTCTCAAGTAGCAGATTTTGTATTTGAGGATGTACAAACAAGCCTCTGTTCCCCCTCAGCCTTGTATTTGTGTTTTCTTAAAAACGTGTAAGTGTGCAAATATGTAAACTAAGTAGCACCCCCAGCCTGGCAGCCTTAACTGGAGTGCCTTCCGTATGTGTAGTCCTGGGTACGTGGTCACCATGAGTTCAGAGGGCTTCTGATGAGGGTGGAGCTGGTTGACTGATCAGAAAGGTGGTTGGAGGGACTTCCCTGGCGGTCCAGTGGTTAGGACTCCACGCTCCCACTGCAGGGGGCCCAGGTTCAATCCCTGGTCAGGGAACTAGGATCCCACAAGCCGCATGGAGAGGCCAAAAATAAATAAGTTAAATTAAAGCCAACTTCCAACCTTTTTTTAAAAAAGAAAAGGAAGAAGGAAACGTGGTTGGAAACTCCAGGGGATCAAGGTGCTTTTGCATAGGAGTGAGCATCTTACACAAAACAGTTAAACAATTAAGCAGGAGCTTCTGGTGTGCTTGGATAAAACAAGTGAACACTTGGTGAACAAGTGGACAAGTGCTCGTCAGAAGAGCATGGAAGCTCTGTGCCCCTTCCCACATAGCTTGCTCTTTGTGTTTGTTCCATCTGGCTGTTCCTGCATTATATCCTTTTATAATATATTGGTAATCTAGTGTTTAGAGTTGAAAAATTGATGCGTCGATATCCAGCCTTTGAAAGGAGTACAAAGAACTTATTCTTAAAGACAAAAAAAACTGGCTACTGGCTGGTGATAGTTCTTATGACAGACAAATTAAATGATCTTGCCAAGCAGTTAGGTACTGAGAGTAGAAATCTGGTTTGCTGATGAAACAGTTATGCTCAGTTGGCCAAGGCTATGCAATACAATTGGCATTCTTCTGTGATGATGGAGATGTGAGATTTACTCTGGGTTCTGCTTTTCTGGAAAGTAGACATGAAAAGGTGTACTACTTTTATCCAGTGACCAATGCCGCAACCATGGGATTGAGCCCTGAAGACTCACATTTGTGAAGAAGACAGGACATGATCCCATAATAGTAAATTTTGATAAAAAACTACTAATTGGGCTAATGTTTAGAATATATTTATGGGGGAAGGGGACGGTTGGGCACAGGGTAGACCAAGAGCTACTCAGGGTTGCTGCCCCAGCTCAGCCCCATCAATAATGCATACAGCCAGCCTTCTCCCCCGCTGAAGACTTTGTTTGTTTGTTTGTTTGTTAACCCTAGCCTCACTTTGCCCCATTTTTCTTGTCAGGGCATTTTGGAGCTGTAGTCCAGCTTGGCCTCAGTGGGATTCTGTCCTGAAAGATAGAGCAGTGTTGTTTTAATACCTTGAGAATTCCTTTTTTGGATACCCCAGCAAGTATTCCCTGCCTGTCTTTTTCTCAGTTTACTAGTTAAATCAGCTGTGAAACCCATTTCAAATATGTGGCCCATGGAGAAAGTTTATAATCCTAGAGGTTATAATTGTCTTAACATCTCTGTCCAGCATTTCAAAGTGGGCTTTCTCTAGAGGTCAGGGCCCCAGCCCCTCAGCCAGGCACAGAACAGTTGAGCACAGTAAAGACTTGCCGTTGGCCCTCTCAGCTTATGCTGCCTTGTTCAGGGACAGGGTCCAGGGCTGTTCCAGGTGCACCTGTGGTCTTCAGGGCTGCTGGCCTCCTGGTGGAGGAACATGCAAATCACGCCAAGTGTTCTAGGCCAACAGCGAGGCCGAAGAACGTAAACTCTGAAGGTGGGGGAGCAGGGTTCTCTGGTTGGCCACAGATTGGAGGATTGACTTGGAGCCCGAAACTAGAGATTACTGAGGCCTGGGAAGAGGTCTGAAGCCAGTGTGGTTCGACCTGTTTTGGCTTAAACCCCAAAAAGTGTGTTCCAGAAAACCCTGGGTGGGTGAGCGTGTGTGTAGGAGATAAAGAGCAGGCCCCAGGCCAGACCCCGGCATTTCCTACCCCACCAGCCTTGGCAGTGAGGGGTAAGTTGATGCTTAGCTGTCTCCTGAGTTAGATGGGATTCCCAGAGCAGAAACTGGTACTACAGGCAAAGTCTGGATCTCAGCCCAGCACCATCTTTTTTCTTCTCTGGTTTTTCCCGAGTGGTCAGACCTCCTCACATTTGGCTCTTCTGGGTCTCCTGTTGGTAGTTTGACCTCAGAAATGCCCCTCCTTGAGAGGGGAAGAGAGCACAGCTGCAGAAGCCAAGCTAAGGCCAAGTGAGCCGTGTAGTTGGGGCTTTTACCTACATTCCATGGTGACCTGAGTACTCTCTCCAGATAATGTGGGAGTTAGAGCAGTGGAACAGCCGAGGAGAAAAAGAAAAGAAAGAAGAGGTGGGCCACATTGCTTCAGGTGGCTCCGCTGCCAGTGGAAATCCTCTGGAATGAAACGCTGCCTGGCCTGTCCCTTGCCTACCAAGGTGCAGAGTAGGAGCTGGCCTCTGTGAGGCAGCAAACTGGCCTTCCTGGAGGCTTCTGAGAAGGCCCCTGCAGGGCCATATGTGAGGGCCCAAACCACCCCCAGGGTTGAGGTCTGCAGGCTAGGAGTTCTCTTAGGATTCTGACAACCCAGAGCTAGGCCAGGCAGTGATCAGAGGCAGGGCTGGATATGACAACATCGCTGACCTTGCCTCAGCCCTCAGAACAAATGATTGTAGTCCTGCTTTGCATCCCTGTTGGCAAGAGCCACGCCTTTGCCTGAAACAGAAACCCAGGGCTACAGCGGAGACCCAAAGTAAACTGCCTCTTGTTGACAGGCGTTGGAGAAGAGGATGTTTCTTTCCTCTCTCCTCCCCACCCCCAGAGCCTCAGCCCATTCCATTGTTGACACTCTGGCCAAGTCTCCTACCTCACAAGTGGTTCGTTCTACTGGGTTCACCTCACGCTGAGCCTAGAGTGAACTCTTGAGTCACCAGCTTTAAGTTTGCTCCCCTGGGATCCAACCCTGTCTCCTGCTGCCAGCCTGACCTTGTTGAGTTGTGGGTGGGGGACAAGAGTTGACAGGGGACAGAGGGGCTCTTAGAGACCTCAGGCTGTGAGCGGCCTGCTGTGTTCCTCCCTACTCCCCCAGACTGTCACACACCAAAACTACCCCCGCAGCTGCTCTGAGAAACCCAGCCCCTGTCCTTCGGCCCACATCACGGGGCAATGGCGGTAGCCCGGGGCCAGGGAACACAGGCGGCCCCCGACCTCCTCAGAGTCAGCATCTTCAAGCAGGGTGGGGCCGGGAGAAGCAGGAACTAGGCCGAGGGAGCCTGCACAGCGGGAAAAGCTGACCTGCCGTTGTGCTGGTCTCTTAGCAGCAGCCCCCAGTTGTGCTGGTCTCTTAGCAGCAGCCCCCAGCGACCACAGCAGTGCCGAGCCAGCCCAGAGGCTCTGACCTCACTGTGTTTGCTGTGGCAACGACACCAACAGCTAACTCCCTTTCCTCCAGGGAAGCCAAGCATTTGCATTTCTGCTGGCTGGCCTAGATGCTCTTCTTTCCTTCCTCAAACTGAGGAGGGAGGGGAGGGAAGCGCGGTCTTGAAAATTGTCACCAAGAGGGTTCTCAGCACCTCAGTTCCAAAATGTCTGAGGAGCCATTCCTCAGAGTCTAGCCACTTCCCAGGACAGAGGCCAGCTGTTGATGAGTCCTGTCTGCTCTGCCCCCATTCCTCCCATTGTGAAGCTGCAGGGACTAGCCCTCTTGGCAGTGATGCTTCTCTTCTCTATCCCCTCATCAGGACATTGACGGGGTAGGTCTCATCCATAGAAAACCACCAAGAGGTGTTTATCTATGTCCTTGGGGTTCAAAGGAATCAAAATAGGATCACTTCTTATGGGCAAGCAAACAGTGGAATGGATTGTCCACAGAGTGGCTGGGGCCACAGTCACCCCTGGCACCCGCCTACTCTGGGTTTTGTGCCAGGAGAAAACCTCATTATTTAGCTAGAGGAAAGCAAATTCTGTCTTCCTGTGACCAGATGCCACCTGATTTGCTTTTAGGAATGGAGTCTAGGAAGAGCAGTGAGGAGAAGGACTTGACTTTCCCTTTGTAACCTGTGTGCTTTTTAACCATTTGTGGTTCAAGGCCTCTCCTTGGGCAAGTGCTCAAGGCACAGATTATAACACGTGTATGCCCACAACACATACCCACTTTGAGGGCCCCCAACCCCAGTTAACGTTGAGACATTTTCCCTGGGGAACAGGGAAGACCATCTTTGCCTGCTGTGTGTGTCAGGGCCGCAGAGTTGGGTTGGTTTAGAAAACAGCTGTGCCCACAGCCCACATCTCCCAACAGGTGTGCACTGGCGTCCCTGGCCTCTGGCTGACCCATAACCCAGCTGCCTGTTCCTTGTGTTTTGGAATAGGCTCTCTTGTGCCTCATCTTTTCCTCAAACTTAACTTTCCTTGGTCCTTTCCATTGGGAAGCCTCTTCTAGGACAGTGTCAGTCCTGTTGGTCATATTTGCAGACTTCTTTCCCTGCCATTTTCACATCTATAAATCCTCACCACAACCAGGAGGAGGGTGATAGGATCTCTGTCTTTCAGATGTAGAAATTTGAGACTCAGACTAATTAGGTGACTTGTCTACAGCCTCACAAATAGAGGGCACAGCTGCAATTTCAACCTCAAGCCTGTTCCCCAGAGCCTGTGTTCCTTCCACCCTGTCTCACCATCCCTGCCTTTCTGATGGGAAGTCACTATAGCTTGACGTTCCTTGGTCTGAGTTGCTTCAACTCAACCTTACAGTAAGAAGATCCAGTGCACCCCACCCAGTGACGGCCACATCATATCAACTGTGACCTGCATTTGTTGAGTGTTGGCTGTGAGCCAGACCCTGGGCTAACCAAGGGCTTTTACTCACATGAGCTCCTTCAGTCTTAATAGTGACCATATGATCTTCCTATTGTTTTCCCCTTTCAGGGCTTGAGACTTAGTAGGTATGCAGACTGAGGCTCTGAGTGGAAGTCACTTACTCAGGGCCACACAGTGTGACTTGACCAAGTCACCTTAGAGCCAGGGTGTGCTGAGCCATCCCCCCTGCGCTACCTGCCTCTGTCAAGGCAGCTTCCACCCTGGAGGCCACAATGTAGCCCCCACTCCAGGAGTTCCTCACACTTGGTCAGTTTGCTTTGTGGTCCTTTTCCTGCTCAGTCCTCACCAGGCCCAGGAGGGAGGCTTTTTTCCCTCCATTTTAACAGATGAAGCAACTACAAGGACTGGCCACGGTGAGTGAGTGGCCACACTAGGACTTGATGCTGGGCTTTTTCCAGCCTGCCAGGCTGCATCTTCAAAATGCAACATTTTTTTGTCTGTTTGTGCATGTCCCTGTACAGATCTCTTCCCCTCTGTGGCTTCTCCCTTGAGTACCTTTCAGAGCTACTAAAAGTTGTTTAAATGCAACATTACCTATTACTCCAGTTCTGTTGAGTGTCTGAATGTGAAAAGATACCCATACAGGTGCCTGGGTCCCACCTCCAGAGACGGGTTGGGGAATACTCTGGTGGGGTTTGAGCAACTCTCTTTTTCAGTAGTGTCCGAGTGATTCAGGTACACAGGCTGAGTCCGTGGAGCCCTGGGGTTTGACAGACCTGGGCGCCAGTCCCATAGGGCCCAGCATGTGGGAGGTATTCAATGAATGGAAGCTGTCTTTACTACGGCTCTCAATCAGATGTGTCATAGAGCACCGCTCTATGCCAACACCAGCCCAGGAAGCACCTAACCATCACCTAGAAGAAGGGAAGAGAAAGTTAGTAGCAAAACTGCTCTTGCTAAAAGCACAAGTTATCGCCTTGTCAAGCTCCCTGGTTAGAAGCTTGTGGGTGAGTCTGGTGTTTTAGAGCAGGACTAAGGGAATAAAAGAACCACAGTGTTGATGAAAGTGATCTATACAGCTGTCAAAGGGGCTGGTTAATTATGGCATCCATTCTATAAATATTATTAAAGGAGAATACCACGGAATTCCGTAAAGGTCCAGTGGTTAAGGCTCCGCACTTTCACTGCCGAGGGCACAGGTTCAATCCCTGGGTGGAACTAAGATCCCGCAAGCTGCGTGGTGCGGCCCAAAAGGAAAAAAAGGAGAACACCAGCACAGAAAAATGACAGAGAAACATTAAGTGAAAAAAAGAAAAAGACTTCAGAAGAGTGTGTGTTGTTTGATTCCATTAGTGTTGAAAATCACACAGGGCTTCCCTGGTGGTGCAGTGGTTGAGAGTCCGCCTGCCGATGCAGGGGACACGGGTTCGTGCCCCAGTCCGGGAAGATCCCACATGCCGCGGAGCGGCTGGGCCCGTGAGCCATGGCCGCTGAGCCTGCGCGTCCGGAGCCTGTGCTCCGCAACGGGAGAGGCCACAACAGTGAGGCCGCGTACCGCCAAAAAAAAAAGAAGAAGAAAAAAAATCATATTTCTAGAAATACATAAGAAATTCAATACAGGTCATCTCTGGGAGGTAGGAATGGCAGTAGGTGGATGAAAGGATTCTTACTCTAAACTTTATAGCTGTACTCTGAATTTTTTTACTGTGAGCATGTGTTACTTTTAGAATGGGGGCTGAGGGGGCTGTAATGCACAATACCACGAACAAATTGGATTAAAAAAGCAAAGCCCAAACTTTAGGAATCCCTTGTCCTGTTAGTGTCAGCAGCCACTTTCCCAAGTCAGTTCATTCTCTGAGGGTAGAGTCTCAAGAACCTTCAAAGTGAAGAGCAGTTTCCTGAGTCTCTCCACTGAGGAGAACTGGTATCCCTTTCTCAGTCCCTGGCCTACATAATACCCCACAGAGGAAAAGACCAACTTGTAGTGACCATCTCTTGCCTCTTCTGTTACCTACCCCTAGACAAATGTTTATGGGTCAGCCCAGAGACGAAAAATGAGACCATTTGAAGGCTTCCAGCGCAAAGCTATTGTAATTTGTCCCACTGATGAGGACCTAAAAGACCGAACAATAAAGCGAACCGACGAAGAAGGGAAGGATGTCCCCGATCACGCGGTCTTAGAAATGAAAGGTAGGAAATGAGCAGTTCCCCGAGGGACATCGCAGCAGGGTCCTTAAGAGAAAAAGGGCTCCGCACAGTTTTTCCCTTCCCAGCTTCTTGATGATTCTTTTTTTTATCTTGTTCTTTCTTTCTGTGCTTCTGCTTTGTCCCTTCCCCGTCTAGTACAGCTGTGAATGGAAAAGCTGCCTGTATCCCTCCTGGGGCAGGGTTTTCAGACTAGATGGGGCTGGGGCAGGATGAGGGAGAGGATGTGTGGGAACAGGTGCTGAGAGACCTGCACGGTTGGTCTTCTGCCTCTGGCACCCACTGGGTGGGCTGGCTGAGCAAGCCTCAGTTTGCTTCTCTGTAAAAATAAGGAAGATGATTCCACCTGCCAGGCTCACTCCCTGGGTTATAAAACATTGGTTTGGTGGGGCTTAGCCACCTCTTCAGGAAAGGGAGGAGAGGGTCTTTGTTAGCCCCTTACTGTTGCCAGGGAGGCCGAGCTTGGGACCCTGTCTCTCCTCTGTCGCTCATACTGCAGTCCCCTCCTCCTCCTCCCTTCTGGCAGGCCAGTGTCCTGGGGGTGAAGGAGACCAGACCTCAGAAGGTGCTGACTGCCTCTTCTTGTTCCCTCTGGGGCCCTCCCTTCCTCCTAGCCAACTTCACATTGCCAGATGTTGGGGACTTCCTGGACGAGGTGCTGTTCATTGAGCTGCAGCGGGAGGAAGCAGACAAGCTGGTGAGGCAATACAATGAGGAAGGCCGCAAGGCTGGGCCACCCCCTGAAAAGCGCTTTGACAACCGAGGCGGTGGCGGCTTCCGGGGCCGTGGGGGTGGCGGCAGTTTCCAGCGCTATGATAACCGAGGTCCCCCCGGGGGCAACCGAGGAGGCTTCCAGAATCGGGGAGGAGGCAGCGGAGGAGGCAGCTACCGAGGAGGTGAGGCATCTCACACTGAGCTGTCCCTGCTTTTGGTTCCTGGTTCACGGTTGCATTTTGTGAATGCTTCCTCAGTCAGCAGATGACATTTCCCTGTCACCCGCTGTGGGCTGAACTCTGGTAGAGAACTAAGATAAATCAGAGTCTGGGGCCTCAGGGAAACTCTCCCACTGTCATGCTCCCCCTGGACATTGCTCCTGAAGCCCTTGCCCATTTGTATGTCGCATTGCTATTATTTTTATGAATCTTTCCCACCCCTCATCTGACCATGAGCTTCTTGAGAAGAGGGGCCAGACTGAGTTTACTGCCAGTCCGGGGTCCCACCTCAGGACCTGGCACAGGGCAAATATTAGGACTGGTTTTGCTTCTGAAACACATGGAGAAACAGGCTTGGAGAGGTTAATTTGCCCGATTCACCCAGCTGAATCCATAGTTGGGATCGAGTGATGATGGATCCAGAGCCCAGGTTCTTACTAAGTGATGCTATCTCTGAAGTGTATGATCATGATTTAATAAGAATGCCCTACTCTGTTTCAGTCTTGTGCTGGGTGGTTTTGGAGACAGAGCCTTGACCCAGACACGATATCACCCTGTAGTGACAGTCCAGAAGGATTGTGGGCTGAATGGCACAGCCCGGGGGTACTTTGAGCTCCAGTGATACCTGATACCTGCAGGGGAGCAGGGCTCAGGAAAGGCCTCTTGAAGTGCTGATATCTAAGCTGAGGTCCAGAAGCCAGTAGGAATTGGCTGGGGGAAGGGTTCTGGGCTCACGAAAACTGCACAAAGGCTCAGAAGAGGCCAGCCCATTTGGCCAAGCCTGAAAAGGACTGTCCCCAGTGCTTAGATGTTGGGGACACAGTAGAAACTAAGACAGCCCTGGTCCCAGGCTTACAGTCCAGTGGGCAAGACAAACCTGTCAGCAGGGCCTAACAACTGAGTGTTACCAGGGCGGCATTCGCGGCGGGGGGCTCCCAGGGCTCTGGGGAAGGCCGGGGGCTTTACTTGTTCACTGGGACTGGGCTCCTGCTCTGTGCCTGGTCACACTGGAGCTACAGCAGTCTTCAAGACAGCCCAGCTCCTGAGGGTCCCAAATTGAGAACAGTGGAGCCTCTCACCTGATTCTCCAATGCAGGTTTCAACCGCAGTGGAGGTGGTGGCTACAACCAGAACCGCTGGGGTAACAACAGCCGGGATAACAACAACTCCAACACCCGAGGCAGCTACAACCGGGCTCCCCAGCAACAGCCGCCACCACAGCAGCCACCGCCACCGCAGCCACCGCCACAGCAGCCTCCACCACCACCCAGCTACAGCCCTGCTCGGAACCCCCCAGGGGCCGGCAGCTACGCTAAGAACAGCAGCATCCCTGGCTCGAGCGCCAATACCAGCACCCCTACTGTCAGCAGCTACAGCCCTCCACAGGTGAGAGGATAAGCATGCGTGCGTGCATGTGTGTGTGAACAGGTGAGAGGAGGTGGATCCAGGGAAATCATCAACATGTGCTCCAGCCACAGGGCTTCACTCTTACCTCCAGCCCTGCCCTTTCTCCCTTCCTTGCCAGTGCTTTTGGCTGAGACAGACCCTAGATACTCCCAGGTGCCTTCCAGACCCAGAGTAAATCGGGGAACCTACCTGTTCTGTCATCCCTCTCAGGGTGGGCTGTATGTGTCGGTCCCACAAGCAAGTACATTTCTCCTGGCTGCGTTCTCTTGGCTGTGTCACTGGCCTCACTGAATCCCCAAGAAAGCACTCAATTGGAGTTACCCCTTCAACCTAGGCTTGAAGGGGCTGATCCCCTTGTCTTCAGGATGTAGGGACAGACTCTAAGGTTGGTGAGGACTTGACCTCTGCCCTGAGAGCTTCACTGCGGAGCAGCTCCAGGCTCAGTTTGAGTTCTCAGAGAGCCAGTGCTCAGCTCTGGTACACACAGGCCCCTTAACCAGAGCAGTCCCCATTTACTCTGCACCTTCCACACTTCAGGCCTGGAGGCAGCTGCCAGGAGACACAGATGATGAATGATTCTAGTCCTGGTCTAACCAGAATATTTCCTAGAACAGGAGTTGGGCAGACACAAATTCAAACCCCAGCCCCACAGCGTTCTGGTTTTGTGACCTTGGACAAACAGCTTCACCTCTTGGGACCTCGTTTTCCTCATAAAGGACTAGAGTTAGTAGTAGAACTTAACTTCCAAGGTTTGTTGTGAGGGGAAGATGACATCATAGCTTTGCAGGTAAGGCTCTGGAGCTAGGCGGACCTCTGCCACTTCTTACCTGTGTGGCTTGGGCCTAATGATTTCACCTCCCTGAGCCTCACCTTCCTTCTCTGTAAAACGAAGCCAATGACGCCTGCCTCAGAGAGTTGATGGGGGGATTAGAGGAGTTGAGGATCCAGCCTGGACATGGGAAGCACTTAGGAAATTGCCACTACTGTTTTTCTTAGCAGGTCTTCCTATAACAAATACCACCATTTATTGTGCCCAATGGATGGTGCACGTAAGCTTAGTGAATACGCAAGGCAATCCAAAGGGGTGGTTCTGTTGTAATTCTCATTTTACAGAGGAAAAAAAGACACTGGGATTTCAAGAGCTGCTGTGTGCCTTGCTCCCCCAGGGTCTCAGAGCTGGGATTAGAGTCCAGAATTTAGCTCTTGATCCTACCCTGTCCTGCCATGTCACAGAGCTGACCCACCTCCTTCTCAGCCCTGAAACAGCATCCACCAGGGAAGTTCCCTTGTGGACCCACTGCTTTCAAAGGCCCTTCCTCCATCCCAGCTGAGCTGGCTATTTCACAGAGACCTGTTTTTTTCCCTCCACTTCCCAGCCGAGTTACAGCCAGCCACCTCCCTACAACCAGGGAGGTTACAGCCAGGGCTACACAGCTCCACCACCTCCACCTCCGCCACCACCTGCCTACAACTATGGGAGCTACGGCGGCTACAACCCAGCCCCTTACACCCCTCCGCCGCCCCCTACTGCACAGACCTACCCTCAGCCCAGCTATAACCAGTACCAACAGGTAAGTGCCACAAGCAGAGGGGGGAGAATGGGGAGACTTCTAGGGGCCCCACAGGGGTGTGTATTCCCAGACCTGTGTCCCTGCTTATCCCTGAAAAGATGGGCAGCTCCCTGGCCTTGGGCCGGTGTCCATCTAGTACAGTGTAGCCATGCCGCTCGTTGAACGCTTCTACACTGGCTGCTAAGTAGCTGCCATCCTAGTTCCTCTCCCCAGTGCAGCAAGCAGAGGGCTTAGCAGGGGGCCTCAAACCCTGATTCAGCACCATGGCCAGTGTCCATTCTGATTGGTTGATGCTAGGCCCCATACCTGCTTTTGAGTATTTTGAACATGGGATCTAGCTATACCTGAAAGGGCATTAGGTTGGCAAGCCGGGAGACCTGGGCTTCAGTCTCTAACTGCCCACCCATGTGACATTAGGTCATTCACTTATCCTCCCAAGGTACCTTGATTTCTCTGTCAGACCTATGTGTTGACTGTCATCACCGTACCCATCTCCACCATGGGTGAGGGTGGGGTCAGGGGAGAAGCCAGATGTGGGTCTGGATGAACGACAACCTGGTGCTCTTGGTTTCTCTCTCCCCAGTATGCCCAGCAGTGGAACCAGTACTATCAGAACCAGGGCCAGTGGCCACCGTACTACGGGAACTATGACTACGGGAGCTACTCCGGGAACACACAGGGGGGCACAAGCACACAGTAGCCAGTGTGTCCTGGAGGCCCCTGCCGGCTTCCTCCACCAGCGCCCACCTTGGCCCCCCTTGTCCACCCCCACCGGGTCACGTGGTGCTGGGGGACGGGTCCTCCCAGGGCTGCCTCTCCTCCAAGGGGCTCTTCCCCCACACAGGGCCAGGCATTTTCCTCCGGATTCAAACAGGCAACAATGACCATTTATTTTGTTTGTCCCCCCCCCCCCCTCCTCTTCCTCTTCCTCCCTTCCTCCTTTTTGACTAAAGACCCCCCCCCGCCTTGGTCGTACAGGGAGGCTACAGGGCTGTGGGGAGGGCCCCTTCCTGTCCTCTGGTCCCAGCCCTGCTCCAGCCCCTCAGCTTCCTAGATTCTCATGCAGTTGGTTGCAAATTCTTCCAGGAGCTGTTTTACTGTCTACTTTTCAGGATTTAAAAAAAAAAAAAAAAATCAAAAACTTAAAAACACACACAAGTTTAAAATGCAGAGGGAGGAAGAAGTGACAGATATTTTTTTGGTAATTATGCTTTTTTTTTTTTAATTTTTAGAATTTGTCCCTTTTTACTGTGGGTCGGCTGTTGATATTTCATCAGGATAACCATTTCTTTGCTGAGTTCAGGTGACCGAGGAAGAGCCACACCCTCAAAACAAAACACACACAAAACAAAACCACAGAATCATCTTTAACCTAACTTTTTATACAATGTCTCAGTTTCCGGTAACTTTGCACACAAGCTTCTGTGTTGAGTTGAATTGTACCTGCCTTTTGTATTTGGAGAGAGTGTGACTATTGAACTTGAAACATTTTATTCCGGGCGTCTTGGTAGTTTCTGGTGGGATTAATCGGGTGAGAGGGAAGAAGGGAGTTGGGGGGCTCCTTCCTTTCAGAACATGAAGTTTCTCCCACTGCCTCCTCTCCAAAGGTCTCCCAGGTGCCAGACCTAAAGGTTTTTCCTACAGTGATCCTCTGATTATTTTTACTTCCCCTTGACCCATATGTTTTAATAGGACTTTAACAAACTGCACTTATTAAGAAATGTGTTTGCCCTGTTTTGTTTTGTTTTTGTTTTGTTTCAATAAATGACATGGCACCTCCTAGTAGGAAGGAAGCAAGGTTTCAACCCTGAAGTGTTACTGCAGTTGGCCTTTAATTGGGGCGGGGGCCTTTTCAAGGGGACATTATTTACTCACTCATTAAACACTTATTGTGGGATTTGTGTGCCTGTCCCCATTTTTGGTGCTGGGGATGCCCCCTTAAACCTGGGGCCCTCAGTTTAAAACCCACTAGTTCATTTTTAATGCGGTTTTCTGGTCTCTGCCCTTTCCAGTTCACCCACAGTCCCGAATCCCTCCCAGAATTTGTGAGTAGAAAAGGATGGAACAAGTCCCTAGGCAGAGAGCAAGGTAGGGTGATGGTTGGAAACTAGGGCTGGACTGTTGGGGTCATCCCTTGGTGTGACTGCCCATCCACATTAGGCCTGGCCTCTGTGTTGGACTTAGGATGGTTCTTGACCGTGCTCCTGGATCCAGGCTAGTGGGGATGCCAGGAGCTGCTTTATCCAGCCAGTGTTAGGTACTTGCTCTGTTCCTTACCCACACCCACTCTGGACAGTGCTGAGGACACAGCATGACCAAGGCAGTCCTGGACCCTGCCCTCATGGGGCTCTCAGTCCAGAGGTAACACGGACCTGTCATGGAATGGTGACAGCGCCAAGGTCAGCTGTGAGAGCTTGGGGTGGAGGGGGGTGGTGAGGTGAGGCCTTCGTGGAGAAGGGAAATCTTTTAAAGAGGAATGAGCTGCTACAAAAGACTTTCTGGGGCTTCCCTGGTGGCGCAGTGGTTGGGAGTCCGCCTGCCGATGCAGGGGACACGGGTTACTGTGAAGAGAGTAAACAGACACTAGAAGTCCTTCCAGAACGTTCTTTGCATAGTAGTTTGTAGAGTTTTAAGCGCTATGAAACTTTATACCAAAGATTTTTTTAAGAGCTCATTTTTTTCCCAAAACGAACCCCCCCCTTTTCCCCCCCCAAAAAAAAAAAAAAAAAAAGGACTTTCTGATTGCATCCCCACAGCCTATCCTCCTTCCCCAGCAACTTGAGTCATTTCTTCAATCCCCTTAGGCATGCTGTACTCCTGGCCCCTTGTGAGGGACAAGGCTGGGGCACAGGAGCAGCCAGTTCAGCTCCATCTCCTCCCTCACAGGAACTGTCTCAGAGCCTTGTGAAGGGAACACAGGCTACAAAACAGGGAGGAGGAAGGTTGACTACTTTTGAGGTCAGATGCAAGGCATCTGAACATGAGGTGGAGCCAAGGTTGATGGCTAGTTGGGCTAAAGGGAATCCTAGAGTGGCCTCTCCCTAGGGAGGGCCTCAGGTCCTCTAGGCTGGGAAGTCCCCTTCCCTGCAGGTCCATGTGTTGGGCAACAGTGCCCTCTGCTGGCCTCTGCTGGCAATATGTAAGTGTAGTCAGTCCCCATCTATCCCAAGTGACAAATGAGCCACTTTCCTCCAGATCCCTTATCCTGAGAATGCAAACGGGAAGTTATTCCTCTGCCTTTGGCCTTAATATCGGGGTTACTGCATCAGCCTCCTCACAGATCTCTCTGACCTCCAGTCCCTTACCCTGATACCCCCCTGCTCACTCCCCACAGGATAAAGGAGCTCAAGCTACTTAATATGGCTTACAGGCTCCACATGCCTGGCCCCTGGTGACCTCACTGGCATTACCTTTTACCACTCCCCTTTCAAACTTAAGATCACTAGTTTGTTCTAGGGGAATCACAAATCCCTTTTAGAATCTAAATGCCATGGACGTCTGCCTTGGAAATAGATGTGTACGTGGAATTTTGCATAAAGATTTGTGAGGTTTTCCAATCCTTGCAGCCCGATCATGACCTTCAAGTTAGAACTCCTTTCCTATTACCTGGCCATACAGAAGCAACCAGAACTATTGATGCCTGCCTTCCTCTCCAGGGGTTTGCCTTGCCCATCCTCCTACATGAGACCCTTCTCTACCTCCCTCTTATCCTGATTCCTGATCATTTTTCCCGTCTCCGTTTGGGTGTCCTTTACTCTCAGAAAAGAACCTTCCCATGGCCCTCCAGGCTGGGGTGGGCAGCTCCCTTAGCTGGACCTCTGGGTCCATCAGCCCTGCCCACTCAGGGCACTGGTAACACTTGAATGTGAGTCCCTAC
>NW_006786304.1:3834424-3843298 GCF_000442215.2 Lipotes vexillifer | reverse complement strand
CCCTACACGTCACGTAGGGCAAATCAGGACCAAAGTCTCTCCACACCTGAAGATTCTTCAGGTCCTGGGAGCACAAAGTGGGAAGTTGAGTCTCTGATCTCACCACCTATCTCATGCTAAGCAGGGACTGGGTGTGATGACAGAAGCAAGCGACAAGGCTTAGTAAATATTCTTGAGGTGGTGAAGAAATAAGATAGCCTGGGGTCTAAACCAGAGCCCAAGCCCTCAGAGGCCCTGGAGGGTGGTCATTCAAACCATTCATCCCCAAATTAAGCATGCTGGGCTCTGGAGTCACAGCAGTCACAGGGTGAACAAGCCTTCCCTCTTGATAGTCCAGTTTCGCAGCGGTTCAAATTGCGGGGGTGCGGCGTGCCGGAAGAATCTATCTGACCCTGTGCCCTTTTCCTGCCTGGGGTGGGCGGGGCCGGGCGGAAGCACGCATGCGCGTAGGACAATCCAACTTCGTCCCGGAACTTTGGTTCCTGGTGCTGCGGGGCAGCCGGCCCCGGGAGTGTGCTCGGCCGGAAGTGGCTGCTGAGGACCTGGGGCGGGTTTGGTGTGCGGAGCCTGCCACAGCAGGTAACGAGTCGTAGAGAATCGGGATGGAGGCCGTAGCGACAGCGACTGCGACGGCGGCGACGGAACCCGGTGAAGGTGAGGTCCTGGCCACGCGGAGGCGGCGGGAGGGTGGAGTTGCGGTGTCACTGGGAAATGATTCCCCGTGAAGGCGAAGGAGGACTCTTTAAAAGGGGGCACCTGGGCTTCCCTGGTGGCGCAGTGGTTGAGAGTCCGCCTGCCGGTGCAGAGGACACGGGCTCGTGTCCCGGTCCGGGAAGATCCCACATGCCGTGGAGCGGCTGGGCCCGTGAGCCATGGCCGCTGAGCCTGCGCGTCCGGAGCCTGTGCTCCGCAACGGGAGAGGCCCGCGTACCGCAAAACAAAACAGAACCAAAAAAAAAGCGGACACCTGCCCTCGGCCCTAACTGTTCCCTTCACCACTTTGTCAGATTAACCCCTTTCGTTGCAGGCTGACCTCCTTTACCCCATCCCCTCCCCCGAAATTAACCTCTTCCAAGTTCCAGCAGGCTCTTTCCGTGTCCTAGGCTAATCTAGTTCCTTACCAAGCTCTCAGGCTAGCATAAACGTCTCTGTCCTGGGCTCTCCCATTGTCCCAGCCAACCGTGCTTCTCAAGTTACCTCCTTCCCTTGCTTCCTCCTGTCCCATGCAAACTCTACTTAGACCATACTAACGGCTCCCCCCATTTCATTCGAATTCCCGTTCTCCGAAAGTCCACAGTCCCATCTGCTTCCTCAGGGTCGTTAATCCATTTCTGTGCTCCCCCATCTCTCTCTTTTGCATTTTCAGTCTCTTTATTTCTCCTGATGCCTCCCCATCAGTACCTAAAATGCTTTTGTTTTGCTCATCTTAAAATTCTATCCTGGGGGCTTCCCTGGTGGCGCAGTGGTTGAGAGTCCGCCTGCCGATGCAGGGGACACGGGTTCGTGCCTCGGTCCGGGAAGATCCCACATGCCGCAGAGCGGCTGGGCCCGTGAGCCATGGCCGCTGAGCCTGCGCGTCCAGAGCCTGTGCTCCACAACGGGAGAGGCCACAACAGAGAGAGGCCCGCGTACCTACCACAGAAAAAAAAAAAAGAAAAAGAATTCTATCCTGGTGCTTCAGAGTAATCCCGTGTGGGGTGAGGTGCTGTTGAGAGGTTGGTTGAAACATCACTGGACAAGAATTGGTCATTTTTGAAGCTGGATGATGGATATATGGGGGGGCGGGGGGGGGAGGTCATTGTACTTTCTACTTATGTTCATGTTTGAAAGTTTCCATAATAATAAGAAAAAAGCTTTAACCTAAAAAGAAAATCTATCCCTTGGTTCCATGCTTCCTTCCAGATACCATTTATCTTCTGCAAAGAGTCATGCACACTTGCCTCCATTTCCTCACTACCCACCCACTGCAGTCTGGCTTTTACCTTCAGAAACTGCATCCATCGGGGTCCGCAGTGACCTCCCTGTGTAGTAAACTGAGTCACCCTGTTCAGTTTTTTCCTTATTTGACTACTTGGAGAATTCAATGCCATTGACCCCTCCATCCTTCTTGAAAATATTCTGTTGGTTTCTGTGACACCACCCCTTCTGATATCCTTCCTATCTCTCGGGCTCCTGCTCAGCCAGTATTAGTTTCCTGGGGCTGTTGTAACAAATGACCACAAACTGGGTGGCTTAAAACAACAGAAATTTATTCTCTCACAGTTCTGGAAGCCAGAAGTCTGAAGTCAGTATCACTGGGTTGAAATCAAGGTGTCAGCAGGGCCATGGAGAGCTCCCTCAGAGGCTCTAAGGGAGAACCCATTCCTCACCTTTTCCAGCTTCTGATGACTGCTGGCATTCCTTGGTTTGTGGCCACATCACTCCAATCTCTGCTTCTGTCTGTCTTCACCTTGTGTTCTCCTCTGTGTGTATCAAATCTCTCTCTTATAGGACACTTGTAATGGCGTTTAGGGCCCACCAGGATAATCCAAGATAATCCCCCTATCTCAGGATCCATAATTTAATCATATATGCCAAGACCGTTTTTTTTGGCCATGTAAGGTAACATTCACGGGTTCCAGGAATTAAGACGTGACTGTCTTTTGGGGGCCATTTTTTAGCCTCTCACAGCCTCCTTCACAGACATGTCTTCTCCCCATCCAGTCAGGACTGTTTCTTGGCCCCTCTTCTCTTCTCATACCTTACACACTCCCCCCCACCCTCCCCACGACTTCTTACTTCCTTCAGCATTACTTCTGTTCTTTGCTCTGACGACTCCCATAACTCAGTCCCCAGCGCAACACTTCTCCCCCTGAGAAGTCTCCCATGTACCAGCAGTCTTGTAAATGCCTCCCCTTGGATGTCTCCTGGGCCTGTCATACCATCCATGTCCCAAACCAGCCTCAGCATCTTCCCCCAGGCTTGCTCCTCATCCATGTCTCTGTGTCAGGGGCAGTTTGACCAGTCCCCTGGCCAGAGCCCTGTACCTTAATTGGATACCTCCCTCACCTCCCAGCCCTTCATTCCAATGACTTGTCCTCCTCGGCCTCCCAAGCGTCTTTTTAACCACGACCCCCTCCTGTCCCCTCCTCCACAGCCCCTTTACCTGGTCCAGCCCAGTCTTCTCTTGCCTCAGTCATTGAAACCCTCCCTGAAACCCGTTGTGCCTATAACCACCACCCTCTTTCTCTTTCCCACCCCAGCCAAGCTGAAGGAGTTGTCTGTACCTCCTGTCTTCACTTATTTCCTGCTTGCTGTAGCCTTGCTCCAGTTGCCACCACTTTTGAGAAGCAGCTTGCACCAGGGTTTGCCCAGCGCTCAGCTTTTCTGTTACCAGTGCCTGTGCTGTCTGACCTTGCCTGTCTTCCCCCATCAGACAGGGTGCTCCCTGGGAGCTGAACTGGATCCCTCCGGGGATCCTCAGCATTGCCCAGCTCAGGGCCCGGCATAGATTTATTAGAGTTGCTGAAGAGTGGTTGGATGGATATGCAAATGAGTAGGAGAGAATGAATGAGTGAGTGAGTGAACACGTTAGTGAATATTGATGATTTCGTGAGCAAGGGAAAAGGCAGAATTGAGTGAATCAATGAATGAAGTGGTCAAGGACCAAGTAAATACACCAAGCACACTATCTCAGGGCCTTTGCACTGGCTGTTCCCTCTGCCAGTTCCCACAGAAATCTCGTGGCTCAGTCCCTCACCACCTCAGGTCTCTACTGAAATGTCACCTTTTTGGCAAGGCCTTCTCTGACTGTCCATTTAAAATTGCAGCCTCCGGTTCTTTGTGGCTGCCTGGAGGGGTGGGATAGGGAGGGTGGGAGGGAGGGAGACAAAGAGGGAAGAGATATGGGAACATATGTATATGTATAACTGATTCACTCTGTTACAAAGCAGAAACTAACACACCATTGTAAAGCAATTATACCCCAATAAAGATGTTAAAAATAAATAAATAAAAATAAATAAAATTGCAGCCTCACCCCCATTCCCTCCTCCTTCCCTTTTTATTTTCCTACACAGCTCTTGGAACCACCTAACACACTATATGTTTTCACTAACTATGTTTTCACATGCCTGCGTTACCCACTAAACTGTCAACCTCTTGCTTACTGTGGTATCTCTAGGGCCTAGAACAGTGCCCAGAATATAGTAGGTGCTCAATAAATGTAAAATGAGTGAATGAGTGAGCACCCAGTCCCTTTCACCCACTGCCCCATCCGCTCTCCCATCCCGGACTGACTGATCTTCCCTCTCCCCACAGGCTGCACAGAGCCCAGTCCTGGGCACTGGGGGGAGCTGAGCTGGACGCCGGTCCCATCCAGACCGCAGGACAAGGCAGAAGCAGCAGAAGGAGCGCCAAGGGCCCTAGACACTGACCCCTCAGAGGTCGAGGACATGGCGGTGAGTGCTATGCTGCACGCCGTGGCTGCCAGCCGCCTGCCCGTGTGCAGCCAGCAGCAGGGCGAGCCCGACCTGACCGAGCAGGAGAAGGTGGCCATCCTGGGCCAGCTGTACCATGAGAAGCCACTGGTGTTCCTGGAGCGCTTCCGCACGGGCCTCCGGGAGGAGCACCTGGCCTGCTTTGGCCACTTGCGTGGTGACCACCGCGCGGACTTCTACTGCGCCGAAGTGGCCCGGCAAGGCAGCACCCGACCCCGCACCTTGCGCACCCGCCTGCGTAACCGCCGCTACGCTGCCCTGCGTGAGCTCATCCAAGGTGTGGGGGCGGACAGGTTGGGTGGGAGGGTAGGCTGAAGCAGAGGAAGTAAGAAACAGGGATGCAGGAACAGAAACGCAGACAGAGATCCTGGGAGATAAGTTTTAAGACAGGGACCTGGGGAGAGATGGAGACAGAAATGTGAGGTGACAGGGTGAGATACGGAGAGACAAACAGGGACCCAAGGGAAGAGAATGGGACAGGCAGTGAGAAGGGTCAGAATTTAGTAGATAACAGAAGTGCCATTTCAGACCAGCAGGCCGAGGACACACAGTATCCAGCACTGTGAGAACTGGTTACCCCTCGGAAACTAGATCCCTACCTCACACTGTACACAGAGGCATTGACAGAAACCTAGGGGAGTATGTTCATGACCCAGGAGAGGCAAAGGCCTCTTGAAAAAAAAACACATGTGAAAAGCATGAAGGAAAACATTGGTACATTTCTCTTTTTTGTTTATTTATTATTTTTGTAAGATTGGTACCTTTTTGACCATGATGTAGTTACAAGCAGCTTTGTGACCAAAGACACCAGAACTAAAGTTAAAAGATGAGAGCAGGGGCTTCCCTGGTGGCGCAGTGGTTGAGAGTCCGCCTGCCGATGCAGGGGACACGGGTTCATGCCCCGGTCCGGGAAGATCGCACATGCTGCGGAGCGGCTGGGCCCGTGAGCCATGGCCGCTGAGCCTGTGCGTCCGGAGCCTGTGCTCCGCAACGGGAGAGGCCACAACAGTGAGAGGCCCGCGCACCGCAAAAAAAAAAAAAAAAAAAAAAGATGAGAGCAAATGAAGGAGAGAGTGAGTTAAGATTCTAGTTAGGGAGAAGACACAGGCTGTAGAGAAAGGGATCCGGAGAGAGTGGAACACAGTGACCGATGAGGAGCAGGGATGAAGAGAGGAGGGAGGATGAGTGAATGAAAGAGGTGGGATTAGGTGACAGAAACTGAGAAAGCCAGAGAGACAGAGATGGGTGGAGACAGAGGGGCAGAGGAGGGGAGGGAGAAACTGAGACCCAGAGAGAGAGAGACAATGAAAGATAGGGAGGAGGAGGGAGAGAAGCAGAATGTGGTGGGGAACATCGGGAACAGAGAGAGGCGGGTAAGAGACAGAAGGCAAGATGGAGGGCAGGACAGGGATGGTCCCAGGATTCCTGGGCTCTGAGGGCAGGGCTAGGACCAGCGGCGGGAGGTGCTGGGCAGGCTTTAGCTGTTATCAGAGGGACAGGGCTGCCTATGCTGAAAGAGACATCAGGAGACGTATGAAGGCCCTGGGTTTGGGGAGTGGGGAAACCAGGCCCTCAGAAGGGGTGGTTGCAGAGAGGAACGCTCTGGGGAAAGGTGAGATCTGGGGTCTGGAAGACCAACAGGGACACCCACACCTGGGCAGATGCCCTGCTAGACCTGACGCTGTGTACACACACGTCTGCTCCATGAAGATGTACACTAATGTGCCCAGCAGTGCAGGCGTTTCCAGGTGTGTGCACCAACAGCCAGAACAGGGCTCAGCAGACAGGCACACACAGTCTGCATACTGGCTTCCATGCACAGTATACCTGCCCGCAACGTCCTGCACACCAGCTCCCAGATGCAGGGACCCACAGCAGTGTACACACACACACACACACACACACACACATGAATCCTGCCCAGGCACAGTTGTACACGGGCCCTAGGCCAGCAGTGCCTCAGGCCAGGATGTCCAGCAACCTGACTGTGTACCCTACATGTTTGGACACATGAGTCCACACGTAGATACAGGCCTGGTCGCGCACATGTGCTTAGACACGTGCATGAGTTCTCATGGTCACGACCTCAGGCACCTGCGCGTGTTTGTATACATTGCTGAATGCGGACGACCACACTCACACTTGTGTGTCTACGGCTTCCTGTCAGCGCAGTCCCACGCCTGGGTGGACACAGGTCTGCGCAGGCCCACTCACCCTCTGCCCAGCCCCTCGCCTGGCCCGCAGGCCCTTGCCCCACGACCACCCTGTCTCCTCCGTGCAGAGGGCGAGTACTTCAGCGACGAGCAGATGCGCTTTCGGGCCCCACTGCTGTATGAGCAGTACATCGGGCAGTACCTGACCCTAGAGGAGCTCAGCACCCGCACCCCGGCCCAGCGGCCGCCCAAGCCCGGCCCCCCCGGCACTCCCGCCTGCCCGCTCTCTGACCTGCTGCTCCAGTCCTACCAGGAGCGGGAGCTGCAGCAGCGGCTGCTCCAGCAGCAGGAGGAGGAGGAGGCCTGCTTGGAGGAGGAGGAGGAGGAGGAGGAGGACAGCGACGAGGAAGGTGAGGCCCGGCGGTGGGGAGGCCCTGGTGTCGCACAGCCCGGCTCCAGGCTGGTGTGTCTCAGCTCCACAGCACTAGGCCGGGCCCGCCTGCGGGAGCAGATCATGGCCCTGCCCTACCTGGCCTGAGTGCCCTGGCCCTTCCCGTCCTCTCCAGCATCCCTGTCCCTGCTCCTCGAAGACACCAAGCAATCCCTCACCTCCAGGCCTTTGCTCATGCCGTTCCCTCTGCCACGAGTGCCTTCCCTTTG
The DNA here is from genome assembly GCF_000442215.2 of Lipotes vexillifer. Taxonomy (NCBI): domain Eukaryota; kingdom Metazoa; phylum Chordata; class Mammalia; order Artiodactyla; family Lipotidae; genus Lipotes; species Lipotes vexillifer. Next base: position 3,836,007 of record NW_006786304.1, on the reverse strand, counting down.
CCACCCTTCAGGCGTCAGGTCCTAACCCTGCTCTGTGGCCTCTAGAGCACTGTGTTGTCACGTGTTCATCGTGTGCCCCAGGAAGGTAGGGACGGGGCCATCTTGGTCACTGCTGTGTTCCCAGTGCCACCCAGCACAAAGGATGCAGCTCTCTGTGGAGGTGTGTTCAGCACAATCCTCACACACCCCACCCTGGGTGTCTCCCCCTACAGACCAGAGGCCTGGCAAAGGCATGGAGGCCTGGGTCCCCGACTCGGAAGAGAGGCTGATCCTGCGGGAAGAGTTCACCAGCCGGATGCACCAACACTTCCTGGACGGCAAGGATGGGGACTTTGACTACAGGTGCTCCCGTGCCCTCCCCACGCGCCCCCACCAGCCCGGCACCCCACAGGACATGGGCTCTGGGGTCACACAACCTAAGCGTTTCTGATCAGAGATCAGTGGGTGACCTTGGAGTAGCTTTGTCCCTCTCCGAGCCTCAGTCCCCTCACCTGAAGGAGGGGAGTGAGCAGGGCTGACATTCAGCTCCGTATTGATAAAACACTGAAACATTCCCATTTGGGTAGGTGGTGGTGGCGGCCTGGTAGGATGCCAGTACTCCAAGCTTCCTAAGTGTCCCCCAGGACCCCGGACTTCCTCATGCTGCAGGAAGTAATCCCTGGCAGGGTGATGCCTGGCGTGGAGGGGCCTGTGGTGGGTGCCCCTGCAGTGCTGGTTGTTCATTTCTCCAGTAGAACCCCAGGGATAAGATACCTGGGCCACCTGCTTTGGAAAAGGATTTTGCCATCAGGGAAAATGACACAGGCGAGTGAAGCATCAGAGTAAAAGATAAATGGTTTTGTCAACGGAGGCAGCCTCGCCTTGTGGTCTGGAACATCAGGTGTGGCAGCAGAGGGCCCTGGTTTCAAACCCAGCCCCCATGACATATGAACAAGCAGAGCCTCAGGGCCTCGTCAGTAGAATGGCGGCGGGGGCGCGGGGGGTGGTGTCATGATTGCCACAGCTACAGCAGCGCCTGGTACCAGAGCATCGCTGGTCCAGTCCGGGATCCCCAGCTCCGGAGGCGAGTCTGGCTGATCCACTTTTACATTGACTGATCTCAGTGTTCCACACAAAGCAGTGAGTAGAGTCCCTGGGCTGTGGGGAGCCCTCGTAAGGGCACCACTGCTGTCATAAAGCCAGGTGCCCACGAGGAAGTCGGCCCTGGTGTGAGGAATGGGGCGTGGTGGGGACTGAAGCCTGTCCCCTCTCCGAGGGGCAGCTGCTGAGCTGCATTCAGCCACCAGGTGCTCAGCGCTGCTGGGTCCAGACTGGGGATGAAGCAGGGAACAAAACCGATGGAAGGGTTCCCTGCCCTGAAGGAGTCCCACTCTGGCGAGGAAGGCAGCAAGGAGCGGAATGGAGGTGCTGGAGGTGCGAAACATCTAGTGGCGATGGGGCCAGGAAGAAAGAGCAGGGTCCCGGCGTTGGGGGTGGGAGCAGGGTGATGAGGTGGCCAGGGAAGGCTCTCTGAGCAGGTGACATTGGAGCAAAGACCTGCAGGAAGTGAGGGGTAAGCGACATCAATACCCTGGGGAAGAGCG
>NW_006786304.1:3825097-3834174 GCF_000442215.2 Lipotes vexillifer | reverse complement strand
AAGAGCGTTCCTGGCAGGGGGACAGCAGGTGCAAGAGCCTTGAGGGGCCCAGAGGAACAGCACGGTGCGCGAGGGGTGAGGGGTAGGTGGTCTCATCAGGGGGTGGCGGGGCTGGATTGGACAGGGCTTCCTGCACCAAAGACAGTGTGAGGGAGCCTGGTAGGGTTTGGAGTACAACCGGGGATCCTCCTCACAACTTAGGATCACTTGTTGCCTGAGGGCAAGGTTTCTCAACTTCAGCACTGTGGACCTTTGGGGCTGGATAACCCTTTGTCCTGTGTGTGGCAGGTGTTGTCCAGTGTGTGGCAGGTGTCGAGCAGCATCCCTGACGTCCACCACTGGATGCCAGTAGCAGGCCCCCAACTTGTAACCACCAAAATGTCTCCAGTTATCACAGATGTTCCTGGGGGGTGGGCAGAATCTTCCTGGTTGAGAACCACTGCCTCAGGGCCCAGATGTGGGCCCATGTGTCACCACATCTTCTGGCTTTTTAAGAGAAACCAGAAGTTTTCATGTAAAATCTCTCCTTTGGAAAATGTTGCCTCTTGTTTGAAGCCCTGAGAGACGCAACATGACCCAGCTGTAAGTTCAGCTGCCAGCATATGGCCTTTCACTTCAGGGGGCCCCAGGCCCCAGCTCCTCTCCACAGAAGCGGGGAGGCTGGGGTGCAGGCAGAGCCAGCCCCTGACAGCTCCCTCCCCCTGCAGCACCGTGGACGACAACCCTGACTTCGACAACCTGGACATAGTGGCCCGGGATGAAGAGGAGAGGTACTTCGACGAGGAGGAGCCCGAGGACGCACCCAGCCCAGAGCTGGACGGGGACTGATGGCTGCGGCGCCCACCCCGCCCCCGCCCCAACGCGGCCAGGCCGGCTCAGTGACTTTCTCTAGGCTGCCCTATACCACCAAGCCTCGCTAGGTCTGGTCCCATCTCCACGGCCCCCTTCCCCTTGCTCTCCATTTCCTTCTCCCCCTGAACCCTGGTGCCTCTCTCCTCTCTCCTCTCTCTTTTTCTCACCACCTTTCTGTCTCCTGCTTTCTGTGTCTCTCGCTCTTTCTCCACCTCCCTCTTTTTCCTTTCTTTCTCTTTCTCCCCCTCTCTCTGTGCCTCGGCCTCTGTCCCCACAACAGGGCCCAGGATGAACATCCTCCCCTTGACCTAGGCGAGTGGGGCCCTTTGTCGCTGGAGCTGGCCAGCTTGAACCCAGGGCGGAGCTCCGCCTCTCCCTCCCCAGCCCCGCCTCTGCTCTCCTGTCCCTCTGTGCTTGAGGCTCAGTCTCACACTCACACCTCCTTGCCTCTGTTACGTTCCATCTCCTTCAGCCTCCCTCCATCTTTCGCAGCCTCTGTGCTGGCTCTGTCCCTCTCTGTCTCTCAGCCTTTATCTCTGGGTTTCAGTACCCCACCCCCGCCAAGGCCCTGAGCATCCCCCATCCTGGCTGCTGTGGGCCACAGAGCCTGACTGCTGAGTAATCGGGCCTCGCTGTGGGCAGTGGAGAGACCTTGGGGGTGGCCACCGGCTCTCACCTCTCCCCCAGGACCCAGGTTTGGGAGAGGTGTGCAGGGGCAGCGTGGGATCGTGGGCCTGCCAGGTCGGGTATAGAGGGGGAGGAGGGACTCTCCCCTCCCAGCCCCACCAGCCCCCTCTGCCCAGCCACAGTGTTCCCTTCCTCCAGCTCCCTCTCCCTCCTGTTTACACTTCCAAAATATGCACAGGCTGTTATCATGGGTCCTGAGTCATCACACACACACACACACACACACACACACACAGCTGGCCCCAGCATCCCTGCCCCAAGCCGGCCACACACACACACACACACACACACACAGCTCGCCCCAGCATCCCCGCCCCAAGCCGGCCACACACACACACACACACACACACACAGCTCGCCCCAGCATCCCCGCCCCAAGCCGGCCACACACACACACACACACACACACACAGCTCGCCCCAGCATCCCCGCCCCAAGCCGGCCACACACACACACACACACACACACACAGCTCGCCCCAGCATCCCCGCCCCAAGCCGGCCACACACACACACACACACACACACACAGCTCGCCCCAGCATCCCCGCCCCAAGCCGGCCACACACACACACACACACACACACACAGCTCGCCCCAGCATCCCCGCCCCAAGCCGGCCACACACACACACACACACACACACACAGCTCGCCCCAGCATCCCCGCCCCAAGCCGGCCACACACACACACACACACACACACACAGCTCGCCCCAGCATCCCCGCCCCAAGCCGGCCACACACACACACACACACACACACACAGCTCGCCCCAGCATCCCCGCCCCAAGCCGGCCACACACACACACACACACACACACACAGCTCGCCCCAGCATCCCCGCCCCAAGCCGGCCACACACACACACACACACACACACACAGCTCGCCCCAGCATCCCCGCCCCAAGCCGGCCACACACACACACACACACACACACACAGCTCGCCCCAGCATCCCCGCCCCAAGCCGGCCACACACACACACACACACACACACACACACAGCTGGCCCCAGCATCCCTGCCCCAAGCCGGCCCCACCGAGCCCCCTGCCGCCCTGGGCTAATGGGAGCCAGATGGCCGCCTGGTGACTCAGCCACTGGCCTGTGGGAACCCAGGCATCCCGCCTTCCCATGCCCCCATACCCAGCTCACGCTCCCCCAGTAGACATACGCAGGGAAGGGGCCAGCTGCTAGTGGGGGAGGACACAGGCCATGTGTTAGAGAGGTGGGGCCCGGGGACCCCTCACTCCTGTGAGCCAGGCCTGAAGGACCCTCAAAACGGCCTTCTCCAGCATGGGGCCCAGAGTGCCAGGGAGACCCCACGGACTCCTGGGGCCACAGCTTTTGACCCCCAGGCCTCGCCTCTGCCCTCTGGCTCAACTGGAATTAGAGCCAGACACAGAAAGTGAGAGCTAGACAGAGGCCAAGGGATGTTCAGACAGACTATTAAATAAGGAAACTTCCGGTTACTGAGCAGTTCTGTCCTGTGCCAGGCCCCAGCAAGGTGCCCGATGCTGCACTGAATCCTCCACACAGCCCCGCGAACGAGGGGCTCAGCTCCATTCCGTATGTGGGTCACAGGAGGCCCAGAAAGGAGATGTCACGTACTCAAGGCCACGTGGCCATCAGAGATGGAAACTCGGGTGTAGAATCGTAAGTCCTGGAGACCACCTCCTGGCCTGCCTGTCCACTCTCAGGGCCACACAGTAGACAGACGCACAGACTTCTTCAGGGGTAACGACTGAAGGAGAGTTAGCTGTTGAGGATAACAGCGGCTAACACCTTTGGGGCCCCTCCTGGCGCGCTAGGCACTGACCTTCCTATGCACAGACGGACGGCATCATCTAGTGTTTAGTACCCGAGTCACTGAACCATCACAGAGGTCCCATGCAGTATAAACTGTCAGTACTGATAGGGTGTCTCCCAGAGGAGGCCCAAGGCGATCCAGCCAGCTATTGAGATGTTTGTCTCAGGTGCTTTGATGCCCTCAAGTTGTGAGAGGCCTTTCATAATACAGGCATCAGCCCTGGGTGATGGGCACATTTTTCACCAGTCTATCATTTGATCATTAAATTTGTGATACACTGTGCCATACCTAGATTTGTTACATACATTTTTTAAGTGATGAGAGACAGCAGTTGAGTCAGAATTAGGGTTAGTCAGATGGCAGAGAAGGAGCGTCTGTCTCAGAGACCGAGGTGGAGCCCAGAGGCACCCCCCCATCACAGCCTCAGACCCGCTGAGACCTGGAGGTGCCCAGAGAGGCGCCTGCCCCTCCACTCCTGGTTCTGGGGTTGGGGTGGGCGGAGAGGCTGAGTCAGGGAAGGGAGAGCCCCTCCGAGGGCATCCGGCCCCCACCCCCGTGTCTCCTGTCTGTCCTGGCCAGGCTCTGCTGGCTGCCACCCCACCCCCCATGTCTGACACCTCTGCGTCCTGCCCCTCTCTCCTCATCCCCTCCAGCCGCCTGCCTCGCTGTCCCTCCTCCCTGCTGCTGCCGTCTCCTTCCTCTGCCTCTCCCCCAGCTCCGTCTTCCCTTTCGGCCTGTCTCTGCAGCTCTCTGACTGTCATTGTCTCCCCATCGCTTCTCGTCTCCCCTCTCTCAGCCCCTTCTCTTCCCCCTCGTCACGCCCGGGCCTCTGACTCCTCTCCTCTCCCTCCCTGTCATTCCCTCCCTCTCTGTCTCCGCGTCCCCGTGCCTTTCTGTCAGAGCACCCGCCCCCCAGCCGCCTCGCCTTCACCCTCATTTTTTCCTACCCCTCTCTCCGCTGTCTCCTGGCCCACCGCCCTTGTCCCATCTCTGCTGGTCTCTCTCCCAGATCCTGGGAAGCCCAGCGGGGGTGTCGGGGTCAGGGCTTCACTGGTGGCCCCTGGGAGCCCAGAATGAGGGGTCACCACCTCGCCCCCACCCAGAAAGGGGGCAGGGAGGCTGCGGCCTGTCTGGCCAGAAGGAAGTGACTGTGCTGTGGCCTGGTCACCCCCACCCCCAAGACCTGCCCGGCTGCTGCCGCCCCCGGGCTGGGGCCAAGTAAACAGCCGCCGGCAGCCCAAGATATTTATACTGAGGTCCGGGCGTGGGTCCAGTGCCCACCACAGCCCCTGCCCTGCCCTGCCCGCCACGGCCAGCCCCGAGCCAACGTGGCACCAGCCGGCAAGGGGACGCGCCGCAGGCACAGCCTACACTCAGCATGGAGGCCGCATCGCTCGGAATGCCAGCGGCTTCACCAGGGACGCAGGATGCCCCCCATCCCTGGAAACACCAGCACAAATGCAGCCCCACACGTGCAGCTGCTTGTGAACATGAACACACTCACCCCACTGAAAACTCGAGAGTGAAAGAGCAAAATAGAGACCCACACGACTGCTCACACACTGAAGTCATCAGCCCACATGTGGGGACACAAAATGCAGACACCACCTGCTCACAGACACCCCTAGAGGCTGAGAACACCAGTCCCGGAGATGGACACACTGGGAGGACAGCAAGCATGTGGGAGACACACCCCGTAGACACACAAACATGCTCGGAATACCAGCGACGCACACACTGATTACAAAACGTAACCCAGAAGCTACTCACCCACAGACACAAACACGGAACCGTCACACACAGGCAGTGAAAACATCCTGAGTAGGAAACACAATGTACACACACACAATACCTCCTGGAAACACACTTTTCTCACAGACCCATAAACATACACGGAAAACACCCACACTTCTAATCAAACTTATGCTAATGATGTGCAAATTTACACCCAGAAAAGAAGAGCAAGTGTGCTGAGAAAAAGTCCAGATACATAACACACCCCAGGGATACAACCAACTCATACACGCAGACTAGCCGATTCACACAATGTCTGGGCACGGCACACTGGCTTGTGCAGCAGAAACACAAAACACAGGTGCAGGCACAACAAATGCAGCACAGTCTCTCACACACACACACAGAGTTGAACCCGTGCTGGAGATACACCAGTTGAAAATCCCCCTTGGCCCATACCCAACACAGCCGTCAGGCACCCAGCCGTGTGTTAGAGACCCCTATGCTGGACACACAAAATTCACACCACAAAGCTTGCTGGGACACACACACACACACACACACACACAAATTCACATTAGAAACACGAAAGACACCAACGCGCTGGATGTCCAGAGATCTAGGGGGAAGGGGGCTTTCTCTCCCTCCCCCCACCTGCCCCCTCCCTTTCTCCCTCTCACGCTGACCCCGTCCCAGGTCCCAGGCCTGTCTGAGGGAGGGAGCAGGAAGGCCTGAGCTGGCCTCCTCCGGCCCTGCTTCCTGCCCCTTGGCGGCAGGACGGGAAGCCGAGGCTCCAGCCGGAACCCAGGCTCCCCCCAACGACTTCCCTCGCCGCCCGGCCTGCCTGCAGAGGCGGGGGAGGGGAGGGGAGCGGGGCGCCCCGAACCCCGGGGCCTGCCCCTGCGGCTGGCTGGGGGCCGGGCCCGGCCTTCCCGCGAGGCCAGGTGCCGGGAGGGGCGGGGCAGGAGCCGCCCCCGCAGCCGGGAAGCTGCTGAGCCCGCGGCTTTCCCCGTCCCCGGCGCCCGTGCGGGTGGGCGGGGTGTGGCCCGAGGGCGTGGCCAGGGCTCGGCGACCGCGGGAGCGCGCGGGCAGGTGTGCGGCCGGGACTTGTCCTGGGCCGAGGCGCGAGCTGGGCGTGTGAGGGCCACGGCCCCGGGGGTGTGTCTGGGTGTGCGGGACTCTCCGTCTGGGACCCGGGGTGTGACAGTGCGTCTAAGTATGACGGGTCGGCTACCGTCCGTAGGGCCGTGTGGGACGCCCCAGGCCTGAGCGTGTGGGGCCGGCAGATGTCAGGCCGACTGGGCACGACCGCCTGGCGGTCTGCGAGATCCTGACGTGTCAGATCTCCGTCTGTGGTATGTGTCTGGGTGGGACTGTGACGTGTCAGGCCCTGTGCGTGCACACGGTGCCTGTTTGTGACCGTGACCCCATGGAGGATGTTTGTATAACTGTCGGTGGGTCGGGGCCGGAGTCTCTGTTTCATTTCCTGACGGGGCTCTGATGCTGTGAGGAGTGTGTCTGTGCATGGCACTGCCTCTGCATCTGTGTCCGCAGTGTGGTGGTTGTGCCTAGGATCCTACAGGATGTGTTTGTGTGATTGCATCTTGCTGCGTCCCTATGGAAGTCTCTGCTTATGTTGTGTCCCAGCCAAGCTCCAAGGCTGGGCTGTGTGCACGTGATGGGGCGGCTGGTGACAATGGCAGCACATCCTTGGATAGTGAATTCCTCCGGCCCCCACCTCACCCCCAGCCCTCTATGGCTCCCAGACCTGGGCCAGGAGGAGTGACCACATTTCTACCGCTGGGCTGGGCTGGGCAGGCCCCGGGGCCCACTCATCCAGACCTAGTGCCGCTAACCCACCTACAAAGGAAGCTCAGCACTCACACCATCCTCCCCCAGGGCAGTCACTGAGCAAAGGAGGTCAAGGCCCCAGACCTGAGAAGGGCAGGGGAGAGAGAGGGGGAACTGAAACCAGGGAGGAAGAGGGGAAACTGAGAAGCCAGAGAAAGAGGAAGCGGGAGAGAGTTCATCAGCAAGACCCCAGCAGATGGGAAGAAACACAGCAGAGAGAAACCCACCCCAGCTCAGGGTGCTGTCATTTCTCTCCTGGACAACTGGTCTCCCTGCGGTCACCCTCACACCCGTTCAGTCTGCTCTCAACCATCAACCAGAGGGACCCTCTGAGCACTTAAGTCAAATCACATCCCTCTTCTGTTCAAAAACCTGTCATGGTGCCTTCCTCTCTCAGAGTACAAGTTCTCACAGGTCCCCACAGGCCTCATGTGGTCTGGAAGGCAGGACCAGTGCAGAAGTTGTATGCATAAGCCCTCAACTCTAGCTGCCTGGGTTTGAATCCCAGCTGTGCCATTTGCTAACTATGTGACCATAACAAAAAAGTTAACCTCTCTGTGCCTTAGTATTCCCATCTGTGGAGTGGGGAGCAAATGATCTCCAAAGCAGGAGTTGGCAGACATTTTCTGTCAAGGGTCAGATAGTAAATATTTTTGACTTTGCACAGTTTCTACTCAACTCTGCCCTAGTAGCACTAAAACAGCCACAGACAGTACAGTACCAAATAAGCATGGCTGTGCTCCAATAAAACTTTATTTACAGGGCTTCCCTGGTGGCGTGGTGGTTGAGAGTCCGCCTGCTGATGCAGGGGACACGGGTTCGTGCCCGGGTCCGGGAGGATCCCGCATGCCGCGGAGCGGCTGGGCCCATTAGCCATGGCCGCTGGGCCTGCGTGTCCGGAGCCTGTGCTCCACAACGGGAGAGGCCACAATGGTGAGAGGCCCGCTTACCGCAAAGGAAAAAAAAAAAAAACTTTATTTACAGAAACAGGCAGCGAGTGAGAATTTGCCTGCAGGCAATAGTTTGCCAACCCATGCTCTCTTGGGCTGTTGGGAGAATGCCGTGAACTAGTAGCTCCATACCCGGAGTGGAGAATTGTTGTTATTATTCTCTGGCCTGTGAGTGTTACTTTCTGACTCAGATCTTAACACCCTTCCCCTTGCCCCTCCCTTCCAAACGCACTGGCCTCTTTTCTGCCTGTGTAGCTCACCCCAAGTTCATCTTTACTTCCAGGCCTTTGCTTTTGTCTTCCTACCAAGAACACCCTCCCCCAGGCTGCCTTCTTGGCTTCCTTCAAGTCCCAAATGCCACCTCCTCCAAGAAGCCCTCCCTCCTCCCCAAAGCCATCTCTCACCCATCCTGCTTTCCTGTTTTCGCACAACTTTACTGTGTCTGTCTCCTCCCCAGAACGTAGGTTCCTGGTAGGCAGGAACTATTCCCTTAACCTCTCTGGGCTTCCATTTCCTTACATTTCAAGTGGGTGTTATCAGAGTCTATCTCAGAGCTCTGTTATGGTGGTTAAATGAGTTAATTAACATAAGGGTCCAAGGTGCTCAATAAATAAATCTAACCCTTGTTCACCAGGAGTAAGAAACATAACAAGTGCTAAGAAGTGTTTGTGTGAGGAGGGGCAAACGAATGATGGACAGAGACAGGAGGAGGCAGATGTAAGTGTAAATGTAAGGAGATGCGGGGGGCCGGGGGTGGGGGGAGGTCGGGGAACGTCGGAAGGGAAACCCTAGTTAGGCGCCCAACGACACAGAGACCCAGTCCTCTCTCCACCTTTAATGGACCCCAGGGGGGGCTTGGGCGCGGTGTCCTTAAATACAACCCTGATGAGGCGGGTGGGGGGCGGGGCCGGGCCTGCCGGGGTGGGCGGGACCTGTTGGGAGGGGCGGGGCCTCAGCTGCACTTGCAGGAGCGCACGATCATGTTGGACAGCTGCTCCACCTTGGGCTTGCGGCCCACGTAGTACACGATGGGCAGCGGCTCCAGCGCCTGCGGCACGCAGCACGGCGCCGCCGACGCGCCCGGGTTGTGCTGGTTGTACAGGGCCAGGACCTGCGGGGCGGGTGGGCGGGGTCAGGGTCGGGGGTCATGGGGAGGGTACCCCCCCCCCGCCCGCCTCTCCCCATCTCCGTCT
>NW_006786304.1:3811798-3823854 GCF_000442215.2 Lipotes vexillifer | reverse complement strand
GGTGGGCGGGGTCAGGGTCGGGGGTCATGGGGAGGGTACCCCCACCCCGCCAGCCTCTCCCCATCTCCGTCTGTCTTATCTCATTCCGTTTCTTTCCGTTTCTCTGCCTCTCCCCAGTTTCCACTCTTGGCTTGTGTCTCATTGTCTTTCTCTCTCCTTCCATCTTCCTGATTCTCTATCCTCCTGCCTTTTTTTCTCTCTCATTGTGTCCCTCCGTTTCTCTCTTTCTCCTTCCATCTCCCCACCTCTTCCCTAGCCCAAGCTATGCATCTCCATGGGTCTCCCCATATCTCTGTCTCCCTCTGCCTCGTGTCTCTAGCTGCTCAGACCCTGCCTCTAGTTTCTCTCCCATCCCTTTGCCACCTCGCCGCCAATCTCCCTGTCTCCTCTCTTTCTGACTACTATCTCGCCAATTCATCTGATTTTACCTCTTTTTCTCCCTCTCCTCCCTCGGTTCCTGCTACCCTCATCCCACCCCCAGCCAGGGCTCCAGACGCACCTTGCTGTACTGCGTGTCCAGGCTCCAGATGTAGGGGCAGGGCCCCAGGCAGAAGTTGGCGTGGTAGCCCTTGGGTTCGTGAATCCACTTCCAGCCCAGGTCCTTGCGGAAGTCAATGTAGAGCTGCCGAACGCAGCAGTTCTTTTCCGTGGAGCTGCAGGCCGGAGGGAGGGAGGAACCCGAGTCAGGAGAGCGGAGGGGTGCCCCTCCTCCCCCGGCTGTGCATGTGTTTCACCCTGGTTGCCCGCCAGCATGGTCTCCATCTTGGTCTCCCTTGCAACCCCTGTGATGATAACAGCCATAACAGTAATAGTAATGATCATCACTAACACTGATAAAGCACTTCCTCTAGTCCAGCACTGCGCTAAGGGCATCCTCATAAACATTATCTCAGGCAATGCTCAAGCCTGTAAGAAGCCAAATGAACGCCCAGAGGGGGCTACACAAATCACAGCACATCCACACACTGGAACATGAAAAACGCAATGCAGCTTCATGTGTACTGATGTGTTCTATGTGTGCAACAAATGTTTACTGAACTACTACCATGTGCTGGGCTGCGGTCTACTGGGGGCGCAGTACAAACGAAACAGACAGAAATCCCTGCCTTGTGCGGCCACATACTAGAGACTGTCCGTCGCTCCTCTACTCTGAACAAGGCAAATGCCCAAGCCCTCGCCATGGACCACAAGGCGCTACCAGATCTGGCTGATCTCAACTCCCTCCCCACTCCCACTGTCGCTCTCCTTCAGCCACATTACCATCCTCGCTGTTCCTGAGTCCCAGCTCAGGACATTTGCACTTGCTGTTCCCTCTGCCTGGCTTGCTATTCCCACAGATACCCACTCTGGCTCTGTTTCTTCACTCCATTTGTATGTATGCTCAAACATCCCTCACTCAGGGACCCTTAACTCCTAGAACACTGCCTGGCATGCAGTAGGTGCTCAATAAATATCAGTCAAACAAATGAATGTTGTCACCTCAGAGTCCTTCCTGGACCATCCTACCCAAAATACCAATTCAAATGTTCGTTAATTCCATACAGTGTAATAACAGCATTCAGTTATGTGAGAAAACATGAAAATGACTGCCGCTGAAATGGGGCAAATCTTAATACTTGTTGATACTGGATGAGAGTTCATGGGGGTTCCTTGTACCATCTTGGCTGCTTATGAATACATTTAAAGTTTCCCCTAATAAAAAAAATTTAAATCAGGAGAGGAAAAATAAATCATCACAATGACTTCTTTCTTTCCCCTTCCTTAGATTTGTTTTCCTTCTTGCCACCTGCTCTTTTATTAGACACCGATTTATTTATCTGTTCGTTTTCTGTCTTCCTCTGAGGACAGGACTTTTTGTCTATTTTGTCCCTAAATGTGTCCCTGCAACAGTGCCTGGCATATAGCAGGTGCTTAGCAAGTACTGGCTGTATAAGATAATTGATCAGTATGTTAGGTCTTTTAAAAGCACCTTGGAGGGACTTTCGTGGTGGTCCAGTGGTTAAGAATCCTCCTCCCAATGCAGGGGACGTGGGTCCGATCCCTGGTCGGGGAAATAAGATCCCACATCCTGCGGGGCAACTAAGCCTGCACGCCGCAACTACTGAGGCCACACACTCTAGAGCCTACTGAGGCGCCACAACTAGAGAGAAGCCAGCCCGCGCGCCACAACGAAGAGCCCGCTCACCGCAACAAAGAGCCCGTGCGCCGCAACTAAGATCCAATGCAGCCAAAAAAATAAATACTTTTTAAAAAACAAAACAAAACAAAATAAAAAATAAAAGCACATTGGAGAGTGGTCGTATGTAAGACTCTACTGCCCTGGACTCATGATCTCTGTCCCAGGCTCAGATGTAAAAGTCAGTCCTCCCCAGTCTGCGGCCCTGGCTCCTTCATGTCTGGAAGGAAATGGGGCATTTTCTGTGCTGGCCCCTGGGGCCATGGTTGAGATGGGCTGGGAACGTAACTAAAAAGCTTGACTCATGGGCAGCTGAGAACACTTTAAATTCCATGTTCATAACATATGAAAGAAACACTATGCAAAGTTACAGGTACAGTATGATTCAAATTCTCTTTTGAATAGAAGGACTGGAGGGCAATGTATTAAAATGTTGACAGTGACATTTCATATGTGGCAATGTGATGAGTGATATCGTTCTGTATTTTCCAAATTCTCGATAGTGGGTATGTGTTACTTTTAGAATCAGAAAATAAAATTTAAAGAAAGAAAATGCAGTACCCCCCCCCCCAAAAAAAAAGGACTATACCATTTGGACAAAATAAAAAACATTTACATGGCTATGTGTAAGTATCTCATATAGAGACTCTCTGGGAGGAGACAGAAATACAATAAAAGCCTCCTCACAGAGGGGCTGGGGGCTGGAGCTGGAGGGTCTCTGAGTATCCTTTCTGGGTTTGATCCATGTGCATGCATTTTCCTACTCAAAAATCAATAGAGGAAAAAAAAATCAATAGCGGAAATTCCCTGGCGGTCCACTGGTTAACACTCCATGATTCCACTGCAGGGGGCACGGGTTCGATCCCTGGTCAGGGAACTAAGATCCCGGATGTGTGCCGTGCGGCCAAAAGAAAATATCAATAGAGAATTCCCTACAGGGCAGGCCTTATTATTATTCCCATTTGAAGGATGAAGAAATTGAGCCTCAGAGAAAGGGGGATGTTGTCTGTTCACTTGTAGCCTACATGTGGTGGAGTTTGGGGCCAGGTTCACAGCTAACTCTGTGCTGCCCTGGAGTCTATGGCCTCATCTGCCCAGTGCAACCATGTCAGCTTAAGCAGAGGGGGAAGAGGCAATGTGACAGGATCTCCCAGGGCAAGACAAGGCCTCTCCCAAGAGCCACAGGACGTTGAGAAGGAAGTTAGGAAACTTAGATTCCTGTGAGTTCAGCCTGGCGCCTCCCTAGTCTGGCTAGGCCGCAGTTCCCTCATTTGTACAAAGATGCAAGGGATGTTGGATCAAATAAGATGTTGTTAAGGGCCCAGGAGGCATCAGGAAATCCATGGATGGGCTGAGGGAGGGGCCTGAGTCCCCCAAACCATATGCACCTACGTGTGCATATATAGGCATATTCTGGGGAAAAAAGGTTCCTGGCTTTCGACTTCTCAAGGGGTTCTCAGACTCACAAAAGGGGAAGAACCACTGTCCAGAATAATCTTCCATTTCTGGTCCAACTGTGCCAGCGTGCTGAGGTCCTAAGATTTGAAGTGTGTGATTCTATTATCCAATTCAACTGTTCTCCCTGTAGGGTCCCTGGAGCAGCAGCACCGCCTGGGAAATCGTGGGAAATGCAAATTCTCAGGCCCCACCCCAGACCCACTGAATCAGAAACTGGGGGTGGGGATGGGTGGGAGACAGCAGGCCACATTTAACAAGCCCTCCAGGTGACCCTGAGGTGCATGCCTGGGGCCTGCTGCTTTCCAGGTCCTGTGATACACGCAGTCCAGGCCCTTGCAACTCTGCCCTCCAGTCTACCAGGACCCAACAGGGCCTGACGAGTAAAAGAAACCCACTTGGGGGACTTGCCTGGCAGTCCAGTGGTTAAGACTCTGCACTTCCACTGCACGGGGCAACAGTGTGATCCCCAGTCAGGGAATAACTCAGATCCCACATGCTGCGTGGCTCGGGCCAAAAAAGAAAAAAAAAAAAAAAAAAAAAACCCAAATACGGTCTACACATGGCAATTATTTGATACATATTTTAATATTCTTTTTTAAAGTCTACAGAACCATCTCTCTGTTTCCCCACTTTGTATTGTATTTGTTCGGGCCAAAAAAAAAAAAAAAAAAAAAAAAAAAGACCCAAATACGGTCTACACATGGCAATTATTTGATACATATTTTAATATTCTTTTTTAAAGTCTACAGAACCATCTCTCTGTTTCCCCACTTTGTATTGTATTTGTTGAAGAAACTGGGTCAGGTTTCCCACAATCTAGATGTTGCTGACTGCACGACCATGGTGTTGTTTAACATATTTCTCTGTTCTTGTATTTCTGGAAAATTGGATCTACCGTACTGATCAGCGTCAGGTTTGATTTTCTGGCAAGACTTCCTAAGTGACATTGTGTCCCTCATGTGGCTGGCACTCTCTCTGTAATAGTATAAGCTATTGGCACTCAAGACCTCAATCCATTCATTCATCCACAGGATTGTTGGGCAGAGGGTAGGATCTGGTGGTGAAGCAGTTTGGGAGCAGAGCTGACTTGCCAGCAGGAGAACTGCATGTAACAAAGCCCAAAGGTACCATCAAAATATTAAGCAGGGGAGGGCCAAGGTCACATTATCACTCTAAACTCACAACATTCTAACTCTGAATTTCAACATTCTAGGACTACAACTTTTCAGTTTTCTGAGACTGCAATACACCAGCCTCTCAAGATTCTAACACACCAACAGCTTTCCAGCTTTCTAGGATTCCCACATTCCAGCTCTCCAAGATCTTGGCATTCTTGAATTCCAATATTTCAAAACTGCATTCCAGGGCTTCCCTGGTGGCGCAGTGGTTGGGAGTCCGCCTGCCAATGCAGGGGACACGGGTTCGTGCCCCAGTCTGGGAAGATCCCACATGCCACAGAGTGGCTGGGCCCGTGAGCCATGGCCGCTGAGCCTGCGCGTCCGGAGCCTGTGCTCCGCAACGGGAGAGGCCACAACAGTGAGAGGCCCGAATACCGCAAAAAAAAAAACAAAAAAAACTGCATTCCAACATTCCACAATTCTGAGCCCATCACTCAAGAGGTCCAAACTGCCACTTTCTAAGATCACAGGCTTCCAAGATTCTCACAAGATTCCAGCCCTGAGTCCCAACATTCTAGGTTACCAAGACTCTGGCTTTCCCCAACTCCAACATTTGTGGATGCTAATATTTTAACACAGGATTCCACTATTCTGGGCCCAATATTCAAGGACTCCAATCTGCCGATACGGGAGACTCCAGTCTGTCAATGGTATAGGAATCCAACAGGGGCACTCTTCCAGTTCTGAATTCCCAAGTTCTAGGATCCCAATATCCCTTGAGTCCAACATTCTCAAATTTCAATAATGAATACCGATTCTAACATCCTAGAATCCCCACATGCTCGAACCCCAACCTGCCAGCAGTACAGGAATCTAACGTGGCGACTTTCCAATATTGAATTCTCACATTCTCAGTGTTCAACATTCTAACAGTCTCTGACTGAAACCCACCAGCAAGACAGCCACCTGATCTCAGCATTCGAGGACTCCCAGTTCGCACATCCCAGCATCCTAGGCCTCGGACCTCATCCCCTGAACGCTCCAGGCTGAAGGAGATGCCAGCCCAAGCATAGCACCAGCCAGGTGCCCAATCTGCGGTGCCCGCTCAGCAGACGGCAAGGAGGCCCCCAGCCCAGAAGGCGTCAGGGGAAGGCTGCAAGGTTCACCTGAAGCAGTAGTTGGTGTCCAGGGCTCGGCGGTGCCGGGGGCTGTGCAGGTGCTGGGCCCTCTCCAGCGGGGTGGCCATGAGGAGCAGGAAGGGCCGGTTCATGCCGTGAATGGTGGCGAGGTCACCCCGGCGGCCGGAACTGAACCCTGCTTTGGTTTGGGAGTCAGGCGGTGGGGAGGGTGGGGGAGACATACACACACTCTCAGATGGGTGAATGGGAGATGGTCAAGGGGAAGAAACACACACACACACACACACACACACACACACACACACACACACAGACACACACACACATCACTGGTGGGCGTGGGGCCGGGCCGCGGAGGTGGGCCTCACCGTTAATGTCCACTTGGAGCGTGTTATCTTTGCTGTCACAGGAACAGTGGGCACTGGAGAAAAAACACACACACACACACACACACACACACACACACACACACACACAGACACACACACACATCACTGGTGGGCGTGGGGCCGGGCCGCGGAGGTGGGCCTCACCGTTAATGTCCACTTGGAGCGTGTTATCTTTGCTGTCACAGGAACAGTGGGCACTGAGGCGAAAGCCCTCTATTTCCTCTGTGGGAGTGGGGAGAGGGAAGCCAGTGTGAGGGGCCGGCTCGCCCAGCCCCTGGGGGAGGAGAAAGGAAGTAGCAAACCCCCAGGCTGGGGGTGGGGGGACCTCCTTCCTGCCCCTTCCCCTGCCTGGCCTCTCACTGCACCCTCGTGCTCCAGTCCTTGCCTTGCAGCCTCCTCCTCCTCCAGGTCTCAGCTCAAAGGTCACCTCCTCCGGGAAGCCCTCCAGGACACAGCCCCTCCCCCACTATGACAGCACTTTATTTTCTCCATAGCACTTACCCTGACATTTGTATCTGGCTATTTATTTCCCTCTTTGTTCTCAGTGGCAAAGCAGGATACGTGGGGGCAGGGATCCTTGTTTTCTTGTTCCCCACTGGGCCTGGCCCACAGTCATAAAAACAAACATCTCCTGAGTTCGCACTGGGTGCCAGACCCTGTTCTAAACACTTTTTGTGTATTATTTCCTTTAATCCTCACCAAAGCTCCCCATTTTACAGATGAAGAAGCCAAGGCCCATGGAGAGGGGGTGACTTGCCCAAAGTGGGAAAAGGCAGGGCTGGGATGCAAGTGCCTGGGCTCTTGTCCCAGGGCCAGTGTGGAAGAAAGTTTTCTTGAATAAATGAGTGAATGCCTTTCTAAGCTCCCACTATGTGTTGGACCCTGTGCTGGGGGCTCTGGACTCAGCAATCAGCCCAGGACACTTGTCCCAGTGCTCACCTGCTCCCTAACCCCCATCTTTTCCTCTAGCCAAACCATCACTTATCTCATGAGGCTCAACACAATCATCCTCATCCAGGAAGCCCTCCTGGACCCCTCCAGATGGGTTTGGATGCCCACTCCCGGCTCCCACAGCACTTATGGCCTCCCCCATCCCGGCCCTGGTCATTGTGGCCATCACAATGGGAGTCAGGCGGGCTCCCTGCTAGGGCTTTGGCAAGATCTCCTAGGTGTCTAGAAGTGACTGTGGGCCCCATGAAGGCAGGCCTAGAAGTTGTCATGGTTACCACTGTGTCCCCCACACCACCCACACAGGGCCAGGCACATAGCAGGAACCTACTGGCATCTACTGAGTGAAGGAATGAATGAGAGGGAGACTAGGAAGGGAGATGTGGGTACTGTGGACTCAGATGGGACAGGACAGACAGTCCTCTTCCAGACAGATCAGGTGTGTCAGCCTCTCCCTGGACTCGAGGGCTCTGCATAGCCTATCCCTCTGCCTTGAACACTCTTGCCCCTCCGTCTTCCCCAGGCTGGCTCCACTCATCCCTCAGACAACCGCTCTAATGTCCCCTCTTCCAGGAAGCCCTCCCTGATTTCCCAGGCTGGGTCAGGCACCTCCTCTGGGCTCCCCCTCCCAACCCTGCCCACTCTGGGACATTACTACCTGGTTTTCAGGTCTTTCCCCCAAATCCCTTAACCCGAGCAATGGATGATAGATAAGCTTCATGAGGGCAAGTATGGTGCTGTTTTGGTTACTGTGTGTCCCCTGCATCACCCAGCACAGGGCAGGTGCTCAGGAAATGGATTTACCATTAATCACTCAGGTTTGAGTGCCTGGAAGGAGGCCCAGGTCTGGGCTCTTTGGCACCAACATGGGGTGGGCGGTGCTAGGCAGGGGAGCCCCAGGACAAACAATGGGGTCAACCCCATTACAAAATAGGGGTTGGGGGGGACTTCCCTGGTGGTCCAATGGCTAACAGTCCGCGCTTCCACTGCAGGTTCGACCCCTGGTCGGGGAGCTAAGATCCCACATGCCACGCAGTGCGGCCAGAAAACACACAAAAAATAGGGGTGGGGCAGACAAGCAGTCCTCACCTCCGTGGGTCAGCCACTGCCGCACAACTCCAGTGACATCAAAGGACAGCCACTCGGGCGAGTCGCTGGGGGCCAGCAGCCGGTTGCTGAGGTAGCGCCAGGAATCATTGCTGTATTTCTGGGGGATAATGAATTGGGGGGAGAGACAGTGGGTAGACGCTGCCACACACCCCTCATGTACACGGCACCCCTGAGTCCATCTGCTCCCCGAAAAGGGCTTCCACACAGTCCTGCAGACTGTCCCCTCCCAGACACCCAAACCGAGAGGCCCACAGGAGCCACCCACCCCACAGCAGCCCAGAGCGGAGAGAGAACCCCAGGCTGGGGGGTCAAGGCACCTGGGCAGCTCATCCTCTATGCCTGACCCCGGCGTGGCCGTGGAAAATTCCTCTCCCCTTTTGTCCTTGGTTTCCTCACTGATGAAATGCCAGGCGGCCCCTTTCAGCTTGGACAGCCCACGATGCCACGATTCTCCTACTGACATCGTAGGGGTCACTGACTATAGACAGTTCTGCAGATTTGGCCCCCCAAATTCTGAGTCTATCACGTTCCTTCTTTTTTGAAAAAAATGTATTTATTTATTTTTTATTTATTTATTTTTGGCTGCGTTGGGTCTTCGTTGCTACGCGTGGGCTTTCTCTAGTTGCGGCGAGCGGGGGCTACTCTTTGTTGCGGTGCACGGGCTTCTCATTGTGGTGGCCTCTCCTGTTGCAGAGCACGGGCTCTAGGCGCACGGGCTTCAGTAGTTGTGGCACACGGGCTCAGTAGTTGTGGCTCGCGGGCTCCAGAGTGCAGGCTCAGTAGTTGTGGCGCATGGGCTTAGTTGCTCCGCGGCATGTGGGATCTTCCCGGACCAGGGCTCGAACCCGTGTCCCCTGCGTTGGCAGGCAGATTCTTAACTACTGCGCCACCAGAGAAGCCCCGAGTTATCACTTTCTAGAAGCTATGTTAGAAGTCATTCCATAATGCCAGTGCTCAGTGGCACCCCAAGAATTACACATTCAATGAGCCTGAGACATTCCAGAGGACTCATGCTCTACAAACCCACGAGTCTGACATGCCACAAACCTAGACGCTGCAGACGCCTGACATCCATGTGGAATGATCCCCTGGGAGCTGGCAGGATAAAAGCGAATTCTCTAGACTCCAAGAAGTTAACATCAGACAAAGTTCCCTCGTTGCAAGAGTCTAACACCTACTACTGAATCTAACGTTCCACATGACAGGGATTCTGGGTCACATAACCTTCAAGAGAATCCAGAACTTTTTGAGGCTCCAATCTTCCTGGAGACTCTTCTAGAAAAGAGCTAACCAAGAGAACTTTCTGTGATGATGGAAAAGTTCTTTATCTGTGGTGTCCAAAATAGCAGCTGCTAACCCCATGTGACTACAGGCCACTTGAACTATGGCCAGTGAGACTGAGGAGCTGAATTTTTTCTTTTATTTAATTTTGCTCAACCTAAGTGGCCATATGTGGCTAGTGGCTACTGTGTGGGGACACAGCCCTTTGAAAGTCTGCAACCTTTACAGAGATTCAAACTTTCAAAAGTCCTGAGTTCTTAGAGTCCAAATCCTATGACTCCGGCCTTCTAAACGTTTAACCTTCTAGGGCTCTAGGAGTCTGAAAGTTTCAGAGCCCTGGGATTCCACAGTCTGTGTCTTCAGGATCGGTCACTATGGACCCTGCAGCCACCAGCCTTCCAGCCGCCCCAGCCCAGGCCACCTCTGGGGCCCTCGCCCCCACCTGGTACAGCTCCACGTGCTGCTCCACTTTTAACTTGAGCCTCAGCAGGCGCAGCTCTGCCCGAGAGAGCAACACAGGTTCGGGCACCGCTTCCCGGAGCTCCGACGTGTTGAAGAGCATAAACAGGCTGTGTGGGCTACGCCTGATTTTCCCATAGATTTCTAGGCAGAAGGAGCCGAGAGGGGGGATGTCAGGGTTTGACAGGGGCGGGGGAGCTGGCGCACCCCAAGTCAAAGAGCCCTGGGTTGGAGTCTAACCCTAACACGTTTTAGCTGTGTGACCTTAGGTGACTGGCTTCTCCTCTCTGGGTTTGTTTCCACCTCTTTAAACGGGATCTTATCCACCCTTCCCTCCCATCAAATGGGAAGTGCCCCCTCAGTACAAAGCTGGCACAGGGGTGGGCACTGCTCTGCCTGCTTAGGCCTCCCCGGCACCTGGAGCCTCAAACGCAAGTTATGTCGCAGCACAGGGATCAAGGGCATTTGAATCGGACTGTGCCTCTACTGCCTTCTTTCTTGGGCAAGTCACAAGCCCTCTCGGAGCCTCAGTTTCCTATTCTTTGGGAAAGATCAACCTGACATCAAGTTCTCTGTCTCCCAACCCAGGCCCTCCTAACTGAAGCGCTGGAACTTTGGGCAAGTGAATTCCTCTCTGTGTGCCAGATTCTCACCTGTAAGACAAGGACTGATTACAGGTTGATAGTGTGAAATAAGCGAGATGATGCAGATAAAGTATGTCGCACAGAGTCTGCATACAATGCTTACTCTAATGTGTGTGTTCAACAACCCCATGAGGAAGATACTATTAGTATACCTGTTTTATAGATGGGAAAACTGAGGCAAAGAGATCAAACAATTTGCCCCAAGATCACGCAGACAAGAAGCTGCAGAGTGGGGATTCAAACTCAGCCAGTCTGATTCCAGAGACTGTGCTCTTAATCCCTAGGTTATGCTGCCTCCCTGCTAATGGGACATTACTCTTGTTGTTGTTGTTTTTGTTATTATTATTGTTTCCTTCCCCAGCTGGTTAGAAAAGGCAAAGTTCATTCTAGGTAAGAATGGCTTCGGGGGCGGGGGAAGGGGAACAGAGAAAATTAGGAAGTTTTCTAGTCTAGGAAAAGTTTGGGGTTTGGAAAGAGGGGGGCAAGCCATGAACTCCTGGATCAACTGGGACAGCTGCTTTAGGCCTCTGCAGTGGGGGCATGGAAATGGTGGAGACATCCGATGAGAAAGGACAGAGGAAGCCCCTTCTGTGGGCCTCCTTCCCCTACTCCTCCCCTCTCTAGCTGGGCTAGCCCCTGCCCCGCACAAAAAAAGCCCTATCTTGGCCCAGGAGTTACTCAGCAGACCCCAAAGGAAGGGTAGAGCCCAGGCCTGGGAGACAGATAGGGAAGAAGAGAGATAGAAGGGGCAGGAACGGACAGAGGGAGATGGAGAGTAGGGTATGGAGGAGAAAAAGCGAGAGAGAGGGAAGAGATGGAGAGACAGAAACTGGGAGACCCAGACTGGGACAGAGAGAGTAACGGTGATGCGGGAGAGATGGAACGGCAGAGATGGGAGACAGAGACACACAGGGAAGAGTGACATAGCGTTTGGGAGCGAGATGGAGGCAGAAGAGGAATGAAGAGAGATTGAAGGTATCAGTGTTGGAAAAATCTCTACAACCAAGGTGAAGCTACGACGGAAAATGTGAGACGGAGATGTGGGAGGGTAGGGGTGTCATTCGGCTGAAGCGGCAACTGGGTGCACAAATGGGCCAGAGACCCACAAGTCTAATGCCCAAGAGGGAAAATGAAAGCAGGGGAGTCGCCCCCAAGCCTCCGGGCCACGCGGGACGCCTGGGTCTCCGCGGGCGCCAATGGGGCGGGCCCAGCGGTAGTGCCGCCCTGAGCTGGGGGTGAAGGGGGCGGGAGGTGCCGCCGCCACCGCGAGGGCGGGGACCGGACCTGCCTCGTCTCGCCCCAGGCTCCGGGCGCGATCCCCGCCCCCCCCCCCC
>NW_006786304.1:3805440-3811694 GCF_000442215.2 Lipotes vexillifer | reverse complement strand
CCCCCCCTCCCCGAGGCACGGGAAGGAAAGGAAGGGAGGGAAGGCTAGGCGGCCGGACGCTGGGGTTTCCCCAGCCTCCTAGAGAGGAACTAGGAGTTTGGGGTCCAGGTTCTCAGCATTCAGCTCTGCGGGGGTTCTCCTGTCCCCTTCCGGAAGCGCAGGCTCCTCCCCCCGCGCGTGGCACACACGTGGGGCTTCCTCACCCCTGCCAGCTCGGTTTTCTCACCCGGGTCTTGTAGAGTCACACCCACCCACCTCTCCCTCTACGGCTCGACTCCTCACTCAGCCCTCTCCCTTCCATCCCGCGGCGTGGCGGAGGCTCGCTGCTCCCAGCATGGCACCGTGCATCTCTCCTCGGCCCGCTCCCTGGTCCACCTTTCCCACGCTTGTCTCTCCGCTCTGTATACCCCTTCCCACGCCCCAGTATTCTAGGTTTCCTGAGGGCTCGCTTCCTCCGCTGGGCTTCCTCCGCTCACGTCCGTCTGCGAAATAGAGCACCTCCCGGCGCATCCCAGGCATCCATCCCCCTGGGGTCTCCGCTTCTCTCCCGCCAGCTTCCCCCACCCTACGACCTCGCCCCCCCTTTTGACCTCGCATTGATCACCCCCTCCCCGCCTCTCTCTCTAAGCCCTTCCCCAATCCCGCGTGTTCTTCGCGCCGTGTGCAAATGCGTCCACTCTCCACTTTCTGGAACCTCTGGGGTTCGCTTCACCTAGTTTTTCTGTCCTTCTTGAACCTTCCTGCCTCATGACCCCTGAGCTCTGGGTCAGCTTTCCGCAGTACCTCTCCTCTCCCCAGTGCCGGGGTCCTCGCTTCTCCCAAAGCGAGGTCCCTCTCTGCGGGCCCCACCCACGACCCCCGCACTCTAGTGCACCCTGCAAGGGGAGTCTTTTTCTACACCCGCACCCCGTAACTGCTTCGCTTCTCTCCCTCTAAGGGACTCCCCCCGCCCACGATCCCGCATGTTCCTGTAGCCCTCCAAAAGCCGTCCACTCTGCTCACTATCTCCTCTTCAAGACCAGATACCTGGGGGGTAGGGAGCTCAGCCCTATCCTCTGTGAGACTCCCCCTCCCAAACTCCCGGCGCCCCCGGGGGTCCTCTTCCTCCAGCCAGTTTCCTCTACCGGTAATTTCCTCCCCGTGACCCCTGCACTCCGGCGCCCCCTGGGGGCTCCCCTCCAGGGTTCCCCTGCCCCTCCGAGCTCACCGTTGCTGTTTTCCACCATTAGCACGCGGGTGACCTCCTTGGCGTAGTAGTCCGCCTCTGGCTCAGGCTCAGGTTCGGCACTTTCCCCGGCCACCCGGTCACGGGTACTGTTGTAAAGGGCCAGTACGGCCTCGGGCAGCGGACCGGGCGGCCCCTCCCCCTGGCTCGGGGGGCTGGCGAGCCGAAGCTTGGACAGAATCTGGCCGCGGATGGCCTCGATGCGCTTTCGCTTCACCAGCTCCATGTCGATGGTCTTGCAGGTGGACAGTCCGGCGGCCGGCCGGCCAGGCGACAGCACTAGTAGCCACAGCAGCGGCAGCAGCAGCGGCAGCAGCCGCAGCCCCGAGGGCGGCATGGGGGAGGCGGCGCCCCCGGCACAGCCGAGAGCGCGAGCCGGGCTGGGGTGGGAAGAGGGAGGCCCCGCCCCTACAGAGGCCCCGGGGGCGGGGGGTCTCCCGAGGAAAGGTAGGAGGGTCTGGGGAGGGGGGGAGTTGAGGCCCTCAGGGAGGACGCAGCGGAGCTGGAGGGGAGGCTCTGATGGGTGTGTTCTCGGTATCCCACGGCAAAAACCGAGATGAGCGAGATCTGGTACCAAAGGTGGGTGGTCTTGAATAGGAAAGCTGAGGCAGGTCTGAGATTGATCCCGTCTCCTGGATCCCGGAGGAGAAGGGTCCTTGGATGCGCGGGGGCTCAAGAGAGAGGCTAGGAGCTGGGGGCCGTGCGGGAGGGTGCGACCGATGTCTGGGGTCGAGTCCTCGCGGGAGTCGGGTATGAGGCTCCTGAGGGCTGGTCCGGAATGGGGGCGCCCGGGGAACGCCGTGTGGGGGGAAGGAAGGGAGCAAGCGTCCGAGGCGGTGCAGGGCGGAGGTGCGGTCTGGGGTCCCCCAGTCCTGCCTCGCGGAGCAGCGCTGCGCGAAGGTCCCCGCGCCTTTGGCTCCCAGCGGCAGCGGAAAAGTCTCAAAACTTCTTTCCTCTTCTCCCAACCAGCTCGTCCCTCCTCCCGCTCCTCCTCCCCCTCCTCCCCGCAGTGGCGGCGGCGGCGGCGGCGGGGGCGGCGGCGGCGGCGGCGGCTCGTCTCAGACTCTGGGGCCTCGGACTGCTCCTCGGCGGCTCCTTCCTCCGTTCCCGGCTGAGGCCGGCCCCGCGGGCGGCTTCGAGCCGGGGGGTGCCCCGGAGGGGGCGTCCCCCCTGCCCCCGGCCGGGGGCCTCGCTGTCTGGCGGATCCGCGGCGGGAGGAAGGGAGTGGGACGGCCTGGGGCGCGAAGGGCGGCGGCGGCGGCGAGCGGAGGCGGCGGCGGGGGGTTTTTGAAGCCGCCCCGGCCCCACCCAGGAAGCGCGCGGGGCGGGGGCGGCCCTCAGGGGGAGGGCATGGGGGGGCCGGTCCACAGTCCTCATCTCGCGTGGGCGGGCTCCGAGGGGGGTCCCTTAAGCCCTGGGGGGAGGGGGCGGGCACCCGGCTCCGCCCCACCAACAGGGTGCTGCCTCCTGGCGGCTGAGCGCTACCAAAGCGGGCGGCTGTGCTGCGTGTGGCTTTGAGGACTGTGCGAGGGTCACCGAGGGAATAAAGACCTGGCGGGGAGGGCTCAGTCAGAGGATGGGGACGCAGGGTACAGGGAATCCGAGGACGATCACCCCGAGTGGAGAGTGGGAAGCTGGGGCAGTGGGGGAGAGGGTCAGCCAGAAGACAGGGAGCCAGTGGGGAGAGGGGCACAGAGGAGGGGGACCCCCAAGGAGTGGGGGCCATAAGAGCATCACCCAGAGTGGGGAGGGGGTCAGAGGCTGAGGCAGAGGACAGGGGAAGGGGGCCTGAGGAAGGAGGGTGACAGTGAGAGGATGGGGCACTGGACATCCAACAGATGAAGGTCAGAAAAGCACTCACATCTGAAAGAACTGTGAGCCCTTGCATGTGCCAACAGCTTCTCTGCACCCAACCCCTGTGAGCCCACACATTTACTGCCCCCATTTTACAGATGGGGAAACTGGACCTGGGAGGGGCAGCCACTGGGCTTGAGATGCTAGTCAGGATAGAAGCCACACCAGTCTTGGCTGGGGTCAGGTCTGACAGTCTCCAGAGCCCACGCTTCTGACCCCTGTGCCATCCTGCCCCTCAGCGGGTGTCCAGAGATATGGCTGGGGGCCAGCGGTCCGTACAGGGTCCTTCAGCATTCGACGCCATAACGATCGAAGTGGCGCAGCAGCAGGCCCAGCTCGAGGTGCACGGTGCCACCGGCAGCAGTGTGCAGGCGATAGCGGTCAGCCCCACTGTAGACGGCATCTCCATGCAGCAGCTGAGGCCCGCCACCCACGAAGGCCCTTGCCAGCTGCTCCCGCCAGCTGCCTAGGGGCCGCCATGTGGGGCAGTCCAGCTGGTGGGTGCCTGGACTGCTGGGCACATGGCAAAAGCCGTAGCCTGCAAGCTGGCAGCGGCCGAAGCTGTCCTGGGACCATACCTGGAGATGGAGTCGGGGCCAACCTGCAGCATAGGAGGGAGGGAGGCAAAGTGGGATGGGTACAGCCCAGCAGGAGCTCCTGGAGATCCCAGGCCCGTCCTTCCCCGCCAGGTTTCTGCCCCAGCCTCCTCTCTGGACTCCTACCGCCACAGAGCAGCCAAAGGGATCCTTCTGAATCCGTATTCCTCCCCTGCTCAAAACCCTTCTATGATTCCCCAATGCACTCAGTATAAAGTCTGACCTGAACATTCAAGGCCCTTTAGGTCGGGCATCTGTTGACTTCCCTCTCCGTGGCTTCTTCCTCTGTGTCCCCGTCTCAGGGGAGCCCAGTCCCCAGGTGAGTATGTTGGGCCTTGTCCTCGATGCCTCCCTCCTTCCCTCCCCATGGCCACACCCTGTCCTCTTTTCTGGCCTCAGGGCCTTCTTTCCTGCTCCCTCCAATCCAACTTTCACCTGGCAGCTGGAAGCGTCTTTCTCTCCCTTCCATAGGTTTCCCAGTGTCCTCACTCAGAATATAATTCAGCTCCTCAGCCTGTAGGCAAAGCCCTTGGAGACCCAGCTCCATTTCACCCTCCTTTCTGAGTCCCTCCGTGCTAGGCCCTGTTCTAGAAGCTGGGGACACAGCAGTGAACAGAGCAGACAAAAATTCCTGCCCGTGTGCAGCTGACATCTTAAACAACGAACACAGTAAATACACAAATTATAGGGTATGTCAGATGGTGCTAACTGCTCTGAAGAAAAACAAGCTGGGTACGGTGGGGGTAGGCATGCAGTTTTTGTTTTTAATATTTATTTATTTGGTTGCACTGGGTCTTAGGTGCAGCAGGCAGGCTCCTTAGTTGTGGCATGCGAACTCTTAGTTGCGGCATGCATGTGGGATCTAGTTCCCTGACCAGGGATCAAACCTGGGCCCCCTGCAGTGGGAGCATGGAGTCTTAACCACTGGGCCACCAGTGGACCGCTATCGCCTGCACACTGCTGCCGGTGGCACCGTGCAGTTTTAGAAAGGGGGTGATCAAGCAAAACTTTCCTGAGACGGTGACATCTGGGTGAACGCTTAAAGGAGGAGAGGGAGTGGGGGCCATGTGGATATCTAGGGAAGAACGCTCCCAGCAGGGGGAATAGCTAGTGCAAAAGCCCTGAGGTAGGAGCTGCCTGGTGGGGCCGATGTGGCTGGA
Organism: Lipotes vexillifer; assembly: GCF_000442215.2. Lineage (NCBI taxonomy): Eukaryota > Metazoa > Chordata > Mammalia > Artiodactyla > Lipotidae > Lipotes > Lipotes vexillifer. The sequence continues at coordinate 3,806,859 of NW_006786304.1, read as the reverse complement.
GCAGAGTGAGATGGGGGAGAGGGGGAGGAGGTGACAGAATCAGATTGAGCAGGGCCTTGTGATCCATGGTAAGGTTTTGCCTTTTACCCTGAGTGACATGGGGACCACAAAGGATTCTGAGCAGAGGAGGAATGTTACCTAACTTAGGTGTTCACAGGGGGACAGACTTACGGGGCTGAGGTGGGAATACCAGTAAAGAGGCTACTGTAATAGCCCAGTGAGAGGTGAGGGTGGACAGATCAGGGTGCTGGGAAGAGGGTAGGGGGAGTGGTGGGATTTAGGATGCATTTCAAAGGTGGGGCTAATGGGATTTCCTGATGGACAAAATTGGGGGGGGGTAGGAGAAAAGAGGAGGCAAGGATGATGCCCACATTCAGAGACTCGGGGTCCTTAAGAGCTGAAAGGACTGTTGCCTGCCTCACTTTCCAATCCATCACCCACAAGGCAGCCAGAGGGATCTCTTAAAAGCAAAACCTGACTTGTCAATCACCTGCTCTGGCTCCGCAGTGCCTTCAGGATATGGCCTCCACTCTGCGGCCTGGCATTCAAGGCCTTGCAATGGCCTGTCCCCTGTCCCCTGTCTCCTGCCACCTCACCCCCCGCAGTCCTCCTGCTCTCCGTCGGTCCTCCCAACGCCCCTGGCTCACTTTCCCCCTTGAGGCTTCCACACATGGCTTTCTGCCCAGAACCCTCTTTCATCTTTCTGTTTTAATAGCTCCTACTGTCCTTTCACAGCAAAGCTCAAACATCCCCCTCCTCCAGGAAGCCCTCCCTGAACCCCCCAGCAGGGTCAGGCACCTCCGCTGGCCTCCCATAGCCCTTCAAGATCCCCCATCCCAGTCCTGCCCACTCTGGGTTACCACTGTCTGAGGGCAGCTCTGTCTCTCCCAAGGGATGATGAACCATGTGGGGACAGGGCTGGGGAGCTGTCTCAATCACTGATATCTCCCTGGCATCACCTGACACAGGGCAGGCACTCAGTAACTATTATTTATATGGTAGAAATATATGGCATATTTACCTAGGCTATTTCCTGGAATCCACCCCTCTTTTTTTTTTTTTTTTTTTTTTGCGGTACGCTGGCCTCTCACTGTTGTGGCCTCTCCCGTTGCGGAGCACAGGCTCTGGACGCGCAGGCTCAGCGGCCATGGCTCACGGGCCCAGCCGCTCCGCGGCATGTGGGATCTTCCCGGACCGGGGCACGAACCCACGTCCCCTGCATCGGCAGGCGGACTCTCAACCACTGCGCCACCAGGGAAGCCCCACCCCTCTTTAATGACCCAAATTTTCAGCCAGAAGAGGTTTTCTGATACCCCTCGTCCCCCACGTATTCATTTCCCCTCTGAGCAGCTGAGCCCTACCTGCAGAATAGCCACCAGCCCTCACATCTCTCTCTCTCATAAACCCTCCCAGCTTCCT
>NW_006786304.1:3783113-3805396 GCF_000442215.2 Lipotes vexillifer | reverse complement strand
CCCAGCTCCCTGCTGATTGAAGACTCTCTTGCTTTGTCTCTGTGAAAGCCACCTCCCTCTCCCCCTGGCTCTCCCCTTGACCTTGCCCCGTCCACCCCTGGCCTCTGCCCCACTCCTAATGCACTCTAGAGCCGGCCTGGGGAGGCCTCAGCTCACCCTCTCCAGGGCCAAGCCTGGTCAGGAAAGGGACCGAAAGGGCATCGGGGCAGGAACAGCACTTGATGTTTCCAGTCCCCGCAGCACTGAGTGCCTCTAACCCACCTCCCCTTAGTCTAGCCGGGGGGCCCAGGCCAGGAACTCACCTTGTAGGCCTTTGGTGGCAAAGTGCAGGTCGATGGGATGGGACCAGTAAGCCATGTCCCCTATCTGGGGGGTGTCCACCTGTGTTTGGCCCTCCCGCACGCCTGACAGGAGCTTCCATGCAGCCCCTGCAGTGAGAGCCAGGACACGGATGAGGCAGGGCGGGGTGGGAGGCAGCCATCAGGAAGGGGATCAGGAGGGGGATCCCACTGTGGCTATAGGACCCCATTTCTCCCTGGCATTGGGGAGCGGAGGGTTGCAAAGCATGGACCCTGGAGCCAAATGTCTGGGTTCAAATCCTGGCACTATTTCTTCCTGCCCATGCAACCTTGGGCCAGTTACCTTTCTCTGCCTCCGTCTTCCCATCTGTAAGGTGGGTGTAATAATAATGCATTCCTCCCAGGCTTGTGAGAAGATTAAATGAGTTAATACACACGAGGCACTGAGAACAGTGTCTGGGGCATAGTGAGTGCCGGATGAGTGCTGGGGATCATTTTACTACTATTCTCACCCCACGTTTAGAGGCCTAGTCCAAGGACTAAGATGGAGCCGAGGCAGTCCTTCACAAGCAGAAGCACAGAGCAAATCGTGAACGGTGCGTCGTAATAGCAATCCTACTGAGGGTGATAATAATAGCAAAAATGCACCGACCGCTTACTAAATGCCAGACGCTGCGCTAAGCGCTTTAGTAATGAATTCATTTAATCCACACTCTGGGGCTCTTAATCCCCACCCCAGCCCCAGTTTACAGACTCTCCTCCACAGGAGGAGTCTGCAAGGCCTTACATGGCCTGGCCTGTGCCCCCCCAACCCCTTCCTGAACTCATCTCCCATCACTTTCCCCATTCCTCACCACCCTCTAGCCTCAATGGTCCTCTTTCTTTCCCCTCCTCAGGGCCTTTGCACTGGCTGTTCCCTCTGCCTAGAAAACTCTGCTCCTGGATGTCCCTATGCCTGGCTTTTTTTCATCCTTCAGGGATCAGCTCAAGTTCCACTTTCACAGAGGTGTTCTCCCTCACCCTCCTATCCCGAAACTAACCAGTCCCTCTCACATCATCTCTCATCTCATTTCTTCCTGGTACCTAGTACACTATCTGTAATCATTGCACTCACGTCTTTACCTGCTTATTTCTTTTCTGTCTCCCCTGCTGTGAGCCCCAAGAGAGCAGGGATGTTGTAAACTACTGGATCCCTAGAACCTCAAACCCAGATCTTGCTACACAGAAGGTGTTCAATAAATGTTTGTTTCGGACAAATAGATGATCCTAGGAGGTGGGGGCTAATACAATCCCCGTTTTACAGGTAAAGAAACCTTTACCTTTCATTCCACAAACCTTTACTGAACACCTACTCTGTGCCAAGCACTGTTCTCCATGCTGGGGCTACAGCAGGACCACAGCAGACCAAGGTCCCATGGTGGAGCTGATTCAAATGGAGCTCTGCTTTCGTTTTAAGGTTTTCGTTTTTTTTTTTTTTTTTTTTGGTCAGAAGACAGTATATCACATGGGAACAAGTATCAGGGAAAAAGGGCTTGAGAGACTTGGGAGTATATTTGTATGGGACAGCAGTACTACTTTGTCTACACAATAATAAAAAAAAAAGTTTCTTGGGAATAAAGGCATTATTTTATTTACATGCCTCAAGGTTTAGTCCAAATTCCCTGAAGAAGATTCTTTGAGTTCAAACTCGTAATCATCTAACATAGAAACCTTTTCTGCTTTTTAAGTACTAGAAAGTCATTAATCTATTAGGCTAATTAGAGTCAGTTAGGTTTGATGTAGAGTTTCTTTAATTCCATGGAACTATCCCCTCAGGCCATACGAGTATATGGTTTTCAGTTCACATGAAGGACAACGAAAGCTTGTTTACAGAGAACAAGCCAGGAAGGGCAGATAACTCTGAGTTGTTTGCCTTGTGATAATCAATGTGAAGTTTACTGGCCACATGAATTGTTTAAGAAAGTTCCAAACTTTCTACTCTTGAATTCATTTGTTTTTAAGTTTTTTTTTTTTTTTTTTTTTTTTTTTTTGGCCATGCCACGCCCCACGTGGGATCTTAGTTCCCTGGCCAGGGCTTGAACCCGTGTCCCCTGCAGGGGAAGCTTGGAGTCTTAACCACTGGACCGCCATGGAAATCCTTCAAATGGAGCTCTGACTGATGGCAGAGACCAAGCTCTTTATCTGACCGCGCCTTGGCTCTCTATTGGATTAACTGCCCCCTACCCCCTTCTCCCTGACCAAGAGCCCCCTGAAATAATAAAAATCATGTTGATTACTGCTCCCTTGCGGGCCAGGTGAGGAAAGCACCAAGCCTTGAGTCAGGATCCTCACATACAAGACTTCCTAACACCCCATGAAGGACAAATAGTCACACTTTACAGATAATAAAACTGAGGCTGCGAGAGGGAATCGCACTTGCCAGGGTCACAGAGCAAGTGAGTGGAAGGGTACTAGAAACCAAGTCTGATTCCAGGCCTTGCTTCTTATTTGCTCAGCTGGAGGATCCCAATTTCCCAGGGAATCTCAACCACCAACCTACCCACCAGTGAAATCGCAAAGAACCCCAGGCCTGAAAAGATGATGATGGCAACGGCCACACTCATTTCTTGGGCATTTATCTGTGCTAGGCTACATACCCAGGGCTTTACGAACAAGAGCCCATCCAATTTTTACACAAGCCAGGCAAACACTTACTGAGAACTTACAAGTCTAGGCCCTCTTCTAAGTGCTACTGATATTCATTTAGTCCTCCCAACAACCCCATGAGGTAAATAGTGTTATTATTCCCATTTTATAGACAGGGAAATCGAGGCAAAGACAAGTGGCCAGGGTCACATAATTAATAAGCAAGAGCTGGTTTTGAAACCCAGGCAGTCTGTGCTCTTAACCTCAGCACTCTGCTGCCTCAGCTGCCACTAGCTTCATTTTCAGACAAGGAAACTGAGGCTCAGAGAGGTCAAGTCCAAAGGCTCCCAATCAATGGGCAAAGGAGTTCGTATTTGAGCCCAGACCTGGTGGCCACCTGGTGGCCTGTGGCCCTAGCCATCACACCACCCACCACACTCTGATGGAGAGGCATGAAAATTGAGACCTCCAAGGTCCCTCCTGGGCCTGTGTGGATGGACTTGGATAACTGTCAGAACAGAGTTCCTACATTCTCACAGAGAAATATGAATACAGGAAGGTGGCCTCTCCTCTTCATTTCAAGATGGAAACTTCCATTTAACATTAAGAGCTCAATAAATGGAAATGGTTAAGCAAAGAGTTAAGATGGTGGAGGCACCCAGAGCAGCCCTAAGACAGTGAAATGAAGTCCAAGCAGTGTCGTTACCGCTGTCAAGTGTTTTGAGGACAGGGAGTGTGTGTTGGGGGTAGCTGGGTGGGTCCAGCCTATAGTCTCATATCCTTAGGGAATGTGTGTTGAGAGAGTGGGAGTCTGAGTCCCCAGAGATGGGATGGGAAGGGATAGTAAGAAGGGAGCCTGAGACTCACATGAACAAAGCGTGGTCAGGGTTAGGAGTCCTGAGAGCCCATGGAAGCTGAGGATCAGGGACTGAGGTCAGGGGATCAAGGAAAGTAGGTGGAGGCGTCTAGGCTGCGGGGTCTTGGTGGGGAAATGAACCATGCCCGGGAATACCTGTGTGGATGCCCCACTTGCAGAAGAGGCTACTTTCCGAGAAACCGGTGGCCCCCATGATCTGCCCAATCACGTGCACCTCAGCCATGGTCCTGAGGGGGGAAAATATAATCACAGCCTTATGAGAAAAGTGTACAATTATCTCCACCTAATAGATGGGAGAACTGAGGTCCACCAAGTAAGGAGCAGTACTTGGGATTCCAAGCTAGTTTCGTCAAACCACTGAGGCTGCGGTCTTAACCATGATACTAACTGCCTCTCCAGGAGAGCCGCAGAAAAATGAGGGGCGAGAAACGGACGCTCCAAGGAGCTGGCATCTAATTCTGCCTGCCTCTAAAGTAACCTTTTCATCCTGCTCATTGCAGCGGAAAGTCCCGCCCCAGGGGCACATGGCTCCGCCCACAACACAAAAGCACCGCCTCCTCGGGTCAGATTTCCGCCCCCCACCTCCATGAGGCGCATGCGTTTTAAGTGCAGGGCACCTTAGCTCCACCTCTGAGCCTGCGCATGCGTTTTTCCTACCTCAGAGCGTCTAACGGTTAGGAGAGGCGAAAGCGGGGATTGGAGTTCATGGACCTGACCTGTCCCTCTCTCCGCAGGCGCTGACTTCCCAGGCCTAGCTCGCGCCTCTCCCAGGACCTTCCCGGCAGCAAGACTGCTGAGACGCCGATTCCTCCGAAGCCGCGCCCGCCTCCAGCCTCCCTGGTTGTTGCTGGGGCAACGGCTGCCTCCTCCCCTGGCCTTGTCCCCGCCCTGTGGGTCGCTAATTGGCCCTAGCAATCTATGGGGGCGGGGCTAGCATGATTGACACTTTATCTCCCCCCTCTCCATTTTGGGAAAGGCGTCTCTCCAACCGCGAACCACGGTTCAGCCATTTGCGGCGTGGCCTTATGTGGCCATCTTGAGCGTGGCTGAGGAAGTTTGGGCACCAACTGTTTGTCCCAGATACTCTCATAACAGAATAAGCAAATCCATCGATGTCCCGTGCCCCCTAAAACTCTCTCTCAACCGGGGGCACAAGTCAGAGACTTGAGCCAGAGCCAGGGGGGAAATCTCCCTCACGCCATTGTGTGCATCCCCCTGCCTCATAACTGGAAAAAAAAAACCTCATTCAGAGAAGTTGGGGAGGGCGTTCCTTTTTAGAATTCCTCCAAACTCCTCAAGAACTGATAAATTCAACTTCCTTCACTGTTAGTGCTGATTCTGAGCAAGCAGGGGGTGGGTTGGGGGAAGGCGTATGAGAAATGAGGAACTGAGGCCTCTTTATCTGCAAAAAATCCTGTTTTTGAAGGCTGGACTCTGTCAGTAACTTGTGACCTTGCACAGCTCTAGGTCTCAGTTATCGCATCCATGTAATGGACACAAGGGGAATGACTGAGTCAGAGGCACTCACACATTCTGATTTCCTGAGCCGGTGCCTTCCCCACCGTAGTTCGTGCCTTATTCCTCCAGCCCAGACCCCGGGAGTCCAAAAGGAGCTCATTCCTCTACTTTTTGCAAAACGGGGACTGCAAAAGTTAGAGTCACCAGCTGAAAGTTATAGGGAGAGGGCAACGTTTCAACAGGATAATATTTATATAGATAAAATAATTCAATAGGTATACAATTCAATAATATTTCACTAATAGGTATATTTGAAAGCTACCATTTATCGAGTGATTTCTCCATGCCAGCAGCTGTAAACTGATTGTTTTGCATGCATGATCTCCTTTAATCCTCACAGATATCCCACAGGGTGGGTAATTATCAGCTTTACTTAAGATGAAGAAATTAGGGCAAAATCGTTTGCCTTAAACCAAATTGATGGGCTTCCCTGGTGGCGCAGTGGTTAAGAATCCGCCTGCAGGGGACACTGGCTCAAGCCCTGGTCCAGGAATATCCCACATGCCGCGGAGCAGCTAAGCTCCTGCACCACAACTACTGAGCCTGCGCTCTAGAGCCCTTGAGCCACAACTACTGAAGCCCGCACGTGCCTAGGGCATGAGCTTGGCAACAAGAGAAGCCACCGGCGATGAGAAGCCGGCGCGCCGCGACGAAGAGTAGCCCCCGCTCGCCGCAACTAGAGAAAGCCCGCGCACAGCAACGAAGACCCAACGCAGCCAAAATTTAAATAAATAAAAAATAAATAAATTTATTTTTAAAAAACCCAAATTGATTATAGTTCTGTCTCACTCCATCCCCACACCTTATGTTCTTAATTTCCTGCTGTCCTGCCTCTCTTGGACACACATCTCCCAGTATCAAAGGAATATGGAGGTTATGGGTGTCATCCTCAGCTCCATCACTTACCACGTCCAACCAGTCATCAAAGTCCCGTACATGGGACTTCCCTGGCAGTCTACTGGATAAGACTCCACGCTTCCACTTCAGCGGGCATGGAGTTCGATCCCTGGTTGGGGAACTAAGATCCTGCATACCACGTGGCATGGCCAAAAAACAAAAGTCTCACACAATGCTCCTTCTTAGATATTTTTTTCTTCAATTGGTTTCTTTCCCATGGTTGACATTAGTGACTAAGAAAATGCTTCCCAGTTCAACTACCTGGATTTAAGTCTTAGCTCTAGCTCTTCTGTGTGACCTTTAGCCTCTCTGTACCTTAGTTTCCTCATCTGTAACCTGAGAATGAGTGATGGTACCCACCTTGTTAGATTATTGTCAGGATTTAATGAATGTATGGAGCTGTTTTAAAGTATGTCCACAGATTCTTTGACACTCCTTCTTTCACTAGGTGGAGCCTAATTTCCCTCCTCTTGAGTATAGGCTGCACTTTGTAACTTGCTTCTAACCAGCAGAATATGGTAGGCGTGTTGCTGTGTGACTTCTTAGACTAAGCCATAAAAGGCACTGAGGCTTCTTTATCCATCTCTCTATTGAATGGCTCACTTGAGAGAGACCAGCCACCATTTGTGACAGCAGTGAAGCAGCCAGCGGAGAGACCCAAATGGAGAACAACCGAGGCCCCGTGCCAACAAACCAGCACCATGTGAGTGACCCATCTTGGAAGGACATCTTTCAGCCACATCAAATCTTCCAGGGACTGTTGCACCTGGCCAACATGCTGTCTGTAGCTTCACAACACCCTGAGCAAGAACCAACCAGGTAAGCCATCAACAGATTCCTGACCAACAGAAACTGTCTGATGGTAAATGTTTGTTTATTTATGTATTTATTATTTTTGGCTGTGTCGGGTCTTCGTTGCTGCACGCGAGCTTTCTCTAGTTGCGGCGAGGGATGGCTTCTCCTGTTGCGGAGCACGGGCTCTAGGGCGTGCAGGCTTCAGTAGCTGTGGCTCGCGGGCTCTAGACCGCAGGCTCAGTAGCTGTGGCACACAGGCTTAGTCACTCCGCAGCATGTGGGATCTTCCCAGACCAGGGATCGAACCCCTGTCCCCTGCATTGGCAGGCGGATTCTTAACCACTGCGCCACCAGGGAAGTCCCTGTACTTTTTATTCTTAAAGTTTTTAAAATTGTGATAAAATACACATAACATAAAATTTACCATTTTAACCATCTTTACGTGTACAATCCAGTGGCATTAAGTACATTCACATAATTGTGCAACCAATCTCTAGAACTCCTTTCATCTTGCAAAACTGAAACTCTGTACCCAAAAAACTCCCGATCCCTCCCTTCCTCTAGCCCCTGGAAACCACCTATTTACTTTCTATTTCTATGAATTTGACTACTCTAGGTGCCCCATCTGAGTAGAATCATTATGTGTCCTTTTATTACTGGCTTATTTCATTTAGAATAATTTAGCATAATGTCCTCAAGGATCATCCATGCTGTAGTGCATGTCAGAATTTCCTTTTTTGTTGTTTTTAATTATATGGCAATTATTTATTTATCTATTTATTTTGAAGTATGATTGACCTACGACACCATGTTAGTTCCAGGTGCACAACATAATGATTCAGTATTTCTATACACTACAAAATGGTCATCAAAGAATTTCCTTCCTTCTTAAGGCTAAATAATATCCCATTTTATATATACACCCCATTTGCTTTATCCATTCATCTGTCGATGTACAGTTGGGTTGCTTCCACCTTTTAGCTATTGTGAATAACGCTGCTATGAACATGGGTGTACACATATCTCTTCAAGACCATGCTTTCAGGACTTCCCTGGTGGCACAGTGGTTAAGAATCGCCCTGCCAGTGCAGGGGACGTGGGTTCGATCCCTGGTCTGGGAAGATCCTACATGCTGCAGAGTAACTAAGCCCATGCACCACAACTACTGAGCCTGCATTCTAGAGCCCGCGTGCCACAACTACTGAAGCCTGCGTGCCACAACTACTGAAGCTGCATGCCACAACTACTGAAGCCTGCGCACCTAGAGCCCATCTCCGCAACAAGAGAAGCCACCACAGTGAGAAGCACGCACACTGCAATGAAGAGTAGCCCCCCCCCCCACAACTAGAGAAAGCCCGCACACAGCAACGAAGACCCAACACAGCCAAAAATAAATAAATAAATTTATTTTTTAAATTTATTAAATTTATTTTTTAAAAAAAGACCCTGATTTCAGTTCTTTTGGGTATACACCCAGAAGTGGAATTGCTGAGTCATATGATAATTCTATTTTTAATTTTTTGAGGAAGTGCTGTACTGATTAACAGAGTGACTGTTCATATTCTTTTGCATCTTGCTTTTTTTTTTTTTTTTGGCGGCGCTGCGCAGCTTGTGGGATCTTAGTTCCCTGACAGGGATTGAACCCAGGCCCTCGGCAGTGAAAGCACTGAGTCCTAACCACTGGACCACCAGGGAATTCCCACATCTTGCATTTTTCACTCAGTGATACATCTTAGAAAGTTATTCATATCTTTAGCTCTAACTCGCTCTTTTTCAAAAATAAATGTTTTGAAGTGTACAGAAAAGTGCACAAATCATAAGTGAACAGCTGAATTAAATTTCATAAACTGAACACAACTGGTAACCAGAACTCAGCTCATGAAAAGAACATGACCAGCCCCTCCAGGATGCCCTTCATGCCTCTTCCAGGATGCCTCCAAAGGAAACCACTAACTGGGCTTCTAACAATATGGATTAATTTTGCCTGTTTTCGTACTTTATATAAATGAAATCTGGCAATATGCATTGTTTGTGTCTGCTGTCTTTTGCTCAGTGTTTTGTTTGTGAAATTCATCCCATGCTATTGCATGTGGCTGTAGCTCTTTCATTCTCATTGCTATATAGTTTCCTCTGTGTGAAGATGCTACACTTTATCCATCTGTTGATGGGAATTTGTTTTTTGGTGGACATATGTTCACATCTGATTGGACTGGAATTGCTGGGTCATAGGATACGTTCAGCTATAGTAGAAACTGCCCAACAGTTTTTTAGTGGTTGGGCCAATTTGGATGCCCACCAGCAGTGTATGAGAGTTTTCCCACTCTATATCCTCACCAACACTTCCTGGTGGTGTCTTCTTTCATTTAGCCATTCTGGTGGGTGTATATTGGTATCGCACTGTGATTTTAATTTGCATTTCCCTAATGATTAGTTGAGCAACTTTTTAAATGTTCCTCTCTCCCTTGGATTTCCTCTTTCTGTGAAGTTTTGTTCAGTTCTCGTGTGTGTGTGTGTGTGTGTGTGTGTGTGTGTGTGTGTTTGTGGTACGCGGGCCTCTCACTGTTGTGGCCTCTCCCGTTGTGGAGCACAGGCTCCGGACGCGCAGGCTCAGCAGCCATGGCTCACGGGCCCAGCCGCTCCGCGGCATGTGAGATCTTCCCAGACCAGGGCATAAACCCGTGTCCCCTGCATCGGCAGGCGGACTCTCAACCACTGTGCCACCAGGGAAGCCCCTTGTTCAATTCTTTTACTTGCTTTTCTGCATACACACACACACACACACACACACACACACATATACATACATATGCAAATATATTATATTCGTAAATATAATTCATATTATATTAGTAAAATTCTCCTAAGAACAAGGGGATTCTCCTATATAACCATAATACCAATTTAACATTTCCCCAAGTATCAGTTTAAGATTGATAGAAAACTATCATCTAATTTATAGTTTATGTTCAAATTTCTCCCATTGTCCCAATAACATACCTTGTCACCATCTGCTTTCCATCTGGGATCACACTTTATTTAGTTGTCATGTTTCTTTTTTTCTTTTTTTTTTCTGCGGTACGCAGGCCTCTCACTGTTGTGGCCTCTCACGTTGCGGAGCACAGGCTCCAGACGCGCAGGCTCAGCGGCCACGGCTCAGGGGCCCAGCCACTCCGCGGCATGTGGGATCTTCCCGGACCAGGGCATGAACCCATGTCTCCTGCATCGGCAGGCGGACCCTCAACCACTGCGCCACCAGGGCAGCCCTGTCATGTTTCTTTAGTCACCTTTAATCTAGAACTGGCTGCCAGCTTTTAAATTTTTGTTATTGTTTTGGTTTTCATGACACTGACATTTTTAAAGTGTACAGACCAAGTACTTTATAGAGTGTCCCTCAGTTGGGCTTTGACCCATGTTTTCTCATGATTCAATTCGGATGATGCGTTTTTGGCAGAAAAACATCACAGAAATGATGTTGTGTCCTTTTCAGTGCATTATCAGGAGGTACACGATGTTCATTTGTCCCGATACCGGTGATGTTAACTTCTATCACCTGGTTTTAGGCGATGTCTGCTGGTGTTGTCCGCTAATACTATTTTTTTCCCCTTTGTAATTAATAAGTAATCTGTGGGAGGATATTTTGAGACTAAATAAATATCCTGTTCCTCATCAAACTTTTAACTCAGTCGTTTAGGCTTCTGTTGATGATCCTGGCTGGAATTTTGTGTTTAATATTCCAGGACCATCACGAACCCCAAGAGGTCTGGGCCTCTAGTGACATCCTGGAAGGGGTGGGGAGATTGTACAAGGCTGATGGTGGCCAGAGAGATCTATTGGAAGTGAATAAATCTCTACGGTGGCCTAGGCGGTCGAAGGGACCCCATTGCTCAGGGATTTGGTAAAAACATGAGGCTGGTGAGAATTCATGCCCTCACCCCACAAATATGTATCAAAGTCCTGCTTGGGGCCAGGCACTGTTCTAGGCCCTGAGGCACAGCAGTAAACAAAAGAGATCAAATCCCAGCCAAGCTGGAGCTGGCACTGGTGGGAGGATACAAACCAGCAGAAATATGTAATATGTTTCATAGTGATAAGAGCGAGTTTAAGGAGATACAGAGTAACAAGGGTGTCTCTCCCCATTAAACAGTTCTGCCCCCTCTCCTTCTCATCTATGCTCCTGTGGGTCTCCCTGCCTGTTGTCTGCCAGAAACTCTGGCTGAGCCAAGGTCACTTCCAGATACCGTCTGTTCTCCCCAGGAGTGGGGCCTGTACAAGCTTCAGCGTCTGGACTCTTGGCACGGAGCCCCAGAGCCCTGGAGCGAGGGAATGCTGGCCTGCCCCACATCAGGAAGGGAATTGTCCAGTTTGGCTGTCTGGGACTGGTGAGATGGAGAGCTTCCGAGAAAGAGAAGCCAGTGCAAGCTGGGTGGCCTCCCTGAAGGAGGTGGAGGACTGCTGGGTGAGAAGAGTCCCTTAATTAGACTGATGAAGACGGATATAAACAATTATATTCCTAAACACCATCAAACACGTTCAGAGTGCCTAGTTTGGGGCAAATGTTGGACATTTGTTATGGCACCTAATCTAAGTGCTTTATATATGTTATCACATCTAAGAGGCAGGGGGTATTTACCCTATTTCACAGATGAAGAAATTGGGGTTCAGAGAGGTGATGCCATTATCCAGAGGTCACACAGCGAGTGCTTTGAAGAGCCTGGAAAGGAACTCAGGTCTGTGTGGGTCCAAACACTAACTCATAACCACCACCTGTACCACCTGCTAAGCAGCACACCATCCCTGGCCCACTCCCAGCACCGCCCCTTTCCCTGGAAGCCCCCGCCGCACCTTCTGCCTCTGTTTTCTCCCCTCCACTTGGGCCGGCAAGAAATACAGCCCTGGGTTATAATCTGTGGGTCGGTCCTAGTACCGGTTGTTTACCTTGGCCAAGTGAGCACACATCTCTGAGCCTCAGTTTCCTTAACTGCCTAATAGGGATAGAAATAGAGCTACTGAGAGGAGTCCGTGCGTTGATGAACCTAGGGTATCTAACCCCCGCGCCGGCCGTAGTCTGCACTCAGTGACCCGGCGGCACGCTTTTAGGCAAGTTCGAACTCTCTGCGCCCGTTTCGTCCTGGGCACGACAAGACAATCAATGATAGTGCCTCTTAGGTCGTTCTCGGGAATAAACGTGTACGTGTATATGTAAAGCACTCAAAACCGTGCCCACAGTAAGCCGGGGTTGCTGTTTTTACTGTTGGGGAGGGGGTAGGGTAGTGGGGTGGAAGCAGGGCCAAGCCAGGAAGGCTCTGGAGAATCGGGGCGCCCCGTCCTCCGTCCTGCAGCGTTTGGGTCTGGGTTCGGGATGTCAGGGCCCACTGACCTCGGAGACCTCTGCCTGCTCCTCCGCACCCGGGATGGCAAGGGCCAGCGCCGGGCGCTGACGTCGGCCTTCAAGGACCCATCCCCACCCCCCCGCCCCGCCCCGCCCCCACGCGGCCTCCTCTGTGGGCGGAGCCCGGGAACCCACTGCCCCCCCCACCCCCGCCCCTGCGCACCGCGGGCCCGGGGCGCTGAGGGGAGCGCGCAGCGGAGCTCTCAGACCCCGTACCCCGAGGCCCAGACCCCTAGGAGCGCGGGGCTCACTGAATTCCCCCACCCTGAGCGGCAGGATCGGGGAGGGTGTCGGTTCGGAGAGCCCAGGAGGTTCCGGCCTATCTCCCGGGTCCTGGCGCTGGGGACAGGGAGGCAAAACCTTGGCCAGGAAATCGGCTCAAGCCAGGTTTGGACTGAGGGCGGGAGACTTGGGGACCCCCGCAGGGGGATTGTGAGGGCGAGAATAGTCTCCGTGGTTGAGTTGTGTGGTGGGTTGGTGGTGTTATGGGGGAAGTGTGCAAAGGTGGATTGTGGTAAAACAGGAGGTGTCAGCACACCGGGTGAGTGTGGGCCATGGATGTGGGTGGAGAAAGAGAGGGGTGTGTGGCCCCGGGTGTTTGGGCAGATGTGCAAGGGAAGTGATGGGGACGGGGGAGTGTCCAGGCTGCATGTGTGGGAAGCCTGTGCATATATGTGCATCTGGGGAGAATCTGATGCTGGGGGGATTAGGATGAGGAGTTATTTGGGGTGAGTGTGTAAGACCGTTGGGAGCTCGGTGTTGTTTGGGGCAAGTATGCAAACAGTCCCTTGGGACGTGAATGTGCACAGGTGGAGGTGGGGATTGGGCTTGCCTGGATGGGTATGTGTGGCAGGGGACTTGGGTATTGAGAGTGTGCAGGCTTGGGGGCACAGGCGGTGTGTGAACTAAGCATCATTGGGGATGGGTGTGGGGGAGAGGGATGAGAGTGTCAACCCAGGATGGGCGTGTAGTTCATGGGCCAAGTAAGTGTGTAAGGCATGGTTTGGAATAAACGTGCAACAGGTGTGTGGTTTTTGCCTGAGGAGAGAGAAGCCTGGAACTGAATGTCCGGAGTCCTGAGTTCTCTTCACAACTTGGACCAACCTCTGTTACTCTCTGGGCCTTGGTTTTACTATCTGTAAAATGGGTCTGAGGATGGTTCAGCTACCTAGTCTCTGCCTGGAGTCTCTCCAAAGCCAGGAGTCAGGGGAAGGATAAAAGTGAAACTTTTACAACTTGTCTTTTTCTTTCCCCTACTCCCAGGAAGCCCCTTTGGGAGCCTCTCCCGAGCCACGGACAACCCCAGTCTTCCAGAGCTCCAACAGCCTCTGCTGGTGGGTGTAGGCGGTGAGCCCCCTGTCCAGAAGCCTGGCGAGCCTGAGCCAGGGCCTCCCTTTCGAGAGACAGCCTTTGCAGAATCACTGAGGGGTTGGCAGTTCCTGCCACCATCTCTTCCTTCTGTGAGTGCTGTACTGGGGGAGCCAGAGCTCCTCGACCTTGAGGTAGGAGCAGGACCACTAAGGTAGGCTCCTTAGTGGGAGCTGGGGGAGGGGGCTGGAGGTGAATCCAGCTGTGGTCAACATCCGGCAGGCTGCTGGCCAACTCCAGCTGCCAGCTGCTGGCCTGGAGTCTCACTTGGCAACTGCGTGTGGCCTTCCTGGGTTTCCAGGTGTGGTTTTTCCTGTTCTCCATCCCCCCTGGCTTCTTTACCTTTTTCTCTCCAGATTCATCTCTCATCTTTGTTCCCTTTGTGTCTGTCTTCCCTCTGATTTCTGACCCCGCTGTTCTCTATCAGTCCATCTCTTTCCAAAGCCGATGCATCTCTGTGCCCCTGTTTGCCCTGGTCTCTCTCTCTCTCTTTTTTCCAATTAATGTCATTTTTTATAATTTCTTATTCCTTATGCATATTGTCGTGTGTCTTTTATTTGCTAAACATGGTTTTCCAGTTGCTATCGCCATATAAGAAATCACCCCAAAGCTTAGTAGCTTAAAACAACAACAATCATTATCATGGCTCATGGTTTCCATGGGTTGGGAACTTGGGAAGGACTTGGGTGGTTCTGCCTCAGGGTCTTGCATGAGGTTGCGGTGAGCCAGTGGCTAGAGCTGGAACAGTCAGGGTCTGAAGCAGCTGGGGTCTGGTTGACTAACTCTCTCTTAATGTAGTCTCAGGGCTTCTGCACGAGTCTCCCCATGTGGGCTGGTTTGGGCTTACAGCATGGCGCCTTCAGGGCAGCCAGACTCCTTATGTGCCTTCAGCCTCCAGCAGGAGTGTTTCAGCAAAGCGGAAGCTGCCTCACCTTTTCTGACTTACGCTTGCAAGTCGTGTTGCATTACTTCCACCACATTCTATCAATTACAAATGAATCACAGCCTTCCCAGACTCAGGGAAAGCGGACATAGACCTCACCCCAGATGAGATTATCAGTCACACAGTAAGAAGAGCATGTGGGAGGGGAGATGGGCGTGGCCATTTTGGGAAACACAGTCCGCCCCACTGTGGCAGTAAGCTACGCTTGGACATGGTTTGTGTCAAAGAATCCCGTTATTTGAAGACTTTGAGGGCCTTATTATTTCTGCTAGCTCTCCTCCACGGTTCCTGGTTATCTGCCTGGTTATCTTTGACTGCATGCTGGTCACTGTATTTGAAAAATTATTTTGAGGCCTAGAATGAAAGTGCCTTCCTCAAGAGAGGATTTGGTTTGCTTTTGTCAGCTGTCTGGGCGTACTACCAGTTAAAGATCAATTTTAATCTAGTTCAAGGTCTGAATGAAAGGTTAATTTTTCATTCAGGGATTGATAAATGCCTGCAGGGTAGAAGGGGCCTTCTCTGTTCATTTGACCTTGATTTTCACTTCAGTTAGTTTTGCCATTACAGTAACTCCTTAAAGTCCTGTGAGCTATTTGATGCAAGATTTAAAAATATATATTTTTAACCTAGAACCTGTAGTTTCAGCAGGCAGGTTTGTCCTAGTAATTTAGGCCACCAGAGCTGGCTCCCCTAACCGCCGTCTTTTTGCAGGTTCCAGTCTCCATTGGTTTCTGTCTCCACTTCATTGGTTTTTAACTCAGAGCTTATAAGCGGCTGTAGTATCCATGAGTGGACCTGTGAACTTGAAACTGAACTCAAAGCTTTTGAGTGTGGGTGAGGCTTTTCTCTGGAGACAGGGTCCAGAGCTTCCCGTCAGAGGGATCCAGGATGTGGGCAAGTGAAGGGCCTACCTCTTGGAACATTTTTCTCTCTTGGCGTCTTTGGGGTCATGGGGAGTGGAGCAGTGGGGCAAGGAGGATGGGTGGAGATGACCACTTAGGCTGTCTCCTGCCCATAGGATGTGTCATCCAGTGACAGTGACTCGGACTGGGATGGGGCGGCCTTCTCTCCCCACTCCTACCCCACGACCACCTTGGCTTGGCTGTGTTCTCCATGCTGTGCTGTTTCTGGCCCGTGGGCATTGCCGCCTTCTGTCTGGCCCAGAAGGTCAGTCTGTGGGTGGAGCTGGGAGGGGTTTGGATATAGAAGAGAAGAATGCATTCGAAAGAAAAGAAAAAAAGAGGAGGCATGCTTGGGGGGGAAAAAAAAGTGATGGAGAAAAGGATTTACATAGAAACATTCAGGGGTAAAATGAGGCATTTTTCACAGGGGGCAGCCCAGAGTGGTGGTTAAGAAACTGAGCTCCAATCCTAGGCCTGCCACCCTTTGGTAAGATTGTGGGCAAGCCACTTAAACTCCTGGTGCCTCATTTTCCTCATCTGTAAAATGGGAATGAATAATTCCTGCCTCAGGGTCATTGTGAGGCTCAGCGAGTTAGAACTGTGGCATATAGTAGTATATGCATATTTTTATTAATCACCCAGTATCCCCAGTGCCCAACTGTGCCTGACCCACAGTAGCTGCTTCCTATGTTTTTGGAACATATGAATGAATACATGGGTGTGTTGGGCGGGGGAGGGGTCGGGCTGCGGGAAGCTGGGTGGGATGAGGGGATACCTGAGTCACCGCTGCCCAACGCCTCCACAGACCAACAAGGCTTGGGCCAAGGGGGACGTCCAGGGGGCAGGGGCCGCCTCCCGCCGCGCCTTCCTGCTGGGGGTCCTGGCCGTCGGGCTGGGCGTGTGCACGTACGCGGCCGCCCTGGTGATCCTGGCCGCCTACCTCGCCTCCCGGGACCCGCTCTAGTTGCCCCTGCGTCCTCACTGTGAACCCAGGGGCCGGCCGCCCAGCGCGTCCGCGGTCGGAGTGGAGAATCCAGGTGGATGAGGCGGCGGCGGCGGCAGCGTCCAAAAACGGGGGGTGAGTCGGTTCTCCCCCTCCCCCCACCCCCCTTCCTGGAGGCCGCAAACAGCGATTAAACACCAGACACTCCTGCCGCCAAACCTGTGTCTGTCTGTGTGGGAAGGCGGAAGGGACGGGCCAGAGTGACAGGGTGCCCCCCCGGGGTGCTTCCGGACACCTCAGAGCCAGAGAAGAGGGAATCCGAGGAAGCTCGGCGGGCTTCCAAATTGCAGAATATTCTCTTCACAACGTGGGTGATAGGGAGAGAATTAAAGAAAGCCAGGTTCCAAGGCCTTCCTCCTCCAAGTTCACTGTGTAACCTCTGCCCACGTACCTTCTGAGCCTCACTTTTCCTCATCTGCAAAATGGGACTAATTTCTTCCACACCTGGAGCAGTTCTGAAGACTAAATGAGTCATACAGTGTAAACAGCAGCCTCCCCCAGAGCTCCTTCGCCAGCAAATGGCAGAATCCAACTCAGACTGCCTTACACAACAAAAGGGAAGCTGAGGGAGCACTGGATCGAGGGCCTCAGATAAAATAATCTGGTCTCCCCATCTCTTGGCTTCACTGCACAGGCTCTGCCTCGTGGGGGAGGAGAATGGAGCAGGCACCTCTGGTACCCCAAAGGTCCTCTTCCCCAGGCACCCTCTCAGTGGCCCACCTGGGCTAGGAGGCAGCCCCATCACATAGCCTGAGATTGGGAGGGATGGGGCCTTCAGGCCTCCAAGTGCTGGCACTCTGGCAGGCAAAACAGCCCTGTTCTGAGCTTATCAGAGGTACATTAAATGGAGCCTGATATTACCAAGTAATAAAGTGAGAGTGGTTTAGTTTTTTTCATTCCACTTAATGCCATTTAATGGTGCTTCTTAGAAGAAAACACTTCCGTTTGTGCTCTCCTGCGCGTCTCCACGGAGTGTCATTTCAAGCTAAAGATATTTATGCATTTCCTTTTTGTTTGCTCGGGATGAAAATGACACCTCCTCAAAGGGGCAATTGTGGGCACCGTGTGGGCCAGTTTAAGCATGTGAAGTGTGCAGCAGAGGGCCCCCAGATGTGTCATAAAACCCTACACGTCAGTGGCAGACAGGATCTGGCAGCCATGTGGCCCACCTGTGGGGACGTTATTCCTTGCTGGATGCTAGCGTGATCTTGGCTCCTAACCCCTGAATGTGAGGGTGGGGATCAGTCAGATCAGAACTGAAAATACACCCATTTCCAAAAGCCCCTTAGGGGGTGCCGTGGCCACTTCCTTTCACAGACAGGGACCCGAGGTCCAGAATGCACTGGCACCTCCAGTGTCTGTCTGCATAGTGAGGGCTCTGGGTCTGGACACTTTTTTTTGCCGCACCAAGTGGCACGCGGGATCCCCAACTAGGGATTGAAACCGTGCCCCCTGCAGTGCATGCGTGGAGTCTTAACTGCTGGACGGCCAGGTAAGTCCCTGGGTCTGGACTCTTGAATGGGGCCCGTGCTCCACCACTTAACTAGCTGGTGACCTCTGGCGGTTAACTGGCTTCTGAGCTTGTTCCCTTACCTTTTTTTTTTTTTTTTTTTTTTTTTTGCGGTCCGCGGGCCTCTCACTGCCGTGGCCTCCCCCGCTGCAGAGCGCAGGCTCTGGATACGCAGGCTTGGCGGCCGTGGCTCACGGGCCCAGCCGCTCCGCAGCATGTGGGATCTTCCTGGACTGGGGCAGGAACCTGCGCCCCCTGCATCGGCAGGCAGACCCCCAACCACTGTGCCACCAGGGAAGCCCTCTTTCTTGAATTTTATTTATTTTTTTGGCTGCTTTGGGTCTTCATTACTGCACGCAGGCTCTCTCTAGTTGCGGCAAGCGGGGGCTACTCTTGTGGAGCACGGGCTCTAGGCACGTGGGCTCAGTAGTTGTGGCTTGAGGGCTCTAGAGCACAGGTTCAGTAGTTGTGGTGCACGGGCTTAAGTGCTCCTTGGCATGTGGGATCTTCCTGGACCAGGGCTCGAACCCACGTCCCCAGCATTGGCAGGCGGATCCATAACCACTGCGCCACCAGGGAAGTCCCTTGTTTCCTTACTTTAAAACAGACTGTAACAACAGCCACACCTCACAGGGTTGTCGTGTGGGTAAAAGCAGCATTCAGAGCCAGATTCCCCTCAGAGGCCCACAAAGGCCACTGCCTCCCTGACCATCTCCTTACTCTCTTTAGTCCTCTGCTCCAGCCACACTGGCCACCTTGCTGGTCCTTGAACCTCTGCCTGTCTCTGCCAGGGGGTCCTCCCCCCACATGTCCATGAGTCCCTGAGTTCGTCCCTGGCCTCTTCCTGGGCTTCGCTCAGATGTGCCCCTCTCTACGGAGGTGTCCCCGACTCACCTAAACCCGTCTTCCCTGTTTGTTTTTAAATAGCATCCACCATCCAAAAAACACCAATTTTATTTGTCCATCACATTACTGCTCCTCGAACCTGGGACGTGGGCCTCATTCACTGCTGAGGCCTCAGCACCCAGCAGGGCCTGCACACTCTAACAGCAGTCCCACTTCACCGGGCTGTTAGAATGAGTAGAGTCAGTCAATAAATGCACCATCCTACTAGTGTTTTCCTGGGGTGGGGTGGGGTCTGTGCCCCCCGGGCCCAGGGCCTGGCTATAGCCACTTTCTCAGCAGGGCTGGGCTACCAGTTTATTTGATGCTGGAGGTGGTGAGAGGGGCAGCTTGCCCCAGCGTGCCTCAGCTCTTGGAGTAACGCCTCTGCAGAGATTCCCGGTAGAAGCGGAAGACATGCTGGGAGGCAGCCTGGGCTGCAGCCAGGCACTGCTGGAGCTGGGAAGGGAGAGGGGCTTAGTGCTGCGGGCCCAGGCCTGCGCCCACACGTGTGACAGGCCCCACCTCCCTGTTCACCGGGAGCCCCGCCCCCCAAGGGGAGGCAGGTGGAGCAGGGATTTACTCCCAGTGCATTTCCTTTCCGCACTTCGTGGGCTCCTTCAAGGGGAAGAGGCCTCAGGGGTCAGGTTCCAGCAGCTCCAGGCCCTCAGACCAAAGGCATCAGGCATCCTGACCCCTGGATGTGACCCCAACCTTGTTGAGCTCCGGGGCCAGACTGAAATTTTAGAGCCACAGGCCCTGTGACTCCAAATAGTCTTAAAAGCCATGGAACCTGAGACCCCAAATCTTTACTGTCTTGTATACCTGGATTCACGGGAGGGCCAGGTGGGAAATATTCTTGGAGACCATTTGGTCCAACAGGTGCCAAACTCTGTTTTTCAGACACCCTGAGTTCTGGGGTGCACAGCTCTGAGCTGGAAGCTGGGAGGCCTCCAGGTGCCCCCATCTCTTGATTTCAACCTGTGCCCCTCTTCTCATAAATTGGTCTTCCCTTTAAAGTTCTCACAAAGGTTTCTATGGCTACAAAGTTTGAAAACTCCCATTTACAGAAGGGATGCAAGGACGGGGCCCTCCTTAAGCTTCCTAGGATTGGGACAGGACCTCATGTCAGGTGGGTGGGAAGGATCTGGCATTCACCCCCAATTGCACACTGGTACCTCAGCATCAGAGTAGAGCCCCTTGGTGGTGGACATCAGCAGCTTCCGTTCCACGCTGTCAAGTGCAAAGGTCAGGACTGCCCGGGCCTCCTAGGGATGAGCGGTACAAGGTAGGGGACCTGGGACTCTCTCCTCAGACACAATCTTAGCTGGTCCCTGGTCCCAAAGAGGGGGCTTGCTTTTCACTCACGTATCAAGTGTATTTTTTTTCTTTTTGATCTACATACCACCCCTTCCCTGCTTCCTTGAGTAATCGCTACCCGTGCCAAATTCCACCACATGCTTCTGACGGGGGCTTCAGAGCACAGTATCCTGTGCCACAGGGGCAGCAGCCGCAGTGCCGGTCATTCCCCGGTGCCTCCCATCTCCCTGCAGTGCTCTGTACCCCTGGGGCTGGAAGCCAGCAAACTGTATTTCCCAGATTCCCCTGCCAGTTAGGTTCTATCAGGAATCTGGTGGGAGACTGGGAGGGAGGAGAGAGCATCCTGGTCCTCATTGCAGCAGGAGTTTGGAGTATATCACCTGCCACAGGAGGCATGGAGATGGGGTGGGTTCTGGACTTCAGCAGCCAGGGCAAAGCCAGACCATCTCTGTGCATCTAGATCTGACTGCACCAGTGTCTCCGCCAGTACAGAGCAGGAGCTGGCTTCTGGCTTCTAATCTCTGGGTGTCCTCCCTTCCTCCCTTTTGCTCCTTCAGCTCTTCCAATATGGTTGTAACTAGTTCCCTGCATGAAATTCTGTCTGAAATCCCCCAAGGGGTTTCTGCTTTCACGACTGGATGTGACTGAGCAGATAACTGGGAATAACCAGAACCCTAGGACACTGTGACCTTGAGCCAATGAAGAAAAAACTCTTTCCTCCTTTGCTTTTGTTTTTGAACCTCTTAAAATCTGTTCCCTTTTTGCTTCAGCAGGTTAGAGTTGGGTTTCTAGCACTTGCCCAGATGAACAGGGCAGAGCTTGCCAGCTGAGACTGAGGTGGTACAAGCCAACTGTTTTGGAAAAGTGAGGCCTAGAGGAGAGGCAGAGTGTCTGCCCAAGGCCTTTTACCACCCTGCCCTTCATACCTACCTTTTCTTGCTTGGCTGTGGGGTCCAGCAGGAGGGTCCCATCAGAGTCCAGAGCACAGGTGACCCCACAGAAGAGGGCCCGCATGGGCACACCTGCGTCCACCAGTGCCATGCAGGCGGCATTCAGGCAACAGGCCAGGAGCTGAGTGCCACAGGCAGTGGTTAAGAGTTTCTTTTTTTTCTTCCTTTTTTTTGGCCGCACTGTGAAGCTTGTGGGATCTTAGTTCCCCAACCAGGGATTAAACCCAGGCCCTCAGCAGTGAGAGAGCAGAGTCCTAACCACTGGACCACCAGGGAATTCCCAGGTAAGAGTTTCTACTGGAGGGCTGGTCAGCAGAACATATCCATGCCTCCATTCACCCTGCCAGTGCCTGTAGCAGACATCACTAATTGATCACAGAAAGGCAGAGTAGTTCTGGGATCAAGTATCCTTGGGTTCCAGACCTGAATTTGCCACCTCTAAGCTGTGTGACCTTGAGCAAGTTATGTATTCCCTCTGAGCCTCAATCAGGGATCATAATGATATTCAACAGATATGCACCTTCAGGGAAACGGAGGGCAGAAGCCTTCCAAGATCACACAAGTAGGCAGTGGCAGAGCCAGGCCTGGAGCTGGGGTATCTAGAGCATGCAGTGCTACCAGGCGATAGACGGGCAGGGTGACAGAGGGCGGGGTCTGTGTCCTCAGGGAACCCACAGTCCAGGGGAGAGGTGTGGCCCTGGCATAGTGCAAGGTGAGCACAGGCCTGAGTCAGACAGGTGGCCCCACCTCAGTTTCCTCAAGTCTTTCCTCCCCAGGGCCCAGCTTCACAATCAATCAGTCCCACCTCTGCCACTGACCCTCCATTGCCTCCCCTCTGTGAAATGGGTTCACAACAGTCCTCCTTTTCCCTCATCTGTGAAGTGTCTGCCCAACGCAGGGCCATGCACCTGCAAAGCCATCTAGAAATGCCCGGTTCTGGTCCTTGACCTCTACCTTTCTCTACCTCTACCCAAACCACAGCGATCCTTCAAGGCTGAGCTGCTG
>NW_006786304.1:3782082-3783018 GCF_000442215.2 Lipotes vexillifer | reverse complement strand
TGAACCTAAGGTTCTACCTGCTCAGGGCTCCCCCGGTGTTGAGCCTCAAATCCAAGCTCAGGGTCAGAGGTGAGGTCACTGGCACAGGCTTTGGATTCTGGAGGACTTCCTGGAGGAGGTGGCCTGGGGGAAAGGATACAGAGCCAGCATCGCTGACGACCTGCAGCACCACGGTTATGGAGGTGCGGGGGTGCAGAGCTCCCAGCACCACCGCTTCACACGTGTTTCTGATCAGCCGCTCCCGGCTCTTCTCCGCTACGCCTGGGGAAATCAGGGGTGGGGTGGGGTTGTCAGGCTCTTCCCTTCTATCTGGTTCACCTTCCTCCATATGCCCCACCCAAGCCCTCTGGAAAAGTCCCAGTCCGGGCTGCTGGAAGACCCTGAATGGATGACAGAGGAGTCCCAGTGGGAAGGAGGCAGGGCCTGACTGCCACCCACCCGACCCCTGCCACTTCCAGCACCCACCAAGGGAGCCTCCCGGGGCGGAGAACCTCTGAGCTCCCATGTCCAGTGCGGCTGTCCACTCTCATCCCAGTGGGCCCAGCCCTGGGGAGTGAGGGGGACAGAGTAAAAGGGTGGAAAAACAGGTTAATGGAAAGGAGGAGAGATGGAGCCAGGAAAGAGGAGGGGAAAGTGAAGATGGAGAGAGACAGGGAGAAAGAGAGAAAAGTGACAGAAACAGGGACTCAGAAGCAGAGAGTTGGAGAGAGACAGAAATAGCTGAGGGCAGGGGACTTCGGGGGTGGTCCAGTGGATTCCGCACACCCAAAGCAGGGGGCCCAGGTTCGATATCTGGTTGAGGAACTAGAACCTGCATGCATGCCGCAACCAAGAGCCCGTATGACGCAACTAAGCCCCGGCACAGCCAAAATAAATAAATATCAAAAAAAAAAAAAAAAAAAAAAAGGAAAAAAAAGGCGGGGGGGGGAGGGGGGG
>NW_006786304.1:3770866-3782001 GCF_000442215.2 Lipotes vexillifer | reverse complement strand
AAAAAAAAAAAAAAAAAAAAAAAAAAAAAAAAAAAAAGGAAAGAAATAGCTGAGGGGTGATGAGAGGGAGGGGGGGAGTGGAGACCAGGAAAAGAAGTGGGGGAGACACCGGGTGAGAGGCCCAATTACCAGGCAGACCGATCTTCGGCCTCAGGGTCACCTCCAGTGTGGCCTTGTTGAAGATCTCTTTGCTGACTTTCACCTCTGCTGGCCCGTACACGCCTGCCAGGACGGAGGTATCCCCTGGGGAGACAGCATGGGAGGCCTCACCCAAATCTTCCCTGCCTCTGGGGCCCAACGCCTGGCACTTAACATTGTGGGCCCTGAGCCAGGTGGCCAGGGTTGCCCACATCACCCTCACTGTGGCCCACCATTTGTTGGTAGTGATTCTTTGAGCACTTGCTTCATTTCTCTGCCTCCACTTCCTCATCTGTAAAATGGGGATAACTACAGTACCTCCCTCACAGCTGTGAGGATTACATGAGATAAAAAGAAAACCACTTACAACTGTGCCTGTAAGTGCTGAGTGCCCAAAAGACTAGCTATTATTATAAACTTTAATGGGAGCTAAACTTTCTCCCTCTTACTGCTGCTGGTCCCAACTTCTCCATCCAAAGCTTCCCTTAGCCCAGCTCTCTTCCCTCAGGCTCACATCCCCAAACTGTGCAGCAGTCAGGACACCTGAGAAAGAGATAAATATCTGGGGGTGGGTCCTGACACCTGCTTATTTCCTCCTGGCTCTGTAACCTCAGTTGCTTTGCTCACTTCTCTGGGCCTCAGTTTCACCATCTGCAGAATGAGGAGACTGGATCTCAGCTGCAGCTTGCAAACTTTTCTGACCCTAACTCCCAATAAGAAATACGTTTTAGAGCAGGACCTAAAACTCACCCAAATCTATGTGCATGTAAATGGAACAAAAGCCTCACGAAACAACTCTTTCCGTTATTGCTTTGATATACTCTGATATCTTCTACTCTATTCCAGTTAAAAATAACCACTAATGACGCAGTGGTTCTCAACCCTGGCTGCACAATGGACTCATGCGTAGCTTTAAAAGATACTGATGCCCAGGTCCCTCCCCCAGAGAGCCTAATTCCATTGCTGGGGGTTGGGGCTCAGGCACCAGCAGCCTCAGAGCTCCACAGGCCATTCTACTGTGTAGCTGGGCCTGCAACCTGCAGTAGGAAGAAACGGAGCTCCAGCAAATCTTCAAAACACTGGCCTGCAATCAGAATCACCACAGCAATTAATTCAAAAATGTAGAAGGCCAGCCTTAGTTGGAGTGGGTAGGTTCTGAGGCTTTGCATTTTTAACCTCATCAGAGATTCTGAGGCCAGAAGCATGTGGGACACACTTTTGAAGGTTTGCAAAGGACCCTGCTCCAGGGTCCTGGGCTTTGGGATTTTAGAACACAAAAGGGGCTCAGTATTTCTTAAGCTCTGAGAAATTCCAGGCATCTGCATTTAGCAAGAGAGCTAAGCCTTGGGGAGGTCCCGGGTAGAGGCCTCTTTTCCCTGGGGTTGGTGGGGAGGAGCTGCCACACAATGGAGGGGATTTTCCCGGCTCCAGGAGAATGCACCCGAAGGGGGAAATTATCCAAGCAGAACAAGAGCCACACTGGGGCCTTCCTTCCTGTTACTCCAGATGAGCTGTCTGTGGTTCACGTGAGCACAAGAGTCCCTCCCCTCTGGACCCCACATCCATCTAACTCCTGCCCCATTTATCTGATCGTCTTACAGCAAAGCTCCTGAAGAACTTGTCTCCACTCACTGACTCTTTCTTTTCCTCCTTGACCCCATCCCTCCACCAGAACAGCTCTTGACTGCGCCACCAATGACATACGCCACCAATGACATACGTCCAAGTTGTCAACCCACAGGTCTAGCCCATCCTCACGTGATGCAGCCTCTCGGTAGGACTAATGCAGCTGGTTGGCCCTTACAGCTCAAATACGTTCTTCTCTGGGCTCCAGGTCACTGCCCTCTCTTGGTTTTCCTCCTACCTTACTAGCTTCTCCTTCTCAGTGTCTTTTCCTAGCTCTGCACAAGCTAGAAGACCCAGGGCTTAGTCCTGGGACCGCTTCTCTTCTCCATCTATACTAATTTTCTTGGTGATCCCATCCAATCGGTAGCTTGAAATACCATTTACCAATCGGTAGCTTGAAACACCATTTATAGCCGAAGGATTTCAAATTCCAGACTTGTATGTACCACTGCCCAGTCCACACCGCCACGGGGATGTCTACTACGCATTGTAAACTTAATGTTCCAAACTGAACTCATCTTCTCCCGGCACAGCTGATCTGGGAAAAAAACTTTCGCGTTATCCCTGACTCCTTTTTTTTCATATCCCCAAACCAAACCATCTGCAAAATCTGTCAGTTTTACCTTCAGAATCTCACCCCCTCCACTGCTTCCACTCTGGTCTGAGCCACCCTTACCTCCCCCTTTCCCTCCCTCTAACCTCAACAGTGCAGCCAGAGAGATTCTGTTAATATATATTCAGATCATGTCACACGGCTCCATTCTCAATCACTAGGCCTTATATGACGGGCAGGCCTCCTTACCTCCCTCCCGCCTCCTGTCTCTGCTGCAGCCACACTTGTCCCCTGACTATTCCTCACCAGGCAAGTTTTGGCCTCAGGGCCTTTTACCCCTGTGGTTCCCAATGCTTGGTAAGCTTTCCTCTTGATCTCTTTAGGGTTTGCTCCCTTACCTTTAGGTTTTTATTCAGAAGGTACCATCTCAGTGAGGCCTTTCCTTACCATCCTAATTAAGACTGCAATCCTTTCTGGCACACCCTAACCCTCTTCCCTACTATATTTTTCTCCACAGCATTTTACTATATATTTTACTTAGTTATCTTTTATCTGTCTCTTTGACTAGAACGTAAACTCCATTAGGGCAGGGATTTAAAAAAATTTTTTATCCATGTATTCTCAGTGCTAGCAAAAATACATGTGTTCAGTGAAGGAATGAATGAAAGCAGGTTCTGTACCTGGGTCTGAGGTAATGCCCTAAGGCAGGGCCTTAAGCATTTATGGGGGTGATCCTTAGGCCTGTCTCCAGAGGAATATTTCCCGGGGTCAGGGAGGTGAGTCTAGTCTGAGAATTATTTAGCTAGGGGAAGGGGATATTTACCTAATAGGTAAGACCTGCCCCAGTCTTAGGGATATAGGAGGAGTTGTGTATCCCAGTCAAAGGGATATTTACCCAATGGGTGGGGGTGGGGCTGGGGACATCACTCTCAATCTGATAAGTATCTACTTCGGTGGAAGATCTGCCACGGGTCTAGGGAGTAATTAAACCGCTAGTGGTGACTTGCCAGTCTACCGGATAGTTATGCGAACAAAGGGGTTTGCCTCACCCTGGGATGCATGGACGCAGGGCGCGTGGGTGGGAGGCGGGGGAGGAACCTAATCAAGGGAGACACCCGGGTAAGGAGATTTCCCCTATTCTGGAGTATTCGTTCTTAAGAGGAGGTCTGCCCCTCCTTCATTCTGAGTACTTACCAAAGTGGAAATACCTTCTCCCGGCTGGTCTGGAGGGAGAGATATATGTCTACTGACGTATGCAGTAGTATCCACCCCGGCAAGAAATGCACCAGTCCAGGAGGAATATTTACCAGCTAGCACAGTTCACTGTAACCGCGCCCTAAAACGAATACGACCTGGATGGGTTCCTACCTTGCAGGAAAGAAGCCGAGCCATCGGGCCGGGACAACAAATTCTGTTCGCAGGCAAAGTTCCGGAGGCTACAACCGGAACCCCGAGGGCCGGACTCTATTCCAGACTCAGCGCGGATCTTAGTCTCAGTCTGCATCACTCCCTCCATCGCCCCGGAGCCCACGTGCAGCCGGGATTGTCGCTTCCGCCCAGAAGCGCGCGCTGGCTTACAGACTGCGTACCTAGTGCGCACGCGTCGACCCGGGGTGGGGAGTGGGGGCTCCAGGATCGGCTCCCGCACGTGGCTCCGCGTTTACTAACAATTTGGTCCCTCCCACTGCCCCCTCGAAAGTCCAGGAAAGCCATTGGACAGAAGAGAAGAGAGGGAAGGCCTTGACATGTCCTACCCGAGGTCCCCGGGCCCTGAAACCCTGAGGCTCTGGTCAGGTTGCCCTCTTCTTTGCCTGTTACAGGAACAACTGCGATGAGGCGGTCAGAGTAATTTGGGGAAGCTAGATTGTTTTATCCACCTACATATGTGCCCTAGAGACCGCAGGACTAGTAGCAGGTGGCTTCTTGACAGGGTGATGCTGGCATTTGCGTCAGGCTTATGAAGTGGCAGCCCCAAGCTCGCCGTGGAGGGGCGGATCGGCGAGGGATTGTTAGCCAAGATGGCGGTGGCGGCTTCCGCGGCGAGGGTCTGGGGGTCAAGTCGAGGCTTGGGCCGGGTTGGCCTCCTCCTTCTGCGGCGGTCAGGGGCTCGTGGGCTGGCTAGATCAGTGAGTACCTGGGACCCCGGGGAGTTTTCTCCAAGGAGGTATAGGGATGTTTACGCTGTCTTCAGAGTGGGGGGGGGGTCCCTGTAGGGAGTGGAGGAAGGGCTTTTACAGAAGGGACAAGGGTTGGGAGAACCACTTGGAGAGGACACCCAAGGGAAGAACTTCCAGTTCCTTAGGAGGAGAAAAGCCAGGCAGCTCCTTTGTAACCCTGAGGGAGAGAGACAACTTGGAGAGAGTAAGGGAGCTTATTAGTTGCCGCCGTTCCCCAGGGGAGGCCGCTTGGAGGACACGGGGGGGGCGGGGAGGTGTGACCTTTCCTCTCAGTGGTTGGAGAAAACTGCCTTTGTAAGGGACAGACTTTCTTCTCGGTAAAGACTCCCCCCCTTCAAGGAGGAGAAAAGAGAGATCAGGTTTCCCATCAGGGGCTTTTATGGTGCCCTTTGCTCCAACTCTGATTTTAAAATGCATTGCGTAAAAAAGTTGTTTGATCCTGTGCCCCCTGATAGAATGCCTTGTCGTTTTTGGTGACTGTACAGAGAAGATGATCAATAAATATTTGTTGAATTAATGAAGGAGTGGGAGCGGGGGCGGGGGGAGAGAGGTCCAGACAGAGCACTTAGCCCACATTTCTTAGAAACACTTGAGAAATGCCTTGTTTCTTGTCAAAAGTGTTAGGTTGATGCTGCTAATTACTAGCTCACACAGCAGAAATCTAGTTAGGAGCCGCTATTTAGGAGAGAGGCCGGGGGCTGAGAAAAGCAGTGAACTAAGATTTCGCATATAAGAGAGTCGTGGTTAAGAAGATGGGCTCAGGAGCTAGACCATGTGGCGCCATGTCCCTAATCTGCCACTTTCCAGCTCTGTAGCTTTGCGCAAGGGACTGCTCCTCTCTGGACCTAATTTCCCCCTCTGTAAAATGCTAACAATGGCCACATCTTAGCGTTCTGTGAATTAAATGTGTAAAGTGCTAAGAACAGGACCTGGTATATGACGAGTGCAATCAGAATGTTGGCCGCTGTTGAAAGTGAGGGTGGAGGGAAGGGACAGAAACTGGCCTCGGAGATGGGGGAGAAGAAAGGAGGTGACCTTGGGAGGGTCTGGATTGGTGAGGGCCTTGGTGGAAAATCTGTCAAGATCTTGTGGGGTTGGGCCTGACCGTCTGATGCCCAAACCATTGGGAAGGGAAGATGGAATCTGTGGGAGGAAGCTCTAGCTAGGGAGAGAAACGGGGACAAGAAGATGGGCTGGGAGTGAGGTGTGGGGACACCTGGGAAGGGAGTTGAAGCAGGTAATTTCCGAAGGGCTGCCGGAGCAAGATGGAGGTGGGAGAGTCCCTGCCTTTGGGCTGTTCTCGGTGTGTTTTTTTTTTTTTTTTTTTTTTTTTTTTTTTTTTGAGCAGTCAGATTCCCCACAGCTGAGCTCCCTAGAGCCCACTGGTTGGGCCTGCGCGGTGGGGGTGGGCTGGACTGGGGCAGGAGTAGGGAAGGGTCATTCATGACTGATTAAATCTGCTTCCTTCCTGGCTCAGTATCCTTGCTGCCCTTCCCGCTTACTTCCCCTCCTTTTTTTTTTTTTTTTTTTTGGCGGGTTGGATTGGAAGCAGGAGGTCTTTCAGAGTCCCTACGTTTTGCGTATATATTTTTAGAGTCCCTGTTTTTTCTTCGCCACTTTTAAGTATTTCACTTGTTTTTTTCTTTTTTTTTTTTTTTTTTTGCGGGCCTCTCCCTGCTGTGGCCTCTCCCGTTGCGGAGCACAGCTCCAGACGCGCAGGCTCACCGGCCATGGCTCACAGGCCCAGCTGCTCCGCAGCATGTGGGATCTTCCCGGACCGGGGCACGAACCCGTGACCCCTGCATCGGCAGGCGACTCTCAACCACTGCGCCACCAGAGAAGCCCCTCACTTGTTTTTTTTTCTTAAGATTTAAAAAGGAAATTTTTTTTTTTTTTGAGGGGAGGGAAGGAGTAGTAGCATTTAGTCAAAGATTTTGAGCCTGATCTGGTCAATAGGACTCTTTGTAATGATAGGAGTGTTCTAAATCTATGTTATCCAGTACAGTAGCCACTAGCCACACGTGGCTACTGAGCACCTGAAATGTGGCTTAGCGTGACAGAGGAATTGAAGTTCTCATTTAATTTTTTTAATAAATTTATTTATTCATTTATGGCTGCGTTTTTCTAATTGCGTTGAGCGGGGGCTACTCTTTATTTCGGTGCACGGGCTTCTCGTTGTCGTGGCTTCTCGTTGCGGAGCAGGGCTCTAGGCTCACAGGTTTCAGTAGTTGTGGCTCGTGGGCTCAGTAGTTGTGGCACGCAGGCTCACTAGTTGTGGCACACGGGCTTAGTTGCTCCGCGGCATGTGGGATCTTCCCGGACCAGGGCTTGAACCCGTGTCCTCTGCCTTGGCAGGCGGATTCTTAACCACTGCGCCAGCAGTCGAGTCCTTGGCTGGTGTTTTAATTAAATACTTTATCATTTATAGTGCCAACTGACACCATTATTGTACTTATTTATTTACTTTTCATTATTGTATTTAATACTGCCATGCTGCAAGGTATGTACTGGTAGATTTCTTCTGTTACAGGGGAGGAGACTGAAACTCAGAGAGGTGAGACCTGAACTTGGAGCTCCGGACTCCAAAGCCTAGTGTCTCTCCACAGTACCAGTCTGCCAGGAGGAGAAGGGGTAGGGCTTCGGTTCAGGTCTTGCAACACCCTGCTTAGTCCAGACATGGTGTGTATCATCAGACTCTTCCTGGGGCTGGTGGGAAGAGGGGGTGGGAAGAGCCGACCTCAGCCCCCATCATGCCCGCCCTTCACTGCCCTTCAGCCCCACTGGCCATTTTCCCCTTTCCTTGGATGAACTCCTCCCACCCGGAGGCCTTTGTAGGGATATGGTCCTTCAGGTGTCAGGCTGAGAGTTCACTTCCTCAGAGAAGCTTTCCTGACTCCATGACTGGTCTCAATGTGTAAAAGAGGGACAATAGCAGTGCCTCCCTCAGAGAGATACGCTGAGGCTTAAAGGAAACAGTTCTTAGGAAGCACTTACACATATATCCATGTGCTCGGTAAGGGCTCAAGAAATGGGGGCTGCTGTTTTCCCCCAGGAACAGCCATCTGTTGTGGCCTTGATTGATGCAGGGAAAGGATGCTTCCCATCTTCAGTGGCTGGGGGAGCTTAGTGCTGCTAAAGCCGCCGGGTCCCTGAGGCCAGAGAAAGCCTGATCCATCTCCACACTTCCCTGGCCTCCCCAACCGGATCCGCCTGGAAGGGGAGGCCGCTGATTAGGTCACTGACATTCCTGAGCTGGAAGTAAAGCCAGGGTCAGCTTTGCACTCTTTGAGGCAGAGCGCCTCAGACTCCAGAGAGAGAGCAGGCTTGGCTGGCCTCAGCTGTCCTAACTTCCGAGGGCTCGGTTAACTGGCACCATCCACACAGCCTTCCCTGGCTGGACCCCACTCTTCTCTCCAGCTGCCCTGTAGTGGGCAGGCTGCCTGGCTTCATATGCTGACATCACTGCACATGATCTCCCTGGGTCATGGCCAAGTCACCTAACCCCTCTGAGCCTCGGGACCACCTGTGTGGTACGGAGGTGTGGTCATGGCGCCTGCTTCACCTGAGTGCCGTGCAGGTTCAGTGAGACACAGGCACCATACAGCAGGTGCCTCGTGTGGTGCCGAGGTACGTAGTTAACTGCTGTGGTTAACGTGCTACAGCCAGGTGGTCTCCAGGGTGCCAGGATCTCTCCTCTTGGCTCAGAGCCTTTGTCCTTCCCAAGGACTGACGTGTTCTCCCCCCAGCCTCTGCCTGGCTCACCCCTGCTCGTCCCTCAGGCCTCGGCTTCGCTCCCCCTTCCCCAGGAAGCTTTTCCTCCTGCTGCATGTGATGCAGCTAGTGAAAGCCTTCCTCCTCAAGCTACGGCAGGTGCTTTATACCCGCCTCACCACCAGCCAGTGAAATAGAAACTCTTATTTCCACAAGGGGACGCGGGTTCAGGGAGACAGTCTCCTACCCGAGGTGACGTGGCTGGAAAGGGACAGAGCCAGGATTCAAACACAGGCCGCTTGGCTCTCCAGCCCTCATCGTACCCTGCCTGTGTGTTAACTAACCTCTCTGCGATCGTACCTCCTCTGACATCGCCCCTCCTGACTATAACTTGTGTGTTCAGTGTCTGTCATCCGTCTCTCCCCGTTGTCCCCAGCCCTCAGTTCAGGGCCTGACTTGGAGCAGATATTCAATGATTACTTGTTTGACTGCTACGGTCATCAAGTACACTTGTTAGCTAGTCATAGTTATCGAGTGTTTGTTACGTGTCAGGCACTGGGCTGAGCACTGTACACACAGGGGCTCTTTAGATCCTCAGGACCGAGCTTCCCTGGCAGCTCAGTGGTTGAGAATCCGCCTGCCAATGCAGGGGACGTGGGTTCGAGCCCTGGTCCGGGAAGATCCCACATGCCGTGGAGCAACTAAGCCGCGGAGCAACTAAGCCCATGCTCCACAACTACTGAGCCCGCACTCTAGAGCCTGCGAGCCACAACTACTGAGCCCTCATGCCACAACTACTGAAGCCTGCACACTTAGAGCCTGTGCTCCACAGCAAGAGAAGCCACCGCAATGAGAAGCCTGTGCACCGCAACGAGTGGCCCCCATTGGTCGCAACTAGAGAAAGCCCGTGCACAGCAACGAAATAAATAAATAAATAAATGCAGCCAAAAATAAATAAATTGAAAAAACAAGCACTGTAAAAAAAAAAATCAGGACCATCTGTGAGATAGATGCTCACACCACCCTTGGTTTACACGTGAGGAAACTGATGCTCCGGGAGCTGTAGTTACACTCCCGAAGGCAGCTGTCAGCTCAGAGTCCCTGCCTTTAACTGTGGCCCCGTAGGGAGTGGCTCGAGGAGGGCCCACCCCAGTACCTGTGGGGCAGACCTTGGCCTTCCAGAACAGGCGTCTGTGTTCTGTGTGGTAGGAGAGAGCGTGGCTTCAAGGCTTTGTGTAAATCTGTGCAGCTTCTGCCATTGTAGGTCACTGCCACCAGGACAAACCCACTCCCCCACCAAAAAGAAGGAAAAATGGGTGGAGACACATATTTCCTCTGCAGGCATTTTACCACCCACTCCCATTATGGAGCATTTCCTCAGGGCCAGGCAGTGTGCCGATCCCTTTGGTAGCTCAAAGAATCAACACAGTAACCGTGGGGTAGGTACCACCTTCATCTCTACAGGCCCAGGAAGAGGGGGCATGGCCAAAGCCCAACTCCAGGGTACAGGGGGCATCAGGGTACCCTGACTAGCTCTCCAGCTTCTGGAGGCAGACAGTCCTGCCCTGACACCAGGGTTTGTTCGGAGCCCCATGACCCTGTCCTCCTGGCCCCTGGCCTCCCGTCCTAGAGCCCCTCCCCAGGTGGCATCTCCCCTGTCTCAGCCTCTCTCTGGAGTGTGCGCTGGGGCCTCCGTCTGGAATTACAATACAGTCTTGAGATGCAGTCAGCCCTTCTCCCCAGCTCCTCTTTTCCCCAGCTTCCCAGGGTGCCAGTCAGTTTCCTTTTTCCCATTTCCTGACCCTAGATTCTGTTTTTTTTCCTCTTTTACCAATTTTTGAGCATGAACATGTCCCATGCCTTTGCTGAACCCTTTGTGTGCCTTAGGAACTTTTTGCAGCAGCCCTCTGCAGCCTTTTCGCAGATAAGGAAATTTAGAGACACGGTGTTTTGCAGAAGGCTGTGCAGTGAGCTGAGAAATTGGAACCCAGGTCAGTCTGATTCTAAGCCAGTGAACTTAACCACTCATTCATCCGTTTGGTCAGTAATTGCCTGTTGAAGTGTGTGCTCTGTAAACCAATGTGGACATGCTTCTTGCCTCCCTGGAGCGTGTGATGTGTGGGGGAGGTACACATGAGAGGAATGGATCCTCTAGGTGAATGGAAGGGTCCGGCCGCGTGAGCGCTCAGAAGGCAGAAGCACGGCCTGCAAGAGTTGGGCCGCTGCCGTGCTGTTGTCAGGCCTGGACCCGCCCTGCCGTTGGGAGTATAATTTCCTTTATATGCTCACAATCACAAATGCAGATAAACGCACACATGTTCACATTCCCCTGCTGGAACGAGGCCGCAATTAAAGGAGGGAGGGCGGGGAACACATTTGAGCACCCATGTGTGAGATCCAGATCACGACAAGCCCAGACATTCTTTAGCACCTATTGGAAGTGAAGCCACAGTTACTGAGCTGAGAGGAACCTGGCGACTGGTGGAAAGTAAAGATGCAGATGTGTGCAAAGTGGGCCAGCAGTGGCAGCTGGGGTTCGGGGCCTGGGTTTAGGGGTCTGGATGTCAGCCCTGCCCAGGTTGGAAGCCCAGTCCTGACTTATTTGTTTTAGCCCTGGGGCCTGGTGCAGGGAGGTTATATTACCTGCCTGAACCTGGGTTTCCTCGTCTGAAGGGCAACAGTACATACTCTCTGCCTCACGGATGTGCTCTGAGGACTCAGTGAGGATTCTGCATGCGGACCTCAGCCTGGTACCCGGCAAAGGCTTAATATAGAGGCACTGTTGCAGCGCTGAGACTAGTTCAGGGCATTCTAGCTCAAGTGCTGAGAAATGGAATCGGTTCCCCTCCTGGTGCACATGTAGGCTTCTCCCAGGCTTTCCCCAACAGGCCTCCTCTCAGCCGGTGTGTGTGTGTGTGTGTGTGTGTGTG
>NW_006786304.1:3755897-3770369 GCF_000442215.2 Lipotes vexillifer | reverse complement strand
TTTCCCTGACTCCTAGATATCCTTCAGGTCCCAGCTCTCATATCACTTCCTCAGGGGAACCTTACCCTCCTTCCATTCTGCTCTCACCCCATGGCTTCTCCTGGGAGAATACGCATCACCATTATCCGCTCGGCGTTACTTGTTGAGGCTCTGTCTTCCTTGCTGGGCGGCAGGGACAGGTGTCTTGCCTCTCTTAGGTCCCCAGAACCCAGCACAGGCCGTGGAACGAAGCAGGTGCTCAAATATTTGTTGAATGAGTCAGTCTGGCCTCCTGAACTGGAGTGGAGAGGGTGGTAAAGTGTGTGGAGCAGTTTGCCAGGTGATGGGGAAAGAGGCCTTCTAGTACAAAGAAGAGAGCAAGAGATGTGGTAGAAACGATAATCGGCATCTTTTTGAGCCTTTACTATACGTACAACTACTCTGCTCGCCGTTTTATACACGTGATTTTGTTTGAGCCGCGCAATGTTTCCACGAGGTGTTCTCCATTTTACAGGTTGAGAAAGGGGAGACTTGAAGAGGGGAAGTCCCGTTCCCATGGTCACTCAGCAAGGGATTTGAACTTGGCAGGCTGACTCTTAAGGGCTCACAGACATAAGCTCTAAGCTGGGTGGCCTCCTTGTGGGTAGAGGGGTCAGTAAAGAGCCCTTCTGGCTGACTGGAGGTCACTGTGCAGGGGTGTGTGTGTGTCTGTGGTAGCCGTGGGAGATGGAGAGGACGGGGTAGCGGTGGTCAGCCCTGGGGAGGCCTTGAATGCCAGGGTGAGGAGTTTGGGCCTCTGATAATAATAGCTACTCGTTCTTGAGCTGCCTGCCACTTTATTAGATTATTTAACCTTTACAGCAACCCTGTGTGATAGATATTATGATTTTTCGCCCCAATTTTACAGCTGAGAGCTGAGACACAAAGCAGTTGTAGGAACTTGCCCAATGTGTGACACATTGGGAAGGTGGCCGAGCCGGGATTCAGACCCTGTGCATCAGGCCCCAGAGTCCACTGCGGCTGTGGTGGCTTAATCACCAGGCCGTGCTGCCTGCCGCTGCGGGGTTGAGCCTGCAGAACCTCTGCTGCTCCTGACGTGGGTGTCTCCTCCCCCCTCTCCCCCGCCTTCTCTCCCCAGCATCCCCAGAGGCAGCAGCAGCACTTCTCGTCCCTGGATGACAAGCCCCAGTTCCCAGGGGCCTCAGCGGAGTTTATAGACAAGCTAGAGTTCATCCAGCCCAATGTCATCTCTGGGATCCCCATCTACCGCGTCATGGACCGGCAGGGCCAGATCATCAACCCCAGCGAGGATCCCCACGTGAGAGGCCGCTTCCCCCCGACCCCGTGCCTCCATGCCCAGGCCCCTTGCCTGTCTCTTCCCCTCTGGTCCCACTGGCCCACATATGTCTGTGCCTTCATCTGCAGCTGCCCCAGGAGAAGGTGCTCAAGTTCTACAAGACCATGACGCTGCTCAACACCATGGACCGCATCCTCTATGAGTCCCAGAGACAGGTGCATGGGGACGGGCTGGGGAGAGGGGCATGGGATTACCTGCGGTCCCCCTACCTGTGTTTGGGCCAAAAGACAGCTCCCAAGGAGGAGGGAGTGCAATGGAGATCCTTGTCTTGAGGTCCTTAGAGTTCTTGGGGTTCTGCTGGGGCTCTGGAGGAAGAGGGTGGGAGGGTCCTGCCCAAGGGCAGAAGGGTGGACCAGATCACGGAAAGCCTACTGTACGCCGGGCTGGAGGCTTAGCTGTGCTGGGAGAGGGCAGGCAGGAGAAGACTGGACTCCCCTTCCTCTCAGGTGCTCACAGTTCTGAGAAACAGGGTGGCTCTCAGTGCTTCTGGGAGTGCCCGTGTCCAGTGTGCTGCGGTGGGACACTCAGCAGTGTTAGCATCGGCCGACAGAGACCCAGTCAAAGCAGTGTCAGCAAAGAGGGAATTGGGTGACTCGACTAACTGCAAGTCCATAAGGCCCTGTTTCAGGCACAGCTGGACCCAGGGGCCTCAAAACATGTTTTCAGACCTGTTTCTCTCTCTGAGTACCTTTTCGACTCTCCTTTGCCTTGGCTTCCTTCATTCTCAAGCTGCGGTGGTCTCTGGAAGCTCCAGATTCACGGAGAGGTGGCAGAGGAAGGGTTCAGGGTGCAGGCTCTGGAGCTAGACTGCAGTTCGAGTCCACGTTCTGTCACTCTCTAGCCTTGTGGCCCTGGGGAAGTTGCTTAGCCTTCCAGTGCTTCGGTTTTCTCGTCTCTAGCTACTTTATGGGGTTGCTGTGAGGATTGACGGTGGCCTATATAATGGCCTTAGGAACAGTGAAACTGGCATTTGTCATGGATACCAGTCGTGCAATTATTATCCTTTCTGTTTAGCAGTGGAAAGAGAATGTCTGGTCCCTAATGTTCCAGCAGAAGGCCCAGAGCTGATGCTTATTGGCCAGGCTTTGGTCACAGAACCCGCCTTGAGCCAGCCCATGTGATTGACCGGCCAAGCCGGGGCCATGTGCCCATCCCCAGGAACCAAGGGAGCAGAGGCCTGGAGTCCGTCCCTCCCAGGCTGTGGAGACGGAGAGCAGGAGCGTGGGGTTCCTGTTAGGAAAGTGGGAAGAATGCTGGGCAGCCTCGTCCTCAGGAGTGGGGATGGGCTTGGCAGTCTGCACTTGTATCAGGCCCCCTGGTGACCCCACTGTGACCCCACTGTGCACTGAAAGCATGAGGCCCACTGAGAACAGTTCCGAGCAGGTCAGGCGGGCAGCCAGCTGCCTGGTTCTCTTGCTCACAGGAGCACTACGAGTGGGTTCTCCACCTGCCCAGAAACTTCCCTTGGCTCCTACTGTCCACAGGATCAAGACCTGCCCTTCCTGTCCACCCTGTCTCCCATTCACTGTGGCCTCGGCCATCTGCTTCCCTCTGCATGGCCTCAGTGCCAGGCCACCCCTCCCACCCTCTCTCACATGGCTGGGCTCCTTCCTGACCTCTGGGTTGGCTGCGCAGACGGGGGCTTTGGAACCTGGCAGACGTGGGTCCAGTCAGGAATGTGACTTTAGGCAGGTGATTTTTCTTGTCTTTGCCTCGGTTTCTTTAGTGTATTAAAGCATAGAAATAACGACAGAACCCACCCCACCTCACCCGACCAGGTGGGGGTGGGAATTCTGTGAGACCCGGCATGTAAAGCCCCTCGCCTGTTGGCTGACACAGGGAACCCTCAGTAAGATCAGCTCAGCCATCAGGTTTCAGCCTTCCTTAGCTAGGGTTATCCCAGCAGCCCCCCATCCCAACAGAAATAAAAGCAGTAGTTTAAACGGATTAATAGGTTTTTTTCTCTTGCATGAAAGAAATGTGAAAATAGGTGGTCGGGGCTGGTATGGTGGCACCACAATGTCATTGGATACCCAGCACTGGCTTCTAGCCTCTGGGGCCCTTCATAAACCAAATGGCTGCTGGAGCCCCCTCCGTCATGGCTCGTTCCAGGCAGGAGGTAGAAGGAAGGTGGAAGGTCAAACATGGCACCGCCCAGCTATCTCCCCACACCCACATTTATAGAACTTTCCAGGCAGTCCCACCAAAAAACATCACGTTTCATCGGTCACTCCCAGCTGCAAGGGAGACTGGGAAAGTAGTCTTTTAGTCCGGACAGGTGCTGTCTGTGGTGGAATGAGATCTGTTAGCAAAGAGGAAGATGGATCTGATACTGGGTAGGCAACCAGGGACCTCTGCCTCTAGCCCAGGTCCTGCTTCCTCAGGGGGCCCCCCTCTCAGGCTCCTCCCCACACCAACCTCAACAGCCCTGCCAGGCCCTCAGCACTCAGCATCTGCCCCACTCATTGCTTTCAGTTGGCTCCCCCACTTGGAAGAAAGTGTTCATCTGTGGTCCCCCCACTGCGACAGGAGGCCCTTGCGGAACACATGAGGCCTGGGCACAGGGCGTCCTGCAGCTGCTGACCCGGTTGGCTCCATTTTTTCCTTACATACAGTCCTGCTTACCTCCATCTGTGTGCCAGGGCTCCCGGATCTCCAGCCAGACTTCACCTCTTAGCCCCCGATCTGCTTGGCTTCTCACCCTGGGTGTCCCTCACCAAATTCAGCCCGTCCAGGCTTGAGCTCAGCACCTTCCTCCCAGACCTGCTCCTATTCCACCCTTAGGCCATTTCTCAGTGACGGTACCGCCGTCCACCCATTTGCCCAAACTGGAGACCTACTGGTATTCCCTGTCCCCTCCCACCCCCTCACTACCACTTTCCCCTTTCATTCACTCTGCCCTTAGGTATTTAGTTAGAAATCCATTCTGCTGCTCAGCACCACCATCAGGAACCCAGACTTCCTCCCTTTCTGCTTCACCATCGTGGGCGACTTGGCTTTCGCCCCGTGCTTCTTGCCTCACGTTCACAAGATGGCTGCCACAGGTCCAGGCTTCGTGGCTGTGTGCAAACCTGGAGGGAAGGGGTGGCAGCAGCTGCAGTGACCTCTTTTATCAAGAAAGCAAAAGCAGACTTCTGCTTAATTCTCTGCCTAGAACTTGTGTCCTGTGGCCACTTCTGACTGTAAGGGAGGCTGGGAACATATTTTTCCAGGCTCTGGCATTAGGGGGACTCAGGAGAAGGGAGTTGCCCTGGGCACCGGTGTAGCAAACTAACAGGGGCTGCCG
Organism: Lipotes vexillifer; assembly: GCF_000442215.2. Classification (NCBI taxonomy): domain Eukaryota; kingdom Metazoa; phylum Chordata; class Mammalia; order Artiodactyla; family Lipotidae; genus Lipotes; species Lipotes vexillifer. The sequence continues at coordinate 3,765,747 of NW_006786304.1, read as the reverse complement.
CTCCCTGCACCACTCACTCTGCTTCTCAAGACTCTCAGTCATCCTCTCCCTGCCGCCTGCCACCACCAGGCCAGGCTGCGCCCCCTCCCACCTGGTGCTTGGCACTCGTTCCAGTCTCCTCCATCCGTTCCCACATGGTAGCCTGAGAGACATTTTTAAAACATCTCTCCCCTGAGAGCTGCTGGCGGGTTACCGTCGTCCTCAGGGTAAAGTCCGGATACATCCGGTCCCTGCCTCTCCCTCCCTCCTCCTCGTTCTCCACCCCTCCCACTTTGTGTCCCAGCCCTTCTCACCTCATGGCCTTTCTTGTTCTCTCTGCCTGGAAACCTCCACCCTCCCTACCTTTGCTCGGCATAGGCATTGCTCCTCGATGCCCCTCCACAGTGGGGCGGGTACCCCTTCAGCCCCCATCACGCAGCCCCATCACCCTGGCTCTAACCAACCTGGCGGTTCCTCTGTGAAGGCAGGAACCCCAGCGTAGCCTGGTCCAGAGCCACCCTTCAGGAGGCATCTGTTGAATCACAGAGTAGTCAGAAGTCGGTCAGTGGATGTTTCTCTGCCATTGCCCAGTCTAACTGAACCCGCCCTCTGGGCCCTCCTCCACCCCCAGGGCCGGATATCCTTCTACATGACCAACTACGGTGAGGAGGGGACGCACGTGGGGAGTGCAGCAGCCCTGGACAGCACGGACCTGGTGTTTGGCCAGTACCGGGAGGCAGGTACGTCTGCCCGTGGCCCGACCCTGTGGAGCAGGTGCCAGGGACCTGGGTCTGTGGTCCCCATCGAGACAAGTCAGGCCCAGTCCCTCCTGCTATGAAGGCGAGGCCCACATTAGTTACCAGTGTGCTCTTCTGGGAGCAGCACCTTGCCAGGGAGGCCTAAGGGTGCTTCCCCTCCGCGGAGGCCTGGCAGTATTGTAGTTAAGAGCCTGTGCTCCTGACCATTCCATGCCCTGCTGGTGACCAGTTGTTCGATTTTGGGCAAGTCACTTCCGTTTTCTGAGCCTCGGTTTTCTCATCTTTGAAATAGAGATTATGATGGGATGGCAACCCCTTGCGCTGTGGGGCTGCTGCGAGCCTGCAGTGAGGTCAGGCCGAGCTGGCCTCTTCCCAGGTGCCGTATCCTTCACGCAGCCGCAGCCGAAGCAGATGGGCGGGCGTGTTCCAGCCTGGGAGCGGCTAACTTCTGAGTGAATGAGGGAGAGGATGGAAGGAGCGACGACTAGGAATGAAGAAAATGGATGAGTGTTAAGGAGAGACTGGGGGTGCAGGAGTGATCCCGGGGAGCTGAGGGTGGGGTTCAAGAGCAGTTGTTGGTATGGGGCCTGGCAGGGGAGCCAGATCTGACCCTTCCTCTCAGGTGCTGCACGATCTTGGGCAGGTTGCTTAACTGCTCCTTGCCTCAGTTTCCTCGTCTACAGTGGGAGACGGTGAACACCCCCACGACGATTGTTGAGGGGTTTCACAGGGCAGATGACGTAAAGCCCTCAGCACAGGGCCTGGCGTGGGGTAAGCACTCGGAGTCAGAGGCGGTGTCGTGACCGAGGCCTCTCACCCGGGGACAGCTCTTCAGTGGGGAGGTGTGGCCTGGCCAGGCAGGCTGCCCAGAGCGCTCCCGGGACCAGCACAGCCTTCCAGTCTGCTCTCAGACTATCTACTGTCTCAGCTGCACCAGACCCCTCCACCCCACATGCTCCAGGGGAACAGATGCCCTGTGATACTGTCCGTGGTTCCGCATCATTAGGTTTGCCTGGGCATTGGGCCGCAAGCCAGGCCCCTGCAGGCCCCTGCCACGTTTGCTAAGCGCTTCTCACTGTTTCTGCTGAGGGGATCTCTCTGGGGAGGGCTCCAATCAGGGCCTGGAGCGAAGAGCCTGGAGCTACGGGCGGCTGCTGGGCTCTGCACACGGGGGCTCTTCAGGCCCCGGCCACCTCTACAGGAGTGAGCCGTCCTGCACCAAGGGTCACGGAAGGCCCTGCATCCAGGCAGCTGCCGCGGGCGCCTGTGCGGGCCAAGGAGGAAAGGCAGGCCCCGCTTGTCCCAGTCCTGACTGGGCAGCTACTCCCCGTGTGACTCTCTCCTGTGAAGTGGGGAGAACAAGGGCACTGAGAACGGTAGCGCTCACTGAGCTGTCCTCGGTGCTGGAAACCCTGGAGCCTGTGTCGGTTCCCCTCGCAGCAGAGTGGAGGCCCCTGCCCACCTCCCACTGGAGCGGCCGCAAGAAACCCCCGCCAGCCCCACCCACTGTGTGAGCCAGCTAGTGCGAAGCTCACGTCAGAGAGGTGCGGCCTTGTGGTGCCTTTGATGACGAGGTGGGCGTCCACTGGGGTTTTGTTTGAAGAAAGGATTTTACTGCCATGAGCAGGTTTGAATATTTCCTCTCTAGTCCATAGGTCATGAGCACGGCCCATACTTTTATTTGCTTCGTATGATCATTGTTTTTTTAAGTAGATGAATTAGTGGAAACTCTTAAGAATCAGGTAGCTTCCCCTCCTCTCCCCTAGCGCCCCCCCCCCAAAAAAAAAAAGAGCCGTGGCCGCTGAGCCTGCGCGTCCGGAGCCTGTGCTCCGCAACGGGAGAGGCCACAACAGTGAGAGGCCCGCGAGCCCCCCCCCCCCAAAAAAAAAAAGCAAGCTGGATTGCTCCTTTAGAAAAACTGGACCATCTGGCCTCCCTGGGCAGAGGTTAGTTGGTTTGAACAGCAGCCTCCGTCTTGAGGCAGGCCTGTGCTTTCTGCTCTGCCCGCCTGCTTCCTGGACCCGCCTGGTCCCTATAAGCATCCGAACGCGCCTTCCCTGCTGTAGTACAGTCAGCGGAACAGGTCCCAGGCAGGAAGGGCCTGGCCCAGGGGCCCTCACAGGGTTGGCCTGTCCCGCACGCCACCCGCCACGGTGACCCTGCCTTCTCCTGCACCAGGTGTGCTCATGTACCGGAACTACCCCCTGGAACTGTTCATGGCCCAATGCTACGGCAACGTGAGCGACCTGGGCAAGGGGCGCCAGATGCCCGTCCACTATGGCTGCAGGGAGCGCCATTTCGTCACCATCTCCTCTCCACTGGCCACGCAGATCCCTCAGGGTGAGGATGCATGCCCCGGGCCCCACACACACACAGTCTGACGTTACCCTGCTCGGGGCCCTAGCCTCCTCCATCCCTTCCGGGGGCTTCCTGGTGGCGCCACGGTCCTAGCGCTGGTCTGGGCTCTAGACTTACAAGACCCCTCTTGTCTGGGACCCTCGTAGGAGGGCTCTAGTGGCGTCTCTGCCCCATTTCGGCAGGTTTGAGCAGGCACAATCACGCTCTCAGTTTCTCACGCTTGTGCCCACCCCGTGTCCATTCACCGGCACAGCCAGCTGCGTGGGACTGAGCGTGTGCCAGCTTCCTTACTAAAGGTCACCCGGCAGGTAGCAAGAAGAGTAGGCACTCAAATTGTGGACCATGTGGCTCAAGACCCTGGGTTCTCCACCCCGGCCCTTCCCTGCCTCTGTCCTGAGCGACTCCCCTAAAGCTCACTCCGAAAGTCCACGACGCTTAGCGCAGTTGGTGTGGCTTCTGTTAAAGGTGACTGCTTGTGAAGCAGACCTGCCAGGGGGAGGGCTGTGGCCACACAGTGCAAAAACAGCGATGTGGACAGCCCCCGCCCCCCGCCCTGCGGAGCCTGCACTCGGTTGAGGGTCCGTCTGCTCCAGGGCAGACACATGAACTGATGTGTACAGGGCTTAGAGTGCCTGGCATGCCAGAGGGCCCTGGGCACCTTCGCCCGGTGTGTTCTATTTGGGAACAGGAGCGGTTTGTGTCTGAGGTGGGAGGCGGACAGGGCAGCTTTGCGGGAAGGGGTAGCATTTTCACTGATTTCCATTTCGTAGGCTTTCCGTAAGGTGGGGCCTGGCCCTCATCTTCCATTTGGGTGACCAGTTAAGTCACTCAGTTGGCCAGTGTACGGGGTCCATGCTGTGTGCTGGGTGCCGTTCTAGGTGCATTGAACAGAGGCAGCAAAAACCTCAGCCTTCCTGGTGCTGACGCTGGTGGGAGAGACGGACAATAAACAGGATGAAGTAACACATGGAGTGTGTCAGGGGTGATAAGGCCCGCGGGGAAAAGTAAAGCTGAGGGGGAGCGGTTCTCGGTTCTCGATGGGGGAAGGTGGGGACAGGTGTCATCAGGTGACAGTACAGACCAGAAGGAGGTGAGAGAGGGAGCCCCTCGGGATCTGGAGGCGGGTGCCTGCCCGGTGACGTGTCTGAGGTGCCAGGAGGAGCCAGTGGGGCAGGTGTGGAGGGAGGGGTGCGTACAGGTGGGGTCTCAGGCTGTTGACTTTTGACCCAGAGTGAACCCGAGCTGGGGAAGGGGGAGGAGTCCACTGCAGAACCACCTGCCGGCTCGGCTGCTGCCCTGAGGGTAACAGCTTGGGTGGGAGGAGCAGGGGGCCGGGGAGGAGGCCGCTGGGCCAGAGGTGGGGCTGGGACCACCGGGGAGAGGTTAAGGAGTGGGGAGAAGGGGTCAGATTCTGGCTCCGTTTTGAAGGCTGAGCGGGCATGGGGGCGTGACAGAAAGTCGGGAGTCAAAGATGCTGAAGTTCGTGGCCTGAGCAGTTGGAAGGATGGAGGGATGGAGCTGCCCGCAGCCGCGGGGAGGAGACTGTGGGCGGGGCAGCTTCTGGGGGAGGGGGAGGGGCGGCTCAGGTGTTTTCTTTCCCCTCAGAGCCTGGCAACACCTAGCCTGAGGCTGGAGCCCCGGGTTGGGGTGTGAGGGTGTGGACGCGGGGAGGGTATGAGTGCGGGGAGACGCGTGTCTCTGCTCCTGCAGCGGTGGGGGCAGCCTACGCGGCCAAGCGGGCCAACGCCAACAGGGTCATCATCTGTTACTTCGGAGAGGGCGCGGCCAGTGAGGGGGACGCCCACGCCGGCTTCAACTTCGCAGCCACCCTCGAGTGCCCCATCATCTTCTTCTGCCGGAACAACGGCTATGCCATCTCCACGCCCACCTCCGAGCAGTACCGCGGGGATGGCATCGGTACGGGCCCTGGGGGCTGCTCCCCGCCCTGCCTGCGCCCTCTCCTTCCTCCCCTCTCGCCACTCCCTGCTCCTGTCTCACCTGAGCCCTGACGCCTGACCTGCCTCCCTGTCCCTACAGCGGCTCGAGGCCCCGGATATGGCATCCTGTCCATCCGCGTGGACGGCAATGATGTGTTTGCTGTGTACAACGCCACCAAGGAGGCCCGGCGGCGGGCCGTGGCGGAGAACCAGCCCTTCCTCATTGAGGCCATGACCTACAGGTGCCTGCCGCCCCGCTGCCGGCCCCCAGCCCTGACCGCTGCCGTCCTCAGCACCTCCCCCACGTTGATCACCGTCCCCGCGGTACAACCCCACTGCCCTGCACCGTGTAGCCCCTTCCGGCCTTTATTCCGTTTCCCCCCCTTCTCCCGTAGTTCACCCGTTCCTTCCTGACCTTCACCTGAGGGGCGCCAGCCTGACCCTGGGTCCCCCTCCCACTGGTAGGATCGGGCACCACAGCACCAGTGACGACAGCTCAGCGTACCGCTCAGTGGATGAGGTCAATTACTGGGACAAGCAGGACCACCCCATCTCCCGGCTGAGGCACTACCTGCAGAGCTGTGGCTGGTGGGACGACGAGCAGGAGAAGGCCTGGAGGAAGCAGTCCCGCAAGAAGGTGAGGAAGGGCCACCCTCCGCTGGAAACCACCCCAGGGGTCGTGTTCCGGGATGGCGTGTCACGGAGAGCCCTGCAAGGATGGGGAGGCTGGGGGCCACTGAGTTGGCAGTCTCGGGGATAACCCTGGTGGCGTCTCTAATGTCATGATGCCAGGACACATGCATCTCAGCTGTGCTCTGCCCTCAGCGCCTTCGCCTCTGAAGACGGATGCTGGGGCACCCGCCTCAGGAGCTTGTCTGAGGGTCTGCATCTGGCCCAGATGGGGTGTAGGTGTCTGCCAGAGTCTGTGCACTGCCCTCCTCGGCCCTGGTCATCAGACACCAGAAGCACTGCGGCCCAGTGGGCAGGGCAGACCCTGGTGTCGGGCAGCGTGTGTTTCCTGGCTCTGCCCCTGACCACGTTATCGTGGTCTCTGTGCCTTGGTTTCCTCACCTCTGAGCTGCCTGCTTCTTAGGGCTGCTGAGAGGCTGAATGGATTCCATACTCTTAGTATAGTGCCTGGTTCTGCTAAGGATGGAGATGCTGGGATTTGGGACATCAGTTGTCACCACTATTTGTTTTTTCTTTTTAATTTATTAAATTTATTTATTTTTGGCTGCACTGGGTCTTCGTTGCTGCGTGCGGTCTGTCTCTAGTTGCAGCGAGCGGGGGCTACTCTTCATTGCGGTGCGCGGGCTTCTCATTGCGGTGGCTTCTCTTTGTTGCGAAGCACGGGCTCTAGGCGCGTGGGCTTCAGTAGTTGTGGCGCGTGGGCCCTAGAGCGCAGGCTCAGTAGTCGTGGCGCATGGGCTTTGTTGCTCCGCGGCATGTGGGATCTTCCCGGACCAGGGCTCAAACCCTTGTCCCCCGCATTGGCAGGCGGATTCTTAACCACCGCTCCACCAGGGAAGCCCGTCACCACTATTTCTATTTTCCACGTGGGAACTTGAGGCTCAGGGGGCTTAACCCCTCGCCAGGATCCCACAGGTAGGAAGCAGGTTCCTGGGTGAGAGGTCGGCTGCCTGCCCACTGCCGCTTGTCCCCCAGGTGATGGAGGCCTTTGAGCAGGCCGAGCGGAAGCTGAAGCCCAGCCCCAGCCTGCTCTTCTCAGATGTGTATCAGGAGATGCCTACCCAGCTCCGCAAGCAACAGGAGTCTTTGGCCCGTCACCTCCAGACCTATGGGGAACACTACCCCCTGGATCACTTCGAGAAGTGAGGCTACTTGCCCCATCCCCACCTACCTCAGCTCTGCCTCTGAGGGGAAGAGGTGACGGGCAGGATGCTACCCCCTTCCCCTGACAGCTCCCTGCAGCACACTCGGGCCAGGGCAGCACTTGGGGCGGCTCCTGCCTCTCCAGGCTGTTAACATTGGTGGGGCCTTGGTCAGCCCCTTCTTTGCCTTCAGTTACAGGGTCTTCTCCCAGGGGCTGGGCAAGGGCACCTCCAGGACTGGAAGACCCTCAGGGCTGGGGGTGGACGTGGCAGGTCAGCCTGTGGAACTTACTCAGAGTGAGAGGTGGTCAGCAGGTAGTGAATAAACTATGTGTGTGCATTTGGCTTCATGCTACCTCTGGTTTCTGTTTCCTGGAGTTTGGGATGTGGGAGGAGAGGCCAGCATGACTGGTTTGGGACCACCCTGCTTCTCCAGTTGAGATAAGTAAGGCCAAGGCTGTTGAGCTATCTTCTTCCTCCAGAAACTTTTGCAAGCTGGAAGGTCAGCTTCAGCGAACAGGATGGGGGTGGGGTCCTCCGGAGATGGCCTCTTGTCTCCCATAGAATGAGTCAAAGCTGGTGTCCAGCAAGGTGACCGAGAGGCCATCGGAGCCGGCCTTGCCCAGTAAGGGTGGGGAGAGTGTCCGGTGTGAAGGTCAGGGTGCAGCTGAGCTTTGCTCCGTAAACTGCCTCAAGGCCCCATAGACAGAGACGACGACTCCAGGCCTCAGAGTGGGAGGTGCATATTTTTCAAAAACTGAAAGACAGAAACAGTCTGTCGCCTCTTGGGGAGGCCCAGGGAGGGCTCAGGCAGCCTCCATTCCAGGACCTCCTTCCTCGCACCAAGGCCTAGAAAGAGAGGCTGAGCAAGGGGCTGGCACCAAGGCCCAGGCCAGGTCTGCCCTCCCCGCCCCTCCCCACCTCCCGAGTGTCAGCACCGGAGCTGAGGGTCCCGCAGCTGTTTCCAGAGCCGGATGCTGTCCTGGGGGCTGAGGGGCCGCACCAGCAGTAGGTCACGGAAAGCACAGGGGTCAGTAGTGTGGTCTGCCGGCCAGGCCGTGAGGAAGGCTTTGTGGGTCCTGGGGGCCAGGCCCAGGGCTCGGAAGCACAGGCCGGTGTAGACATCGTCGAAGGGGAAGGGGGCCACGCGGGCCGCCGCCTGCAGCAGCCAGGGTGCCAAGCGGCCCGCGATGATGTAGCCGCCCCCACTTGCATAGGCTGGGTAGCCGCCTTCAAAGAAGGACCCAGGCACGTAGAAGGGTCCTCCAGGCTTCCGGAGGGGCTTGGCCTGGGTGAAGACCTCACCCAGGTAGAGGCCACGGGCCGTGCTGGGCGGCAGGGCCCGCAGGTGGTCCAGAAGGGCGGGGATGTGCACGAAGGCGTCATCCTGGGCTTGCAGGATGAAGCTCACGCTGGGGCAGTGGCGGCCCAGCCAGGCTAGCAGCAGCAGGTCCTTGAGCGTCTGGTTGAAGGGGACGTCAAGGAAGTCCCAGAGCAGCAGGTCACTGTAGCGGCGGCTCTCCCAGGCCACCAGGGAGCCTAGGTCAGGCCTCCCCTCGCCGGCTGGGGACCCCAGCAGGAAGAGCAGCCGGACCCCGGGAGCCGGCCTGCCCCATGTCTCCCTCACGGCCTGTCGTTCCGCGAAGCGCCCTGGTTCCGACTTGACGGCCAACAGCAGGTAGGGGACGTCGGGATCCTCGCAGCTGGCCACCTGGCCACCGCCACCCCTGGGCAGCCACCGAGGGAAGCTCCGGCAGGCTGCCGACAGCAGGAAGTGGCGGAGGTCCTCAGGGTAGGAGGCGAAGTCGGGGATCTCAGCCGCAGCGGCAGCTCCCCAAGCGCGGCAGCCCCCCACCTCAGTGCTGTCCCCACCGGGCAGGGTCCCCAGCCGCCACTGCTGCTGGTTCCAGTAAGCCGAGGGCAGCGGGTCAGTCTGGCCCAGACGGGCCGAGAGGTTAGCCGGCAGGGTGGGCTCGGGGCTGGCTGGCGTGGGGCCTGGTGGGGTGCTGCGGGGTCCCGGGTAGGCCTTACCCAGCCGGGGCTCGGATGTCCACTCGATGTACACTTTGAGGCCCAAGAGTGTGAGCAGTGCTGACAGGCAGAGAAGGCACTTGGGGCAGCGCATGACCCGGCCCAGGAAAGGGCAGCTGTGGGAGCTGCAAAAGAGCCACAGAGGCCTTTTGGGGTGCAGGGACGGGCCCTCGGGCCCTGCCGAGCCCTCTAAGGCTTCTGGTAGTCTCAGACCCTAAACCAGCCCTCCACCAGCGACTCTGACTTTCCTGTCTTCCGGGACCTACGAGTCCCTATTCTACTTGCATTCCAGCGCCCTGTTCTTTCCACTTAGCCCACCTCCTTCTACTTTCATAGAAACCCGGGAGGCTACCTATTCCCCATCCACACCCCAGAGACCAGGGACTCCGCCATTCCAACCTCCCTCTCTCCCCAGTTCATCCCCCTCACCAGGAGTCAGTATCACCAGGGTCACCTCCTCGCCCGACAGTCCCCACCCCGGGCACGGCTCCCTCCCCTTTACCTCTGGGTCCGGCTCTGGCCAGCACCAGCGCCTGGGGCCTTGGGCCGGCCCTCTGCCCTCGTCCGGCAGCGCTGGAGTCTCCGGCACTGTTGTTCTCCAGCCCAGCCCAGCCCAGCCCAGCCCAGCCGGTCTGCGGGAGGCTGGGAGGGCCCCAGGGGCCGGGAGGGACCGGGGCGGGGCTGAGGGAGGGGGAGGGGGGAAGAGGACAGGAGGCAGACCTGAGGGATGGGGCTCCGGCGTGTTGGGGCTGGTTTTCTGCTGAGACAGCGGGAAAGGTGCAGGGGTGGCTGCAGAGACCGGGAGCTGACAGACTGGGGAGGGGAGAACCAGGGGGCCTGGGAGAGAGTCCGAGGGAGGGTGAGGCCGAGGGGCTGGGAAGTGTCAGAATGGCCCAAGGGCAGGCAGAGTCCTAAAGTGGCCAGGCCAGAGGCCAGCGGGCAGGGCCTGGCCGGG